>NC_050581.1:23252680-23852680 GCF_011100635.1 Trichosurus vulpecula
TTCATGTTTTTCTTGGAGGCTTTTGTTGTAGGCTCTTTGACTTTGTTGACTTCTTCTTGCTGTATGTTTTGGTCTTCTTTGTCACCAAAGAAAGATTCCAGAGTCTGAGACTGAACCTGGGTGCGTTTTCACTGCCTGGCCATATTCCCAACCAAGTAACTAACTTGACCCTTGAGTTTTTCAGCAGGGTATGACTGCTTGTAGAGTTAAGAGAACTACATTCCAAGCCTTGGTGGATGCGCCAGCTCCGCCACAGCAGTACTCTTCCTTCCCCCAAAATCCCCATCCTGGACTGGACTTAGATCTTCATCAGGCTCTTCACTCCTGCTCTGATCCGCCACTTAATTCCTCCCACCAGGTGCGCCTGGGCCCCAAAGCAACTGCAGCTGTAGTTCTGTAGCTGCCCGACCTCCACTGTCCCAGGGGCAGTGGCCGAACTGTGAACTCCTTTTTAAACTCTGTCCCCAGCAGCTTTTCCCACTAACCTTCTCTGTTGTCTTTGGGGTTTGTGGGTTGAGAAGTCTTGTAACTGGTGAAGCTCACTCATGCAGGGTGCTAGGGTATGCTCCGCCCGGCTTCTGGTCTGGTTGGTCCATGCAGCCCATGCTGGGCTCTGCTCTGCTCACTCTGGGCTCTGCTCCACTCCACTCTGCTCCACTCCCAGCTCATTATGGGATAGACCTCACTCAGAGACCATTCAAGCTGTCCTGAGCTGGAGCCCTGCTTCCTTCTGCTATTTTGTGGGTTCTGCAGTTCTAGAATTGGTTCCGAGTCATTTTTATAGGTTTTTGGAGGGGCTCTGTGGGGAGCTCATGCTAGTCCCTGCTTTCCAGCTGCCATCTTGCCTCCCTAGCTTGATATTCTTGAGTTATATGCAGTGAGTGACATCACTGGGATAAGGAGCATAATCATAAATTGATATACAACATAGTTGTACTAATTCATGTGAATATCAATATTCCAATTTTGCCAAATCCTTTCCCACATAGATTTCCCATTATTTATCTTCTCTGTGAGAAGAGATTTAATTTTAATTGTTGGAGCATGATCAGTGGTTTGTGGTAAGCACATTCAGACCATGATCAACCCAATCAGAGAAGAAAGCAGAAATTAGCATCAGAAGAAGTGCAGAACAGTTCAGGGGCTGTTAGGCTCCTCTCTCAAATATCTAAATAATGTTAGTTTCTCCTTAAGATGAACATAATCTCCCACTGTGGATTTCCAGTATGCTTGGGTTCAGTAGTGGAATTTTTACTATCCTAGGCAGTCTCACAAGTGTTCACTTGGTTTCAAACCCTCTCTAGCAATGAGAAACCATTGTTGTGGCAAACAGAGAGTTTTTTCTCAGTCACACTCCTGATAGTCTGTGTGGATTGGGAGTGGTAGTGGAACTGAGGGGTGAAGAACAAGTTTAAGAGGACTTTGTTCCAAAGTAATTCATAGAATACCTGAGAGGGTAACGTGAATGAAAGTAGTCCCAGCTTCGTGAATGGGTGCTTAGGAAGGGCCTGATAATATCGTGCTCCATATCCTAATGTACAGATTAAAATGTACAGCTGAACCAAATTCAGAGCCTGCAGGAAGTTTCTGGAGATTCAATGGTGGCCAATTATCAGTTGTGTCATTTTTGTCTGTTTTGACCATTGTTATAGGTGGGTCTGGACAGTTGATTTGGTTTTGGACAGTTCCCTAAGGAAGCTACTATTTGCCACAGGGGCAGTGAAAGGAGATATAGAAGCTGAGAATAAAATCTAAGGTAAAAAATATGTTCATGAAATGAAGTGGATAGTTACCTCATTATAAAACTTGAAAGTTAGTCACAGAGTGTACCAATCGAACTGGTGGTCCCAAATCTATAAATGGAAATACTTCCTTGATATTTTTAAACTTTTGTTCTTCCAGATAAATTTTATTGTTATTTTTTCTAGCTCTTTAAAATATTTTTTGGCAGTTGCATCAGTATGGCAATAAAAAAATTAATTCATTTAGGTAGAAATGTCATTTTTATTGTATTTTATTATATTAACTCTGCAACTGACATGAGCAACTGACATTTTTCCAATTATTTAGATCTGACTTTATTTATGTGAAAAGTGTTTTGTAATTATGTTCATACAGTTCCTGGGTTTTTTCGGCAGGTAGGCCCCCAAATATTTCATAATGTCTACATTAAATTTAATGTAAATGGAATTTCTCTTTCTATCTCTTGTTGTTGGGCTTTGTTAGTAATCTATGTGGGTGTATGTCCTATCCTGCAACTTTGCTAAATTTATTTATTAAATAAGCATTTTTTCTTGATTCTCTAAGTATATCATCTGCAAGTAGTGATAGCTTTGTTTCTTCTTGGCCTATTCTACCTCCTTCAAGTTCTTTTTTTCTGTCATCTTATTGATAAAGCTAATAACAGGAGTGATAATGAACATCTCCATTTCACCCCCTATCTTATTGCAATTGCTTTTAGTTATCCCCATACATATAGAAATTGTTGATGGTTTTTGGTAGATGCTACTTATCATTTTAAGGAAGACTTCATTTATTGCTATGATTTCTAGTGTTTCTAATGAGAATGGGTGTTGTATTGTGTCAAAAGCTTTTCCTGCATCTATGGAGATAATCGCATGGTTTCTGTTACTTTTGTTGTTGATGTGTTCAATTATTCTGATAGTTTTCCTAATATTGAAAAATCTCTGAATTTCTGATATACATCTCACCTGGCCATAGTATATCATCTTTCTGATAAATTGCTGTAATCTCTTCGGCAGTATTTTATTTAAAATTTTTGCATTAATATTCCTTAGGAAAATTGGTCTATAATTTTCTGGATCTTCCTGATTTAGTTGTCAGTAGTATATTTGTTTTATAAAGGATTTTTGGCAGGACTCCTCCTTCACTTATTTTTTTTTGCCAAATAGTTTATATAATTCCAATGGATTAATTGTTTTTTTAAGTATTTTGGAGAAATCACTTTTAAATCCATGGTGATGTTTAAATCCTGGAGATTTTTCTTAGGGAATTCATTGATGGTATTTCTCTTTCTAAAATGTGGTTACTTAAGTATTTTATTTCTTCTTCCATTAATCCAGGCAATTTATATTTTTAAAAATATTCATCCATTTCACTAAGATACAGTTGGGTGAAATAGTTCTTAATCATTGATATAGTTACCTCTTCATTGGTGCTTAATTCATAATTTTTTTTAAAAAAATTGATACTGGTAATGTGGTTTTCTTCTCTTTTTTGTAAATGAAAGACAGCAAATATCTATCTATTTTATTTGGGTTTCCCCCCATAAAATGAGCTTTTAGTTTTGTTTATTAGTTCAATAGTTTTATTAATTTCAATTTTATTAACTTCTCATTTGGTTTTCAGAATGTCTAATTTGGTATTTAATTGGGGATTTTAAATTCATTCTTTTTTTAAAGCTTTCTATTTGCATGCCCAGTTCATTGATCTCCTATTTCTCTATTTCATTCATGTAAGCATTTAGAGATATACAACTCTCCTTAATAACTGTCTTCATTGCATCCCATGAGTTTTGGTATGTTATTTCATTATTGTCATTCTCTTTCATAAAATGATTTATTTTTCTCTGATTTATTTTTTGACCCACTCATTCTTTAATATTAGATTATTTAGTTTCCGACTAATTTTAGTCTGTCTTTTCATGGCCCTTTCTTACACATAATTTTTATTGCATCATGATCTGAAAAGGATTCATTTAATGTTCCTGTCTTTCTGCATTGGATTGTGAGGTTTTTTTGGCCTAGTACATGGTCAGTTTTTCAGTAGCGACCACGCATCTCTAAAACAAAGGTATGTTTATTTCAATCCTGTAACAGCAATCTGCTAGCAGCTACTGTGGCAGTGTAAAACCAACAACAACCAGCACACAGAAGGCTGCCAACACTGGTTCTTTGATCTCCTTTAGTAAGGAAAGTAACTTCAAGGGGTTAACAATCTTGCTTTAATCCAACATTACAAATATAACTCACTTAGCTCAGATGGAAAAGCCAGCACCCTGAACTTCAGAGCTAATACAAAAAAATTACAAACATACACAATATAAACAGACCAAATCATAATTCATAGTTACCAGGAAAGCATCAATATCTGGGTTTACATGCTGGGGGCCTCCTAAAACAGCTGCCCAGAGTCCCATGCCACTCTTCCAGTGACTGAGAGACTCAAGGAGAACACCAACATCTAGGTTTATATATCTTGTTCAGGATCAAAAGGTGTCACAATGTGCAACTCAAACCCACATGACCTAAGAGCGTCACAAACCTGGAACTCAAACCCATGCAAACTAGGCTTTCCCTTGAGGCAAGGAGGTCATCAAAGACTCCTAATTTAATCAAAAAACAAAGGCCAGACTCATCAAGGGTACTTCACTAAATAAGTGCTCCAAAAGAGAAAACAGTCAAAAAAATCCTACCTTAATTAATATTACACATCCCCATTCAGTTTTCTCCAGAGGTATATCATATCTAACATTTCTAAAATTATATTCACTTTCTCCTCTTCTTTCTTGTTTATTTGGTGGTTAGTTTTATCTAGTTCAGAGAGGGGAGGTTGAGGTCTCCTACTAGTGTAGTTTGGCTGTATATGCCTTCCTATAACTCAATTAACTTCTCCTCTAACAATGTGGATCTTATACCCCTTGGTGCATGTTATTTTTAGTATTGCTATTATGCCATTGTCTGCAGTACCTTTTTTTTTTTAGCAAGAAGTAGTTTCCTTCCTTATATTATTAATTAGATCTCTTTTTGCTTTTACTTTGTCTGAGTTCAGGATTGATCTACTATTTTTACTTCACCTGAAGCATAACATATTATGATCCAGCCTTTTACTTTTACTCACTGTGCATCTCTCTGCTTCAAATGTGTTTCTTGTAAACAACATATTGTAAGATTATGGTTTTTAAGCCAGTCTCCTATCAGCTTGTGTTTCTTGGGAGATTTCATCCCAATCACTTTCACAGTTATGATTACTAAGTCTGAATTTCCTTCCATCTTATTTTTCCCTATTTACACTTTTCTCTCTCCTTTCCCTCTGTCCCTATTCACCAGAGTTTTGTTTCTGACCACCACCTCCCTCAATCTACCCTTCCTTCTATCAGCCCCTCCTTTTCTTTCCCCTTTCCCCTCCTACTTCTGCCCTCCCTTCTATCAGCTCTACCCCTTCTCTATTTTCTTACTCCTTTCCCCTTCTAATTTCCTATAGGGTAAAATAAATCTCTATACACTACTGAGATTGTTTGTTATTCCCTCTTTGAGCCACATTTGATGAGAGTATGATTCAAACAATGCTTACCCTCTCCCTTCTTTCCCTCTATGGTAAAAGGTCTTTTTTACCTCTTCCTGTGACATAATTTACCCTATTCTCCCTCTCTCTTTCCTCTATTCCCAGTACAATCCCTTGTTCACCCCATTAATTTCTTTATATCATCACATAAAAGTCAACTTATACCCATTCCCTCTGACTATGCATACTCCATCTTACTGCCCTAACAGTGGTACTGTACTCAAGAGTTGCAAATATCATCTTCCCATGTAGGGAAACAATTTGCATCTTGTTTAATGACATTTTTCTTTAATGTTTGCCTTTTTATGCTTTTCTTGAGTCTTATATTTGAAGATCAAATTTTCTGTTCAGCTCTGGTCTTTTCACCAGCAAAGTTTGAAAGTTCCCAATTTAATTGAATGTCCCTCTTTTCCCCTGAATGATTATACTCAGTTTTGCTGGGTGGTTGACTCTTGGTTGTGACCCAAGCTCCTTTGTCTTCTGGAATATCATATTTCAAGCCTTCTGATCCTTTAATATAAAAGCTGGTAAGTCCTGTGTAATCCTGAGTGTCGCTCCTTGATATTTGAATTGTTTCTTTCTGGTTGCTTGAAGTATTTTCTCCTTTACCAGATAATTTTGGCATTTGATTACTATATTCCTTAGAGTTGTCATTTAGGGATCTTTTTAGGAGGTAGATTCTTTCAATGACTATTTCACCCTTTGGTTCTAGGATATTAGGTAAGTTTTCCTTGATAATCTCTTGAAAGATTCCATACAGGCTCTTTTTATGATCATGACCTTCAGGTAGTCCAATAATTCTTGTCTCTCCCGGATCTATTTTCCAGGTCAGTCATTTTTTTTCAATGAGGTATTTTACATTTTCTTCTATTTTTTTTCATTCTTTTCATATTGTTTGACTGATTCTTGATGTCTTATTGGTCATTAGCATCAGCTTGCTCAATTCTACTTCTTAAGTTAAGGAGGTCTCACTGTTGGCTTGCTGAGCTAGGACCAAAGGGCCTCAGTTGCTGATATGTGCTGGGCCTCAGAATCCCCAGCTACCTTGCATGAACACTGTCTGCACTGCACTGTATTCTTCTTTTGCCCAAATGTGACAGACTTTTCCTTAGGTCCTTCTAAGTTATCTTAGCATAAAAATTGTCTCATTTTGTCATTTTGTTTGTCCCATTGCTCCAGAATCCATTTAGTGGTTTAATTTAATGTTGTTTTCTGGGCAATCTAGGAAGACCTCAGGATACTTCCTGCTTTTCTCTGTCCTCTTAGCTCTACCCCCTCAGCTGGGGATTTCTTTGTGGCTCCCTTTCTTATACATAAACCAAGTGCACTAGGACTGATACACAGTCACCTCTCTCAGTTGGGGAAGATGATGCAGTGAAACCAACTGGAAGAACACAAGGATTGACTAGAAACCCCTTGCTCCATCTTGGAGATACACTACCTTTCTAATGATAAAGTCCACAATTTCATTAGATTCTTTGACTGTCCCTTCATGGCTCACTTATAGTGATTATTCAGCTCACTAAAATCACTAGATTTCAGACCTTTTTTTTCTTTTTTTTTCCATCCACAGTGTGTTATAACTGAATATATGCCCCATTCTCTATGTGTATAGTTGATTTTTTTTTAATTTTGGTGTATAATTTTGTATTCATCCTTGTGAATTTTTATCTTCTTCAACGTGGCAGGTCAATATCAAACATTTAAAGAACAACTAATTCCAATACTTTGTAGACTATTTGGGAAAATAGGTGAAGAAGGAGTCCTACCAAATTCTTTTTATGACACAAATATGGTACTAATACCCAAACCAGGTAGAGTCAAAACAGAGAAAGAAAATTATAGACCAATTTCCCTAATAAATATTGATGCTAAAATTTTAAATAAAATATTAGCAAAAAGACTGCAGCAACTCATCATGAGAATAATACACTATGACCAGGTAGGATTTATTCCAGGAATGCAAGGCTGGTTCAATATTAGGAAAACTATTAGCATAATTGACCATATCAACAACAAAACTAGCAGAATCCATATGATCGTCTCAATAGATGCAGAAAAAGCCTTTGACAAAATACAACACCCATTCCTATTAAAAACACTAGAAGGCATAGGAAAAAATGGAACCTTCCTTAAAATTATAAATAGCAACTATCTAAAACCATCAACAAGCATTATTTGTAATGGGGATAAGCTAGATGCATTCCCAATAAGATCAGGGGTGAAACAAGGATGTCCATTATCACCCCTACTATTCAATTTGGTACTAGAAATGTTAGCTGTAGTAATAAGAGAAGAAAAAGAAATTGAAGGAATTAGACTAGGAAAAGAAGAAACTAAATTATCACTTTTGCAGATGATATGATGATTTATTTAGAGAATCCTAGAGAATCAAGTAAAAAACTACTTGAAATAATAAACAACTTTAGCAAAGTTGCAGGATATAAAATGAACCCACATAAATCCTCAGCATTCCTATACATTACTGACAAAGCCCAACAGCAAGAGATAGAAAGAGAAATCCCATTCAAAGTTACTGTAGACACTATAAAATATTTGGGAGTCTATTTCCCAAGACAACCCCAGGGCCTATATGAACATAACTAGGAAACACTTTTCACGCGAATAAAGTCAGATCTGAATAAATGGAAAAATATCAGTTGCACAGGGTTAGGCTGAGCTAATATGATAAAAATGTCAATTTCACCTAAATTAATCTATCTATTCAGTGCCATACCAATTGAACTACCAAAAAATTATTTTACTGAGCTGGACAAAATTATAACAAAATTCATCTGGAAAAACAAGAGGTCTAGAATACCTAGGGTATTAATGAAAAGACATGCTAGAGAAGGTGGCCTAGCCATGCCAGATATTAAACTGTACTACAGAGGAGCAGTCATCAAAACTACCTGGTAGTGGCTAAGAAACAGAGGTGTGTATCAGTGGAATAGGATAGGAATACAAGATGGAGAAGTCAAAACCTATAGCAATCTACTCTTTGATAAACCCAAAGAGGCCAGCCTCTGGGCTAATAATTCACTATTTCACAAAAACTGTTGGGAAAATCGGAAAATGGTCAGACAGAAACTGGGCATAGACCAATATCTTACACCATACATCAAAATAAAGTCAAAATGGGTTCATGATTTAGGAGTAAAGGCTGATAGTATAAGTAATTTGGGAGAGCAAGGAATAGTTTACTTATCAGATTTATGGAAAAGAAAAGAATTCATGACCCAAAAAGAGATAGAGAGCATTACAAAATGTAAAATGGATAATTTTGATTATGTGAAATTGAAATGTTTTTGTACAAAATAAGCCAATACAACAAAAATTAGGAGGGAAGCAGAAAATTGGGAGAAAATCTTTACAACTACTGTCTCTGATAAAGGCCTCATTTCTAAAATATACAGGGAACTGAACCAAATATATAGGAATACAAGCATTCCCCAATTGAGAAATGGTCAAAGGATATGAACAGGCAGTTTTCAGAGGAAGAAATTAAAGCTATCTATAGGCATATGAAAAAATGCTCTGGATCACTACTGATTAGAGAAATGCAAATCAAAACAACTCTTAGATACCACATCTCTCCTGTCAGATTGGCTAAAATAACAAAACAGGAAAGTGATAAATGCTAGAAAGGGGGGGGGGGAATTGGAACATTGTTACATTGCTGGTGGAGTTGTGAGCTGATTCAGCCATTTTGGAGAGCAATTTGGAACTATGCCCAAAGGGCTATAAAAATGTTCATACCCTTTGACCCAGCAATACCACTTCTAGGGTTGTATCCCAAAGAAATCACACAAGCGGGAAAAGGACCCATATGTACGAGGATATTTATAGTGGCTGTTTTTGTGGTAGCTAAGAATTGGAAATCAAAGGGATGCCCATCAAATGGGGAATGGCTGAACAAGCTGTGGTATATGAAGGTAATGGAATACTATTGTGCCATAAGAAATGGGGATGATACAGACTTCATAACAACCTGGAAAAACCTACACGACACAATGCTGAGTGAGCGGAGCAGAGCCAGGAGAACATTGTACACAGCCACAGATATATGGATTCCGTGAGGACCAACACTGACAGACTTCGCTCCTCTCAGTAACACAAGGTGCAGGCACAACTCCAAAGGACTCACGATGGAGAATGCTATCTACATCCAGAGAAAGAACTATGAAGTTTGAATGCAGATTGAGGCACACTTCATGCTCGCCTTTTTTTCCTTCTCTTTTGTTTTTGTTTTTGGGGTTTTTTTTGGGGGGGGTTCTGTTTCTTCTTTCTCATGATTCATTCCATTGGTCATAATTCTTCTCTACAACTTGACTAGTGTATAAATTAATTTAATGTGAAGTTATACGTGGCAGTTATATGAGATTCCATGCCATCTTGGGGAGGGAGTGGGGAGGGAGGGGAGAAAATCTAGAACTCAAAATTATGTAGAACCCTCTGCTGTAAACTAAAAATAAGAATAAATTAAGAAATAATTTTGCATTCATCCTTGTGAATTTTTGTCTTCTTCAACTTGGCAGGTCAATATAGTGTCAGAAGTTTATAGATATGTTTTCACCTTTCTGATGTAAGTCACCCCTCCTAGGTCTGTGATATCTATAGATTAAATAAATATGCCTTCTATAACTTTATGTAACTTATCCATTATATATATATATGCTTATGTTTATGTATACAAATATATTATATATTATGTTGAGATATATATGTATTATATTATGTTGATATATATATGTATTATATTATGTTGATATATATATATATATATATATATATATGCACATATATGTTTGTGTGTGTGTGTGTGTGTGTATGTGTGTGAATGAACCTAGGATTGGCTGGTGGAGCACTTCGTATTATCACTTCCAACATTTCTATTTTTCTTCCAGACCCCTTTTGTTTAGGAACAACATGTATTATTTCTTTGTCTCCCTTAAGACACTCATCATAGTACTTGGAATATAGTGGATTCTCAATGTGAACATATTGTTCTACTAATTGATTTGTTATAGTGAGACTTTTTTAAGTAGAAGGCTAGAGGTTTGGCTTAGAGACTAGACTAGTTGACAATACAAGAAAATAAATTGTGATTTTTTGTTGTTGTTGTCATTGTTGCTGTTATTCAGTTGTTCACTTTTATCCAACTGTTTATGATCCCATGAAAAATAGCATGCCAGGCTATTTTTATATTTTATCATTACTTCTCTAAACCTGTCAAATTTCATGTTCCTTGTCTCCATGACACAATTTACTCATCTAATTTGTGTGTTTCAGTTTATTTCCTTTAAATGGTAAGTCTCTTATTTGCAGTCCATTTGCATTTTTAAAAACTAGAATTTAAAAAATGAACATTTTTTCTTCTTGTCAATAAATGAATTATCATAGTTCTTCAAAGTTAAACCAATGGATTGTTACAGTCACATGCAAATATCACTTAGAAACCAAAAGGTATTATTCCACTCAAGAAATATGACTTCAAGCAATGGGTGGCCTAATAGGCAAGCCTTATTTAAAGTTTCCCTCTCCGATAAAAATAAGCTCCTAATCACCACTATCACCATACTTCAAGTCAATAAGTCCAGAGATGCAAACAGAAGAGTTATTCAAAATTAATCTCTGCATTTTAATGCCTGTGTGACTAATAGCCAGAAAAATATATGGTGCCATAAATCTCCAATGCAGCACTAAACCCCTCTTCTCATAAAAATATTGTGATTTGCATGCACTGGTTTTGCCTTAGAATTTATGAATAACAAATAGCAACATGACCGAAAAAATTATTTCTGTGAAAATGGAGAGACATAGAGGGAATTGGAGTATTGGAATTGCTTCAGAAAAAGGCAGACATGAAAGAGATTCTCTATCAGCATCCAGCTATTCAGCTTTGTCACTTTCATGGTGCAAAATTAACATTAGTTGGAATGAATGCCATTAATATAATCATGGCCCTCGAACAAGCCTTTGGCACCATCTGATATAATCTAAATCATTTTATTGATGAAATAAGACCAAGTTGTACTTGAGAGGTTAATTGACTTGCCCAGGGTCTCTGAGGTAAATTTAACCACAGTTCAGTCTACTTGTCTCACAGGTAAAATCATCACTTTTTTTACTATGTTATTTGCTAGCTATAATTATGTTTACTAGAAATTTATAACATGCTTTGTTTTATTCTTTTTTGTTTCTGTTCTTGTTACTAAACAGCAAATGAAAAAAAAAAGTTAGTTATATATACAACTCAGACCAGAAATTTCATCTTAGTTCAAGGGAAATTAAAATTCATTGCTAAGGAAAAAAATCTTAAGTTGTATATAGTTTTTTACCAGGTAACCTGAATGACACAATTGGGCTTCTGAATGGGCTATATTAATGAAATAACCATCTAATAAGTCTTTTTTTGGGGGGGGGGATATAATCCATCCTTCTTTACCTTTAACAATCTATCTTGGTAAAAATATGCAGAAGAAAGCAGATGAGAGGGCTGTGGGCAAACAGAGCTTTCAGTCAAATAGTACAATATACTTTAAAGACATGTACTTCTAGGCACTTGAGCTTATCCATAGAAGTTTTCCATTCTTTGTAGTGGGATAGTCTGCAAACCAAGTTAGGAGATACTCTATCCAGGAAGGATATGGTTGAGGTTTCTCTCACTTCTCAATGAAAACCTCACTTTGGCTATACAAGGAACAGGGTCAAAACTGTGGTATCATTATCAATGAAAGGTGTTTTAACATGAAGTTGTTATTACCTATTGCCTTCTAGAGGATGGGTCTGGAAAGAGGAGAAATATAATATGAATAGTGATAAATGAAAAGTTGAGAATGCTGGGTGGTACAGTAAGGAAAGCATTGGGTCAAGTCCTGGGTTCACATTTTGTCTCTGATACTTAGTATCTGTGCGACATTGGTAAGTTACTTACCATTCCTGATTCTCAGTTTCCTCAACTGTGAAATGAGAGAGACTGGACTTCATAGTCTCTGATGCCCCTTCCAGCTCTAAACTGATGATTCAAAATTTAATTGCTGTCCAATTCTTGGTTACACTGAATTATGACTCCTTGTAATACAGTATGCTTTTGAAATGCATTCATAAGGCAACGCATGGGGGATGGAGCCAAGATGGTGACTGGAAAGCAGGGACTTGCGCAAGCTCCCCACCAGATCCCACCAAAAACTTATAAAAGATGTATCTGAACAAATTCTAGAACTGCAGAACCAACAAAATAGCAGAGGGAAGCAGGGCTCCAGCCCAGAACAGCATGGATGGGTGCTGAATGAGGTCTTTTGCACACGGAGCTGGAGGCGGAGGAGAGCGGAGCCCAGTGTGGGTAGCCCCATGCCCAACAAGACCAAGAGCCAGGTGGAATGGGCCCTAGCACCCTGAATCAGTGAGCTGTGGCAGTTACCAGACCTCTCAACCCACAAACACCAAAGACAACAGGGAATGTTAGTGGGAAAAGCTGCTGGGAGAGAGTGGAAGGAGTTCGTGGTTCAGCCACCACCCCAGGGACAGCAGAGGTGGTGCAGCGACAGAAGTACAGCTGCAGTTGTTTCTGGCCCCAGGCCCACCTGGTGGGAGGAATTCAGTGGCAGATCTGAGCAGGAGTACAGAGTCTGCTTAAGATCCCAGTCAGGTCTTGGCTGGAGGTTCTTGGGGAAAGAGAAGTGCTGGTGTGGCAGAGCTGGCTGTATAGAAATAGCTCTGAAAACAACTGCTCATCCCCTAAAGCTTGGAGCAAAGTACTCTTTGCTCTACAAGCAGTCATACTCTGACAAAAAACTCAAGGGTCAAGTAAATTGGCTGGGAACATGGCCAGGCAGTGAAAACGTACTCAGATTCAGACTCAGACTTTGGAATGTTTCTTTAGTGACAAAGAAGACAAAAATATACAGCCAGAAGAAGTCAACAAAGTCAAAGAGCCTACATCAAAAGCCTCCAAGAAAAATATGAACTGGTCTCAGGCCATGGAAGAGCTGAAAAAGGATTTGGAAAAGCAAGTTAGAGAAGTAGAGGAAAAAATGGGAAGAGAAATGAGAAGGATGTGAGAAAAGCATGAAAAACAAGTCAATGACTTCCTAAAGGAGACCTAAAGAAATGCTGAAAAATACACTGAAGAAAGCAAAAACTTGAAAACTAGACTAAATCAAATGGCAAAAGAGCTTCAAAAAGCCAATGAGGAGAAGAATGACTTGAAAAGCAGAATTACCCAGATGGAAAAGCAGGTCCAAAAGACTACTGAAGAAAACACTACCTTAAAAATTAGATTGGAGCAAGTGGAAGCTAGTGACTTTATAAGAAATCAAGATATTCTAAAACAGAACCAAAGGAATGAAAAAGTGGAAGACAATGTGAACTACCTCATTGGAAAAACCACTGACCTGGAAAATAGATCCAGGAGAGATAATTTAAAAATTATTGGACTACCTGAAAGCCATGATCAAAAAAAGGTCTTAGATGTCATCTTTTAAGAAATTATCAAGGAGAACTGCTCTGATATTCTAGAGCCAGAGGGCAAAATAGAAATTGAAAGAATCCACATATCACCTCCTCAAAAAGATCCCCCCCCCCCAAATCTCCTAGGAATATTGTCACCAAATTCCAGAGCTCCCAGGTCAAGGAGAAAATATTGCAAGCAGCCAGAAAAGAACAATTCGAGTATTGTGGAAACACAATCAGGATAACACAAGATCTAGCAGCTTCTACATTAACAGATTGCAGGGCTTGGAATGTGATATTCTGGAGGTCAATGGAGCTAGGATTAAAACCAAGAATCACCTACCCAGCAAAACTGAGTATCATGCTCCAAGGCAAAATACGGATTTTCAATAAAATACAGGACTTTCAAGATTTCTCAGTGAAAACAGCAGAACTGAATAGAAAACTTGACTTTCAAATACAAGAATCAAGAGAAGCATGGAAAGGTAAACAAGAAAGTGAAATCATAAGGGACTTACTAAAGTTTAGCTGTTTTGTTTACGCACATATATATATGTGTGTGTGTGTATGTATATATGTATATATATACATATGTGTGTATGTATGTATATATGTTGGGTATACATATACAGATACATATACATACAGATACATATACATACATATACATATACATACAGATACATATATATACATATATATATGTGTGTGTGTATATATATATATATATATATATATATATATATATATATATATATATATATATATATATATATATATATATACACACCCACAGACAGGGCACAGGGTGAGTTGAATATGAAGGGATGATATCTAAAAAAAAAATCAAATTAAGAGGTAAGAGAGGAATATATTGAGAGAGGTAAAAAGGGAGAGCTAGAATGGGGTAAATTATCTCACATAAAAATGGTAAGAAAAAGTGGTCCTGTAGGAAGTGAAGAGGAGCAGGTGAGAAGGAATGAGTAAATCTTGCTCTCATTGGATTTGACCTCAGGAGGGAATACCATACACATTCAATTGGGTATCTTACCCCATAGGAAAGAAGGAGAAAGAAGATAAAAAAGGGGGGACAATAGAAAAGAGGGCAGATAGGGGGAGGAGGTAATCAAAAACAAAAACTTTTGAAAAGGGGCAGGGTCAAGTGAGCAAATTCAATAAAGGGGGATAGATTAGGAACGAGCAAAACATAGTTATTCTTTCACAACATGAGTATTGTGGAAGGGCTTTACATAATGATAAGCATGTGGCCTATGTTGAATTGCTTATCTTCCCAGGGAGGGTGGGTGGGGAGGGAAGAGGGGAGAGAATTTGGAACTCCAAGTTTTAAACACAGAGGTTTAAAAACAAACAAACAAATAAAAACATTTTTGCATGCAACTAGGAAATAAGATACAGGGGCAATGGGGCGGAGAAATTTATCTTGCCCTACAAGAGAAGAAGGGAAAGGGGGATGAGACAGGAGTGGGGTGACAGATGGGAGGGCTGACTGGGGAATGGGGCAACCAGAATATATGCCATCTTGGAGTGGGTGGGAGGGTAGAAATGGGGAGAAAATTTGTAATTCAAACTTGTGAAAATCAATGCTGAATTCTAAATATATGAAATAAATTAAATAAAAAAAAAGAACTTGCAATGCAAGTAACCCAAAATAGGAAAAAAAAAAAGAAGTGCATTCATAAAATGATAAAATAAAAGTTCTTCACTTCTTAGACTGAACTATTAAAATTGATCCATTTTCAATGAGGCAGGGAACTTGGATATTTTTTCTATTGGTAATTGTGCAGTTGAAATGGTCTATGCAAAATCTTCTTGGCGGTGAGGTGGTGCAGTGGAAAGAGTTTCAGGCCTGGAGTCAGGAAGGTTCATCTTCTTGAGTTCTAACCTAGCTTCAGACCCTTACCAGCTGTGTGACCCTAGGCAAATCACTTAAAATGTTTGCCTCACTTTCCTCACTGGTAAAATGAGCTGGAAAAGGACATGGCAAACCGCTTCAGTATCTCTGCCAAGAAAACCCCGTATTGTTCCACATGACTGAAAAACAATTGAACAAGAACAAATACATAATCTTCTAGCCCCCTTTTTGACCAAAAAATAGGCAGTCATTTTCAAAGGCCTGTATAGAGGGATATATGTGACACTGGAAGAGAAGGATTATCAAATTCAGTATTTTATATCAATATAAGCCTTTTAATCTTGGACCAGAACATCAAAACAGTGTATTGAAAAAAGTACTGAACCAAGGTTTGAGTCCTTATTCTCATAGCAGCTGGGTAATCCTCTATAAATCAATGTCTTTGAATCTTTTTTCTTCACTCAGGAATGGGGAAACCTGGTACAGATAGGAATAATTTGTTTTAATACCATATTCTAATCAATAATTTTGTTTAAGAAATTGTTGGAATAAAAGAATACATTTTTTTCTGTCACTCGATTTAATATATTCTAATGGTATTAAATCTTTTGCAAAAATTTTGGGAAATTCCTTGAATACTTCGACTAACATTCAGCACTCTACAAAAATGATATAGTTTATCTCATAAGTAATTAGTTCCAAGTCACTACAGCTGTTCATGTGGAGAGGCTGCAGTAGAAGAAATTCCTATTCTTTGAAGCTTAAATGAACGCTAAACTTCCTAAGGCCTCTTGTACACGTAAGCTATTGTGATTCCATGAAGGCTTTTCCACTCAAACTGCCTATTAAACCTAGTTAAAAGCATGGTTCACCTTCACTGGGCACTCAATAATCACTGAACTGGTGATTACTAGTGCTCTAAGATCCCAAGAAACAAAATGAAAAGAAATAAGTGTGCCTTGGTAATGGTCCACATATTCAAAAACGAGTGTTAACACTTGAAAGTGCTAGATTGCTCTTTGTAGTTCTGTGTACTCCATTGACTAGACTAAGTGGCAGTGATCTAAATAACAGAATTCCCATTACTTCCCAGTTTCACATTCTTTTTTATTTAATTTATTTAATATTTTTAGTTTTCAGCATTGATTTTCACAGGAGTTTGAATTGCAAATTTTCTCTCCATTTTGACCCTCCCACCCACTCCAAGATGGTGTATGTTCTGGTTGCCCCATTCCCCAGTCAGCCCCCCCCCCCCATCTATCATCCCACTTGCCACCATCCCCTTTTCCCTTACTTTCTTGTAGGGCAAGATAGCATTCTATGCTCCATTGCCTGTATATCTTATTTCCTAGTTGCATGAAAAAACTTTTTTTTGGAACATCTGTTTTTAAAATTCTTTCCCCTCATCCCTCCCCACCTCCCCTCCCTAAGTAGGTAAGCAATTCAACATAGGCCACCTGCTTATCATTATGTAAAACCCTTCCACAATACTCGTGTTGTGAAAGACTAACTATATTTTGCTCCTTCCTATGCTATTCCCCTTTATTCAATTTTCTCCCTTGACCCTGTCCCTTTCTGAAAGTATTTGTTTTTGATTGCCTTCTCCCCCTATCTGCCCTCCCTTCTATCACCCCCTCCCCACTTTTTGTCCCCTTCCTCCTTCTTTCCTGTGGGGTAAGATACCCAATTGAGTGTGTATGTTGTTTCCTCCTCAGGTCAAATCTGATGACAGCAAGATTCACTCATTACCCCTCATCTGCCCTCTCTTCCCTTCCAAAAGAACTGATTTTTCTTGCAACTTTTATGTGAGATAATTTACCCCATTCTATCTCTCCCTTTCTCACTCTCTCAATATATTCCTCTCTCATCCCTTAATTTGATATTATTTTTTTTAGATATCATCCCTTCATATTCAACTCACCTGGTACTCTTTGTCTCTCTATGTATGTATATTCCCTTCAGCTACCCTAATACTGAGGTCGCATGAACTATACACATCATCTTTCCATGTAGGAATGTAAACACAACAGTTCAACTTTAGTAACTCCCTTATGATTTCTCTTTCTTATTTACTTTTTCATGCTTCTCTGGATTCTTGTGTTTGACAGTCAAATTTTCTATTCAGCTCTGGTCTTTTCACTGAGAAAGCTTGAACTTCCTCTATTTTATTGAAAATCCACATTTTGCCTTGAAGCATGATACTCAGTTTTGCTGGGTAGGTGATTCTTGGTTTTAATCCTAGCTCCATTGACCTCCAGGAATATCATATTCCAAGCCCTTCAATCCCTTAAGGTAGAAGCAGCTAGATCTTGTATTACTCTGATTGTGTTTCCACAATACTCAAATTGTTTCTTTCTGGCTGCTTGTAGTATTTTCTCCTTGACGTGGGAGCTCTGGAATTTGGCAACAATTTTCCTAGGAGATTTCTTTTTGGGATCTTATTTTCAGGAGGCGATCGGTGGATTTTTTCCATTTCTATATACCTTCTGGCTCCAGAATATCAGAGCAGTTCTCCTTGATAATTTCTTGAAATGATATCTAGGCTCTTTTTATGATCATGGCTTTCAGGTAGTCCAATAATTTTTTTAAAATTATCTCTCCTGGAACTCTTTTCCATGTCAGTGGTTTTTCTGATGAGATATTTCACATTGTCTTCCATTTTTTCATTCCTCTGGTTCTGTTTTAGAATATCTTGATTTCTTATAAAGTGACTAGCTTCCACTTGCTCCAATCTAATTTTTAAGGTAGTGTTTTCTTCAGTGGTCCTTTGGACCTCCTTTTCCGTTTGTGTGATTCTGCCTTTGAAGGCATTCTTCTCCTCATTGGCTTTTTGGAGCTCTTTTGCCATTTGAGTTAGTCTACTTTTTAAGGTGTTATTTTCTTCAGTATTTCTTTGGGTTTCCTTTAGCCAGTCATTGACTTATTTTTCATGGTTTTCTTGCATCACTCTCAATTGTCTTCCCAATTTTTCCTCTACTTCTCTAACTTGCTTTTCCAAATCCTTTTTGAGCTCTTCCCTGGCCTGAGGTCACTTCATGTTTAACTTGGAGGCTTTTGATGTAGGCTCTTTGACTTTGTTGACTTCTTCTGGCTGTATGTTTTGGTCTTCTTTGTCACCAAAGAAAGATTGCAAAGTCCGAGTCTGAATCTGAGTGTGTTTCCACTCCCTGGCCATGTTCCCAGCCAACTTACTTGACCCTTGAGTTTTTCATCGGGATATGACTGCTTGTAGAGTATAGAGTACTTTGTCCCAAGCTTGAGGGGTTGAACTGTTATTTTCAGAGGTATTTCTACACAGCAAACTCTGCCACACCAGTTCTCCTCCCCCAAAACTGCCAACACAAACAGTGACTGAGATCTTAAGCAGACTCTTTACTCCTGCTCAGATCCGCCACTTAATTCCTCCCACCAGATGTGCCTGGGGCCGCAAGCAACTGGAGGCAAGCAGCCTCAGAGATGCATCACCTCTACTGCTCCTGTGGGCAGTGGCCGAACCTGGAACTCCTTTCACTCTGTCTCAGAAGTTTTTCCCACTAACCTTCTCTGTTGCATTTGGTGTTTGTTAGTTGAGAAGTCTGGTAACTGACACGGTTCACTGATTCAGGCCGCTAGGGCCTGTTCTGGCTGGCTCCCAATCTGGTTGGTCCAGGCATGGCTCATGCTGGGCTCTGCTCCTAGTTCCGTGTGATAGACCTTACCCTGCAAACATCCAGGCTATCCTTGGCTGGAGCCCTGCTTCCTTCTGCTATTTTGTGGGTTCTGCAGTTCTAGAATGTGTTCAAAGCCATTTTTATAAGTGTTTGGAGGGACCTGGGAGGGAGCTCACACAGGTCCCTGGTTTCCAGCCACCATCTTGGCTCCACCCCACAGTTTCACCTTCTAATATTAAGCCAGCACGGTATAAAGAAAAAGTGACAGTTTTCTGAAAATATTGTAATTGTTGAGTGTTTACAGCTAACTGAAATGTAAAGAATAAAAATCACATCATTACTATAGTGATTTGGATAACTGGGGAGAACAACCACAACAACAATATTTTATCCCCAAAGTCTTAGCACCTGTGCAGACTTTGGCAATTTCAGGTAAGTAAGCTTCCTCTGAACCTGTAAATTACTTAGATAAACACAATTTTTCTGTCTAGTCCTAAAGATAACCAAAGACTCAAAATATTTTTTTCTTTAACTATCGTAATTTATTACTGAAAGGTAGATTTTATTCAATATTCAATTCAATAAATATTTATTAAGTACCTAATATTTAACAGGAATTGTGCTACATTCTTGGGATATAAATAAAAAGAAAATAATCCTGCTCTAAATGTGCTTATAATCTAATGGGGAAGACAATGCACTAAAGGAAGCTGGGGGCTGCAGGGATGTGTCTGCTTCCTGGAGCTGAAACCAAGCAGAGCTGCAGATGGAAAGTAGAGTAGGTTGAGAAGTCCAAATGCTGCTATCTATAAAAAAAGCATTTGGCAGGGGCTTAGTCCTCTACTCTCCTACTTTCCAGTCAGATGGGAGTAAAAGCTGATGGAGGAATTTGAGAATCCAAGACTGAGTGATGAGATTTGAATGCTCAGCTTACGCACACACATGCACACACACACACACACACACACACACACACACACACACACACGTATGTATATATGTATGTGTGTTATATTATATTATTTTATGTTATGTTATGTTGTGTTATGTTATCTCATCTCAACTCATCTCATATATATGTCATATCACATCACATCACATCATATCACATCACATCATATTATTTATATTATATTACATTATATTACATTACATTATAGTATATATTACATTATATTAATCACAGTACAGAAATCAAGATGGCCCTACAAGCAGGAGGAGCAGAAAGGGAAAAGAAAAGGGGGGTGGTTAGAAGGGAGGGAAGAAGTATTAAGGGAACAGGGTAAAATAAGTGGGGGTGCTGAAAGGGAGGGAATATTGAGGGAGGTGGTGGTCAAAAGCAAAACTCTTTTGAGGAGGGGAAGGGAGAAGGGAGAAATAAGAATATAAACACGGGGCAAAATAGAATAGAAACTAGACACATTAGAAAGCATATGAATAAACGGAGTATTCCTTAAAATCATAAGTAGCGTCTACCTAAACCCATCAGCAACCATTATATGTAATCAGGATAAGCTACATTCATTCCCAATAAAATTGGGGTTAAATAAGGGTGTCCATTATCACTCCTATTATTCAATTTGGTATTAGAAACATCAGCTTTAGAAATGAGAACGAAAAGAAAGAGAAGAAAAAGAAATTGAAGGAATTAGAATAGGAAAAGAAGAAACTAAATTATCACTTTTTGCAGATGATATGATGATTTATCTAGAGAATCCTAGAGAATCAAGTAAAAAAACTACTTGAAATAATAAACAACTTTAGCAAAGTTGCAGGATATAAAATAAACCCACATAAATCCTCAGCATTCCTATACATTACTGACAAAGCCCAACAGCAAGAGATAGAAAGAGAAATTCCATTCAAAGTTACTGAAGGCACTATAAAATATTTGGGAGTCTATTTGCCAAGACAAACCCAGGGCCTATATGAACATAACTATGAAACACTTTTCACGCGAATAAAATCAGATCTAAATAAATGGAGAAATATCAGTTGCTCATGGTTAGGCCAAGCTAATATAATAAAAATGACAATTCTACCTAAATTAATCTATCTATTCAGTGCCATACCAATCGAACTACCAAAATTTTTTTTTACTGAGCTGGACAAAATAATAACAAAATTCATTTGGAAAAACAAGAGGTCTAGAGTATCTAGGATATTAATGAAAAGACATGCTAGGGATGGTGGTTTAGCCACACCATATATTAAACTGTACTACACAGCAGCAGTCATCAAAACTGCCTGGTACTGGTTAAGAAACAGGGGTGTGGATCAGTGGTATAGGATAGGTACAGAAGTAGGTGAAATCAACAAGTTTAGCAATCTACTCTTTGATAAACCCAAAGAAGCCAGTTTCTGGGCTAATAATTCACTATTTCACAAAAACTGTTGGGAAAATTGGAAAATGGTAGGGCAAAAACTGGGCATAGACCAATATCTTACACCATATACCAAAATAAAGTCAAAATGGGTTCATGATTTAGGAGTAAAAGTTGATACTCTAAGCAATTTGGGAAAGCAAGGAATAGTTTACATATCAGATTTGTGGAAAAGTAAAGAATTCATGACCCAACAAGAGATAGAGAGCATTACAAAATGCAAAGTGGATAATTTTGATTATGTCAAATTGAAATGTTTTTGTACAAAAAAAGCCAATGCAACAAGAATTAGGAGGGAAGCAGAAAATTGGGAGAAAATCTTTGCAACTAGTATCTCTGATAAAGGCCTCATTTCTAAAATATACAGGGAGCTAAGCCAAATATATAGGAATACAAGCCATTCCCCAATTGAGAAATGGTCAAAGGATATGAACAGGCAGTTTTCAGAGGAAGAAATTAAAGCTATCTACAGGCATATGGAAAAATGCTCTGGATCGCTGCTGATTAGAGAAATGCAAATCAAAACAACTCTTAGATACCACATCTCTCCTGTCAGATTGGCTAAAATAACAAATCAGGAGAATGATAAATGCTGGAAAGGATGTGGGGAAATTGGAACATTGTTGCATTGCTGGTGGAGTTGTGAGCTGATCCAGCCATTTTGGAGGGCGGTGTGGAACTATGCCCAAAGGGCTATAGAAATGTTCATACCCTTTGACCCAGTAATACCACTTCTAGGGTTGTATCCCAAAGAAATCACGCAAGCGGGAAAAGGACCCATATGTACAAGAATATTTATAGCAGCTCTCTTTGTGGTAGCCAAGAATTGGAAAGCAAAGGGATGCCCATCAATTGGGGAATGGCTGAACAAGCTGTGGTATATGAAGGTGATGGAATACTATTGTGCCATAAGAAATGGGGATGATGCAGACTTCATAACAACCTGGAAAAACCTACACGACATAATGCTGAGTGAGCGGAGCAGAGCCAGGAGAACGTTGTGCACAGCCACAGATATGTGGATTCCTTGAGGACCAACCCTGACATACTGCGCTTCTCTCAGCAACCTAAAGGGGCAAGGACAACTCCAGGGGACTCATGATGGAGAATGCTATCTTCATTCAGAGAAAGAACTGCGAAGTTTGAATACAGACTGAGGCACACTACTACATGCTCGCCTTTTCTGCTTCTCTTTTGTTTTTGGTTTTGGGGTTTTTTTTTTTGTTTTTTTTTTTTTTGGTTCTGTTTCTTCTTTCTCATGATTCATTCCATTGGTCAAAATTCTTCTCCACGACTTGACTAGAGCATAAATTAATTCAATGCGAAGTTATACATGACAGTTATATGAGACTTCATGCCGTCTTGGGGAGGGAGGGGGGAGGGAGGGGAGAAAAACTGGAACTCAAAACCATGTAGAACCGTGTGTGGTAAACTAAAAATAAATAAAAAATAAATTAAAAAAAAAAAGTATTTGTCTAGCAAAATGCTTTGTTAATCATTATGTGCCAGGTACTTAAATTATCTACTTTATTCATCATAGATTTGGGGGAGGGGGAAGGCAGTAAGTTTACCATGAAAAATAAATGGAAATTTATAGCTAAGCACAAAGAAATCAAAAAAGGTTAGTTTTTCAGCTACATAGGAGGCTTCAACCTATTTGTCATGAATATTTTCTACTAAATCACACCTTAGTCAATTCAGAACCAAATTGTTGCTTTTCAAGACCTTTTTGTCTTCTGACTCTGTCTTCCAGAATCCAAAGAGACTTGAGTGATACCGGGCATGGCATGTAACGTGCAACATTACCACCCCCCCCCCCCAAATTGCCTGTAATGTACAGTCAACAACTAACCACTGATTCAGCTATTTCTATATAGTCATACCACCACCTTGTTTGTGCAAAGATTAAAATCCACATTAAATTCAAAGAAAAAATTGTAATGGGATGACTACATGGTGTACAATAAAAATAGTGCCAACCTGGTTTGTTTAAATAAACTACTATTGCTGGAAAAAAAAAAAAAAAAAAAAAGAAATGAGAACGAAAAGAAATTGAAGAATTAGGATAGGCAAAGAAGAAAGTAAGTTATCTATCTTTGGAGATGATATTATGATTTACTTAGAGAATCCTAGAGAATCAAGTAAAAATAAATTACTTGAAATAGTAAATAACTTTAGCAAATTTTCAGGATATAAAATAAACCCACATAAATCTGCAGCATTCCTATATATTACCAACAAAGCCCAACAACAAGAAATAGAAAGAGAAATTCCATTTAAAGGTACTGTAGACACCATAAAATATTTGGGAGTCTACCTGCCAAAACAAACTCAGGATCTATATGAAAAAAATTACAAAACACTTTTCACACAAATAATGTCAGATTTTAATAAATGGAGAAACATCAGTTGCTTGTGGTTAGGCTGAGCTAATATAACAAAAATGGCAATTTTACCTAAATTAATTTACTTAGTCAGTGCCATACCAATCTACTAGCAAAACCTATTTTACAGAGCTGGATAAAATAGCAACAAAATTCATCTGGAAGTATGAAAAGTCCTTCATATCACGAGAATTAGTGAAAAGAAATGTTAGGGAACGTGGCCTAGCCATACCAGGTATTAAACTGTATTATAAAGCATCAGTCATCAAAATACTTGCTGCCAGCTTAAAAATAGAGTGGTGGATCAGTGGAATAGGTGAGGTACACAAGATTTAGTTGTTGATGACTATAACTATCTACTCTTTGATAAATCCAAAGAGTCCGGCTTCTGGTTTAAGAATTCACTAGTTCAAAAAACTTCTGGGAGAACCAGAGAATTGTATAGCAGAAACTGGGCATAGACCAATATCTTACACCATATACAAAAATAAAGTAAAAATTTTTACTCAGTTTAGATATGAATGCTGATACTATAAGCAATTTGGGAGAGCAAGGAATAGTTGAACTGTCAGATTTATGCAGAAGGGAAGAATTTATGACCAAACAAGAGATAGTGTTACAAAATGCAAAATGGATAATTTTGATTATGTTAAATTGAAAGGTTATTGTACAAACAAATCCAGTGCAACAAAGATTAGGTGGGAAGCAGAAAATTGGGACAAAATTTTTACAGCCAGTTTCTCTGATAAAGGTCTCTTCTCTAAAATATACAGGGAATACAGGCAAATGTATAGGAATACAAGTCATTCCCTATTTGAGAAATAGTCCAAAGGATATGAACAGGCAGTTTTCAGAGGAAGAAATTAAAGCTATCTACAGGCATATGCAAAAGTGTACCAAATCATGATTGATTAGAGAAATGCAAATTTAAATAAATCTTAGGTACCATATATCTCCTGTCAGATTGGCTAACATGACAAAACAGGAAAATAATAAATGCTGGAGAAGATGTGAGAAAAGCGGAATACTATTAGATTGTTGGAGTTGTGAACTTATCCAGCCATTCTGGTGAGCAATTTGGAACTATGCCCAGAGGGTTATAAAATGTGCATGCCCTTTGACCCAGCAATACCACTTCTAGGGATGTATCCCAAAGAGATCACACAAGTGGGAAAGGGACTTGCATATACAAAAATATTTATAGCAGCTCTTTATCTGCTGGAAAAGAATTAGAACTCAAAGGGATGCCCATCAATTGGGGAATGCTGAACAAGTTGTGGTATATGAATGTAATGAAATACTATTGTGCTGTAAGAAATGAATAACAGATGGACTTGAAAATAACCTGGAAAGACTTATGTGATCTGATTCTGAGTTTGGGGAGCAGAACCAGGAGTACATTACACAAAATTACCGACACACGTTAACTGTGATGACTGGCTTTGATAGACTTGGCTCTTCTCAGCTTTACAAAGTCGAAAGACAGCTCCAAGTCTCGTGATAGGAAAGGCTATCCATGTCCAGAGAAAGAATTACAGAGTCTGAATACCGATTGAGGCAAACTCTTTTTTCCTCTCTTTTTTCCCCTCTTCTTTTTTTGGTTTCGTTTCTTCTTTCTCATGATTCATTCCACTGGTTATAATTCTTCTGTACAACTTGACTATTATGTTAATAAATTTAATTTGAAGGTATATATGGAACCAAAAGCAGATTACATGCTGTCTTATGGGAAAGGGAGGAGGAGAGCGAGGGACAGAAAATTTGAAACTCAGAAACTTGTAGAATTGAGTGTTGTAAACTAAAAATAGAAATAAATTTTTAAAAAAGGAGCTCACATTTTAATTGGAATGGATAAGAGGAGGGCTCATATTTATGTTTAGTTCATGGTAAATAGAAAGGCCAGGTAGCACTTAGCTAGGGAAAGTACCAGGGTATATGACAAGTCCCATAGGAGCTTGAGAAATGACAGGACAGATCTTTCCACCCCTCACTAAGGTTAAAGTGGATTTAAAGGTTAAAGTAGATGGACCTTAGGAATATGTCTGACAGAGGGAGGAATCCTGAGCCCAGAATGCTCAGGACAGTGGGTGTCCTGCTTCTGGTAGGAATTACCCAAATGGAGCAATAAGTAATGATTGGGAGAAAGGCCCAAATCCTAGGTCCAATTCTTTTTTTTTTAATATATTTAGTTTTCAGCATTGATTTTAACAAGAGTTTGAATTGCAAATTTTCTCCCCATTTCTACCCTCCCCCCCACTCCAAGATGGCATGTATTCTGGTTGCCCTGTTCTGCAAGCAGCCCTCCCTTCTGTCACCCCACTCCCTTCTCCCTTCCTTTCTTGTAGGGCAAGATAAATCTCTCCGCCCCATTGCCCATGTATCTCATTTTCTAGTTGTATGCAAAAACATTTTTTTTGTCTTTGAACACCTGTTTTTAAAACTTTGAGTTCCAAATTCTCTCCCCTCTTCCCTTTCCACACACCCTCCCTAAGAAGTCAGGTAATTCAACATAGGCCACATGCGTATCATTATGTAAAACCCTTCCACAATACTCATGTTTTGAAAGACTAACTATATTTTGCTCCTTCCTAACGTATCCCCCTTTATCCAGTTTTCTCCCTTGACCCTGTCTGTTTTTGAAAGTGTTTGTTTTTGATTACCTCCTCCCCCATCTGCCCTCCCTTCTATCATCCCCCCTTTTTTATCTTCTTCCTCCTTCTTTCCTGTGGGGTAAGATACCCAATTGAGTGTATATGGTATTCCCTCCTCAGGTCAAATCTGATGAGAGCAAGATGCCCTCATTCCCCTCACCTACCTTCTCTTCTCTTCCTACAGAACTGCTTTTTCTTGCCACTTTTATGCGAGATAATTTACCCCATTCTATCTCTCCCTTTCTCCCTCTTTCAATATATTCCTTTCTCATCCTTTAATTTGATTTTGTTTCTTTTAGATATCATCCCTTCATCTTCAACTCACTCTGTGCCCTCTCTCTCTCTCTCTCTCTCTCTATACATATATATATATATATATATATATATATATATATATATATATATATATATATATATATATACACACATACATATATACATACATACACACACAAATGTGTATATATATATATATATATATATATGTATGTATGTATATATATGTATGCATATCCCCTTCAGCTACCCTAATACTGACGTCTCATGAATCATACACATCATCTTTCCATGTCGGAATGTAAACAAAACAGTTCAACTTTAGTAAATTCCTTGCAATTTCTTTTTCTGGTTCTTTTTCTTGATTACCTTTTCGTTCTTCTTTTGATTCTTGTGTTTGAAAGTCAAATTTTCTATTCAGCTCCAGTCTTTTCACTGAGAAAGCTTGAAAGTCCTCTATTTTATTGAAAATCCATATTTTGCCTTGGAGTATGATACTCAGTTTTACTGGGTAGGTGATTCTTGGTTTTAATCCTAGCTCCATTGACCTCCAGAATATCACATTCCAAGCCCTGCAATCTGTTAATGTAGAAGCTAGTAGATCTTGTATTATCCTGATTGTGTTTCCACAATACTCGAATTGTTCTTTTCTGTCTGCTTGCAGTATTTTCTCCTTGGTCTGGGAGCTCTGGAATTTTTTCAACAATATTCCTAGGAGTTTTCTTTTTGGGATCTATTTGAGGAGGTGATCGGTGGATTCTTTCAATTTCTATTTACCTTATAATTCTGGAATATCAGGGCAGTTCTCCTTGATAATTTCTTGAAAGATGATATCTAGAATATTTTTTTGATCATGGCTTTCAGGTAGTCCAATATTTTTTAAATTATCTCTCCCAGAACTATTTTCCAGGTCAGTGGTTTTTCCAATGAAATATTTTACATTGTCTTCCACTTTTTCATTCCTTTGGCTCTGTTTTATAATATCTTGATTTCTCATAAAGTCACTAGCTTCCACTTGCTCCAATCTCATTTTTAAGGTAGTATTTTCTTCATTGGTCTTTTGGACTTCCTTTTCCATTTCAAGGCATTCTTCTCCTCATTGGCTTTTTGGAGCTCTTTTGCCATTTGACTTCATCTACTTTTTAAGGTGTTTTCTTCAGTTTATTTTTCAGTATTTTTTGCATGTCCTTTAGCAAGTCATTGACTTGTTTTTCATGGTTTTCTCACATCCTTCTCATTTCTCTTCCCAATTTTTCCTCTACTTCTCTAACTTGCTTTTCCAAATCCTTTTTGAGCTCTTCCATGGCCTGAGACCAGTTCATATTTTTCTTGGAGGCTTTTGTTGTAGGCTCTTTGGCTTTGTTGACTTCTTGCTGTGTGTTTTGGTCTTCTTTGTCACCAAAGAAAGAATGCAAAGTCTGAGACTGAATCTGGGTGCGTTTTTGCTGCCTGGCCATGTTCCCAGCCCACTTACTTGACCCTTGAGGTTTTCAGTGGGGTATAACTGCTTGTAGAGTAAAGCATTCTATTTTCCAAGCTTGGGTGGATGCGCTGTTGATTTCAGAGCTAGTATAGCCAGCTCTGCCATGCCAGCACTCCTCCTTCCCCAAGAACCCCCAACCGGAACTGGACTTAAATCTTCAGCAGGCTCTTCACTCCTGCCCCTGTCTGCCACTAAATTCCTCCCACCAGATGGGCCTGGGGCCAGAAGCAACTGCAGCTGTAGTTCTGTAGGTGCCCCACCTCCGCTGCCCCCTGGGTGGTGTCCGAACCGAGAACTCCTTCTTTCACCCTGTCCCCACCAGCTTTTCCCACTAACCTTCTCTGTTGTCTTTGGAGTTTCTGGGTTGAGAAGTCTGGTAACTGCTGCAGCTCACTGATTCAGGGTGGTAGGGCACGCTTCACCTAGCTCCTGTTCTGGTTGGTCCTCATCGCCCACACTGGGCTCTGCTCTGCTCCTCTCCACTCCCAGCTCCCTGCCGGATAGACCTTATGCAGAGACCATCCGGGCTGTCCTGGGCTACAGCCCTGTTTCCTTCCACTATTTTGTGGGTTCTGCAGTTCTTCTCTGTTGTCTTTGGTGTTTGTGGGTTGAGAAGTGTGGCAACTGCCACAGCTCACTGTTTCAGGGTGCTAGGGTCCGCTCAGCCTGTCTCCTGAGCTGGTTGGTCCACGCCACCCCTGCTGGGCTCTGCTCTGCTCCTCTCCGCTCCCAGCTCCATGCACGAAAAGCCTCACCCAGCAACCATCCAGGCTGTCATGGGCTGGAGCTCTGTTTCCCTCTGCTATTTTGTGGGTTCTACAGTTCTAGAATTGGTCCAGAGCCATCTTTCATATGTTTTTGGAGGGACTTGTTGGGGAGCTTACGCTATTCCCTGCTTTCCAGCCACCCCCAGGTCCAATTCTATTAGCTAGGTGAACATTAATGGGCTACTCTTGTATCCTCAGTTTTTTGTCATTGGAAAATGAAGCCAATGATACCGTCATTAATGAAATCATAGTATTATGGTATCCAAGAATTTGAAGGATTCTCAGGCATCATCCAGTACAAGTTATACGTAGTGAAAGAGGTAGCCTGCTCCCTCCAGCCCCCATGTCATGCCTGACAAGTGGCCACATTATCTCCATTTGACCAACTTCAGTGATGAGGAGCACATTGGTCTCATACTGTTTTTAAGTAGTTTCTTCTCTTAGGTCAAATTATATTTCCCTCTTTGGTTATAATGGAGCTCGCTCATACTGGCTCACCCGAGTAGATTGTTAAACTTTCAGCATGAATATTTAGACCTCAGAAATCAGCAAATGCTACAGAACAGAGCTTGATTTATTGATTTGTTGGTTATCTAGAATTAAGAAGGTCATAGATAAATTTTAATTATGCAGATTAAAATTTAAAAGTGTGTCATGTTTACATTTGTATTCCAGAGCATTTTGTCAAACATTTAGCAGAACACCTCTGCCTCCCTCCAAATTTATTTTTTGCTGATTCATTTACTTTGTATAGGTGTCTATTCCTGTATCCATAAAGCAAATGTCACAATACTGATGGTAATCATGAATATGCCAGTATAGTTCTGAATAGCAAAATATGAGACTCTCTATATAGAAGGCAGAAGAAGTAAAACATTTATTCAGACACTAGTGGATCAAATCCCAAAACCAATAACTCTAATTCAATGTAGCCCCAATTGTATCCCCAAACCAGTATTTCCACTTCATTATAACAGCAAAGAAATTAAAACACAACATTACAGCAGGGAGTAAAGACATCCCATAAACTTTCCCTCTGCTGGTTCTTTCCCATAAATACTCACTCACAATTCTTAGTTGTCTGCTTGCCTATGTCCTCTCTTCCCACAGTTCTGAGAGCTTACAGTTCGGAGAGCTTAAAGGCTTGCCTCAGAGTGAGTATGTATATACTCTTTTTAGGGCCAGAGGGCTTCACACCTCTGGTGAACTAATTAGCAAAAGGGTGTGGGCCTTCCTACAAACAAGCTCCCTACAAACAAGACTTCCCTTAACTAGCTCCACTTGAGGCCTATTAAGGGGATTAATGAGTAGGGAAGATCTTTGAATCACATTATCACCATAATTCCTTCTTTACCTTTAGTGCTTTTTATGCCAATATGAACGACACAGGATAAGAAAGTGGAGAGTGAGATTTGATCTGTACTTTGGAAGGAGTCAGCCCCTGGATTACATTGATGACTGACAGACTCATTGCATCATGGCTTTCTTACTCAAGGCATTGCTTTCTGTTAGGTTATTTTCTGCTTTTAGATGACTGACCTTCCTCCTATCCCCTATTTTTTGAATGGTCTCATTTTCATAGTGCTCAAGTGCTCATAGCTTCTAACTACAGTACTCTTGAGTCATTTAAAGGTGGGCTATTATAATTTCCCTCTATAATATGATGCTTATGACCATGTGGTACAGCATCAACTTCTTAGACAGTTGTCCCACTGTAGATTCTGGCCTGATTTATCATCCACCATTCCTCTTGGATTTAACCCAAAAATGATTGCAGCTCTAGACTTCATCTGCCTACAGGATAATCTTATTTCTTATCACAGGTCCACTGATGTATGAGTTGTGTTGATTTTAAGATGGCTATACTTTGGTTATATTGCAGTAGCTTATCATGCTACTGACTACACTGATGATGTGACTGATATTTAGGTGCAGCTCTGTAGTTTGCAAGATAATAATAATTATTTTTCTTTATAATTTATTAGCATAGATGCTTAACAGCCTTGTTAACCTGAATGTCATAACAATTGATGAGGCTTTAAAATGCCTTAATGAAAATTTTTCAAAATTTCTTTTTAGCATTTCATTCACTTCATATCTGTAGATTCTAGAAATAGAAATACGTGAAGGTCAACAGAAGCACAATTGCAGAGATTGTTTTCTTTTAAAATGTTCTATCTAAGCATCATTAATTCTTTTTCTAAAACTTTTAAAAATTTTATTTGGTTAAAATATTTTTCTCTCTCTCTCTTATACCTCCTGTCTCCTTCATTGAAAAACAAAACAAAACAAAAAAAATGAAACAAAGTAAAAATAAAGAATGTTTCACGAATTTACTAGTCATTCTTTTGCAGGGAGCATGCTCATCTCAGTATCATTCCTGCTTTTGTATATGTACTGCTAAAGTGAACAGTCATTAATTCTTAAGGAAGAAAAAAAAATCTTCCTTCCTTATAGTAATTATTTTGACCTCCTAAATTAGAGGCTGGGGTTCTATAGAACTAGAAATAACTACTTCAGGGCTATGATTGGAAAAATAATACGAAATTCCCTTCCACAAGTTTTCCCCTTTCTCCAAGGTGAAGAGTTATACTAGGGAAATGTAAAAGCTATCAAGACAGTTTGGCCTGCTGCCTTGGTCTGTGAAGGACTCAGTATTAATCTGCCTGTTTTCAGGACAATTTAGCACTCTTTGATCCATTGGATAATGAATGAGCATTTGAACATATGAGCACCTAGCTCATTCTGTTCCTCATGGCACTTGATATCAATGAGACGTAGCAGAACATTTTTTTCCAGATTCAACTAATCAATCACTCTCTTTCAAAACTCTAGTTAGCTCTATTGGATTTGGTGGTACCAGGAAACATGTGTGTGTGTGTGTGTGTGTGTGTGTGTGTGTGTATGTAGTGTCTGTCTGTTTTTTTGCATGTGTTGTGTATGTATACGTATGCATATAAGTGCACACTCACACACTCAATTCAAACACTTAGAATAAAGATGATCCCAGACCAATTATGTATTCCTTATTCAGAGTCCTGATAATCATGTTTGCTCATTTAATTCATTTTAAAAAAAGTATGCAAGCCTAATTTTGTAAATTCTTCTCCCTTCCTCTTCTCCTTGCAGACATTTTATCTAAGTGTGTTCTTTAACCACATGCCTAAATACTCTTTTCATAAATGCCTCCAATCAGTATTCCCCATATAAGCCATACATTGCAGTACTCTATTTAATATATTTTCTTATGCAGCCTGTCCCTATAGACTTCCGATGAAACTCATGGACAGGAAGAAGTAATAAAACATCTGTGGTGATTTAATTGATGGTAATTAGTTTCCTACGTTGGTTCCTGTATTTAAAAACAAAACAAAACAAAACAAAACAGTGAAAGATTCTACCATGTTGTCTCCATGATTCCCCCCCCGCCCCTGCCCCAATTTTGCCCACTTGTCCCTAATTCAGTCAAAGGCATATTTAGGGCATTCTTTTCTTTTTTTATCTATTTTTAGAAGTTTAATTTATATAAAACATTTACCACATCAAAATGACCCAAATATCTCAGGAACCACACAAATATTTTTTATTTTTATTTATTTTTTATTTTTTTAATTTTTTTTGGAACCACACAAATATTAAGGAACTTTGTAGGAGAGAAACTAATCAGAAGCGAAAAAAAGTTTTTTTGCAAAGCATTATGGAGAAAGAAGGTGAAATATTGTAAGTTATAACATTTCACATATCAGACAAAAGCAACTGAGGGAAAATTTTCCTACTAAAAGTTAAAGTCAAGTCTACCTTAAGCAAAAAATCCCATGGGTATTTGTATTCAAAACATGAAAAAAAAAGATAACAACCAGAAAACAAATTCAACAGATCTGCAGAAATTTAATAAAAATTACTTCTTAGTAATAATGGCAGAACCACCATATTTGGATTTTACCACCCAGGTAATCCCTGATTTATGTATAAAAGGTACAATAGATGCATGGAAGATGAAGCTAGGAAAGGAAGCCATACTTGACTCTACTCATAAAAACAAAATCATACTACAGTCATTTTAAAGACATGTTTTGGTCTAATTATAAAATATTTAGTTGGGAGGAACATAAAAAAAATAAAACAAATAGGCGGCAATATACTTTTTAACTAAAGTATTACTGATGACCTTTTTCTGTCATCCTTTTCCAGATATACTGCCTAGCTATCAAATGTCTTTCCTTTAAATAAGGAAAACAGTTATATTAAAGAACAAAGAAAGTGACTATATCAGAAAATGTATGCATCATTCCATGCCTATTCTTATGAAATGTGAGAAGCGCAATTCCCCAATCTCTTCTCTGCTGAGATCTCAGTACAATTATATATAACTTTCAGCTTCAAAATGTATTTTTTATTATATTTGTGTTTGCAGTTTCCTAGTTTTGTTCATGTACTTCTTCCCATGTTTTTCTGAATTCTTTTATTCATAATTGCTGTAGGGCCATAACATACGATCACATTTGTACAGCAAAATTTGTTTACTGATATTCCAGTAAATGGGTATATACTTTCCTTTCAGGATTTTTTTTTTGTTATGACAAAAAGTCTTTCTATGAATATTTCTTTACACATGATAATTTTCTCTCTTTGACTTCCTGGGGAAACCTGACCATCAGAGTGATCTCCTGTTATGAACAATTTAATAAATTTCCATTTATAATTTCAAAGTTTTTTTTTCCAGAATGGTTGGAAAAATTTAAATGTTCATCAAGTCTGTCAGTGTGCTTGTATTTTTACAGCTCCGGCAACACTATTTTTGACATACTGCACAATTAACAAAGAAAACAAGTGGGTATAGTAAGAAGTCACCAATTAATGAGGCAGTCACTTTCTAATTGTTACTAAAGGTTGATGAGAATTGTTTTTTGCATACAAAAAAGTTATTCAAGATGAAAACATTTGATGGGAATAAGTGGATTCTTGCAGATAATTTAATAGCATAATATTTCTTTACTTTATATATGTTGCTCAAAAATAATTGGCTTGGTAGAAAAAAATTTCAACTTTAAATTCCTTTCTCAAAGTGTCTCCTTTACATTTTTAAATTATACAGAATTTTATGGAAGATCTTTTACTGCAGAGGACAGTTCTTCATTGATCTTTTTAAAATTTGACATGAAATAAAGATAACCAAAACAAGGAAACCAGCATTCATCTAAAATGTTTTTTGGTGTTTTGTAATTTCTCCTTCACAGGTCAAACAGTAGATTTCATATCTACACTCCATGCTGCTATTCACAGGTGACTTTATATCTTTGCTTTAATACACTGTGCTTGATAAAGCTCCCTCACTGCAGTTTATCTGAATTAAAAAGGTCTTTTTAAGCATCTGTGGGTAAGGTGTGGTAAATGAAAAAAATTACAATATTATGTGCCCATGGCATTGGGTTTGTCTTGGTCTCTTGTGTTACACATGGACAGTGAACTAGTCTCAGAATTGAGAATGAATATAAGTGCCTCTTGAAATCTAATATTGTCCTTGTGATGCTACATGGCTGCTACCTATAGAATGCCATGGCTACTGGAAAAACTGAAATTACATGTGACCCCAAAATCATAACATTTATTGACCTCATTTTCCTCATCTGAAAAATGCAGATAATATCTCTAGTACCTATATCACAAACTGATATGAGCATTCAATGAAATAATAAATGTAAAAACAGTTTAGAAATGTTCTGACATAAATGTCAGAATTTGGGATTTGTTTTTGTTTTAACTTTGTTTTTCTGAACCAGACATGGTTACCTGGGTAAAGGAAAATCTCAGTTAGGCAGCCCCCCTCTACCATTATAGACCAATGCCTGTTCTGATTTAGAGAGTCAGAGAGTTACCTGGAACCACTAAGAGGAATCCTAGAATCAAAGAAATTGATCATTGAAAGGAATGTAAGTGACTATCTAGCTTAATCCATTGCTCTATTAAACCTGACATTCTATATATGATGCATAAATACCCATTGCTTGTATTCACATACATACAAATATATATTAGATTATTAAAATATAATTACATTCTTTGTTATATGTCATATTATAGTTAACCAAAACCTTTGAACAACTAGATCACATTCCTTGACCATTTCAGTCCTTATTATCGCTATACATTCACACATAGCCCTCTATGAAAGACATGGTACTAAGAAGCCTAATAAAATCCACAGATCTAAAAACAATGTTTTCTACTATTTGCCTCATTTAGAGACAGTAACAAATGCTTCATTTCATAAAGGTTGAATTGACCCTAAATTGGTCCCAACATTTATGTGTATAGGGGTGTTTTTATACAGCAACTGGTGCCTCCTTTCCTGCTCAACCTAACTATGTAACAGTTTGTTGCTCTTGAGATAATAGTTTGCAAACTTGAAAAAGCTGCTGGAAGATTTGCATTGTGATTAAAGGGTGAACAGTAGTTATTCCATCTTTGATTCCACAGTAAAGAGGAGAGGTATTATTATTGTCATCATTATCATCATTATCATTATTATCCTTATCTTGAATTAGCAAAAGGAAAAACTACAAAGAATCTAATGATAGAAGAAAGAATGGGTTGAATCAAAAGTTTGCCTTTACATAATAGAGCCTTTGGGATTTAATTTTCTTCCTGTTGACAAAACTATTTATTTTCTCCAATTCCATGTGAAAACAATTTTTATCATTTGTTTTTAAAACTTTGAGTTCTAAATCCTTTCTATTCCTATCTATTGAGAAGGCAAGCATGTGTAGTCATATAAAATGTAGTATCCATGTGTAGTCATATAAAATACATTTCCACATTAACCATGCTGTGAAAAAAGCAAAGACCAAAAAAATAACCTCAAGAAAAATGAAGTAAAAAAAGTATGCTTCATCTGTATTAGGCACCATCAGTTCTTTGTCTGAGGATGGACAACATTTTTCATTATAAGTCCTTCAGAGTTATCTTGGATCATTGTATTTCTGTGATTAGCTAAGTAGTTCATAGCTGATCATCATGCAATATTGCTGTTACTTTATACTCAGCACATTTTACTTTGTGTCAGCTTATGTAAGTCTTTCCAGGTTTTTCTGAGAGTGTGATGATCAATTTCTTATAGCGCAACAGTATTCCATCACAACCACATTGTAGAATTTGTTCAGCCATTCCCCAATTGAAGGGTGTCTTCCAAATTTCCAACTTCCTGTCACTAAAAAAGAGCTCTTGTAAATATTTGAATACATACAGGTCTTTTTTCACTTTTTGAAAATCTCTTTTTGGATACAAACCTAGTAGTAGCACTGCTAGGTCAAAGGGTATGCTCACAAATTAGTAGCCCTTTGGACATAGTTCCAAATTGCTCTAAAGAATGGTTGAATCAGTTCACAACTCCACCAGTATTGCATTAATGCCCCACTTTCCTACATCCCCTCCATCACTCATCATTTCTCTTTACTGTTCTAGTAGCCAATCTAATTGATATGAGGCAGTATCTCAGAATTGTTTCAGTTTGCATTTATCCAGTCAATAGTGAGTTAAAGAATTTTTTTTTCATATGACTATAGATAGCCTTGATTACTTCAGCTGAAAACTTTTCGTATCATTCGATCATTTGTCATTTGGAGAGTGGCTCTTAGTTTTATAAATTTCACTCATTTCTCTATATGTTTAGGAAATGATGCCTTTATAAGACATTTGCTTCAATTTTCTTTTGCTGTTACCACTGCTGTGTTTCCCTACAATTTTGTGCCTGTTTGTTCTATTATTTCTCTGCTTTCACCTTGTCCCTCCTCTGCTTCTTACTACCACCTCCCCCAATCTGTTCTCCCTTCTGTCACCCCCTCCTGTTTTCCTGTAGGCTAAGATAGATTTCTATATACAATTAAGTTTGCATGTTATTCCCTCTCTGAGCCAATTCTGAGGAGAGTAAGGTTCACTCACTTCTCTCCCCCCACCCCGACCTCAACTTCCCCATCTTCCTCTGTATTGTAAAAGGTTTGTCTTGCATCTTATATGTGAGATAATTTACATAATTCTACCCCCTTTCTCTTTCAACCAGTACATTCCTCTTTCTCAGCCCTTAACTTTATTTTTTTAGGTATCACTCCTTCAATTTAATATTACACCTATGCTCTCCCTGTCTCTGTCTCTCTGTCTCTGTCTCTCTGTCTCTGTCTCTCTGTCTCTGTGTTTCTCTGTGTGTGTATATATATATATATATATATATATATATATATATACACACACACACACTTATGAGTGTGTGTGTATATGTGTGTGTGTGTGTGTGTATTTCCCTTACTCCTTTTAATAATGGGAATGGTTACCCAGCAAAACTAAGCATAATTTTTCAGGCAAGGAGATGGACATTCAATGAAATAAGTGAATTCCAGACCTTCCTGATGAAAAGGCCAGAACTCAATGGAAAATTTGATCTCCAAATACAAAACTCAAGAAAGACATAAAAAAGTAATCAGGGGGAAAAACCCCCACAAACCTTGTTAACCAATAAGGGCAGGTGGTTGCATGTTTATGTGGGATTATACCATCTTATGTATGTTTTATATATATGCATATATATATATATATATATATATATATATATATATCAGTCTTGAGAATGGTATAGCTATTATGACAATTGAAAGGGATACATGTAGATTGTGAATGCCTGTATTAATTAACTGATGTAAAGATAAAAAACATAAGTAAGAGGTGTGAAGGGAGGGCTATGAGAGAAGAGGTAAGGAGGTAGTAGAAAAGGGTAAATTACACCAAATGAAGAGGCACAAAAACGTATTATAGTAGAGGGGAAAAAGGGAGGGAGAAGAGCAGTATTTGAGCTTCACTGTCATCTGATCTGGTTCAAGAAGGGAATAACTTATGCTGATAAGTTTAGAAATCTAACTTGACCTAAGGGAAGTAGGAGGGGAATGGGGGGGGGGGAAGGGAGGGGAGTGGTCAGAAGGGAAGGGAGAAGTAGGGAGTGGGAAATGGTAAGATAAGGGAGGGGAATAAAGAGGGAGGGTAAACTGAGGAAGGTGGTGGTCAAAAGCAAAATTTTGTTGAGGAGGAGAAGGGGAAAGGGAGAAATAAAAGCATAAACGGAGAAATAAGATGGAGAAAAAGACACAGAAATCATAACTCTGAACATGAATGGGATGAACACTCTCATAAAACAGAAGCAGATAGCAGAATGGATTAAAAACCATAATCCTAGAATATGCTGTTTACAAGAAACACATTTGAAACAGGGGGACATACACAGGGTAAAGGTAAAAGGCTGGAGTAAAATATATTGCTCCTCAGCTAAAGTAAAAAAAAAAAAAAACCAACAACTGGTGTAGCAATCCTAATCTCAGACAAAGCAAAAGTAAAAATAGATTTAGTTAAAAGAGATAAGGAAGAACATTATATCCTGCTAAAAGGCACCACAAACAATGAGGCAACATCATTGTTTAACATATATGCACCAAGTGGTAAGGCATACAAATTCTTAGAGGCGAGGTTAAGGGAGGTACAGGAAGAAATAAACAGCAAAACTATAATATTGGGAGACCTCCCCCTCCCCCTTTCTTTACTTGATAAATCTAACTTCAAAATAAATAAGAAAGAAGTTAAGAAGGTAAACAGAATTTTAGAAAAGGCAGATATGATTGACCTCTGGAGAAAACTGAATGGGGATAAAAAGGAATATACTTTCTTCTCAGTGGTACATGGCACATACTCAAAAATTGACCATGGACTAGGGCATAAAAACCTCACAACCCAGAGTAGAAAAGCAGAAGTAGTCAATGCATCCTTTTCAGATCATGATGCAATAAGAATTATTTGTAACAAAGTACCATGTAAAAATAAGCTAAAAATTAATTGGAAAGTAAATAATCTAATTCTAAAGAATGAGTGGGCCAAAGAACAAATCAAAGAAACAATTAATAACTTCATTCAAGAGAATGACAATATTGAAACAACATACTGAACTTATGGGATGCAGCAAAAGCAGTTCTTAGGGGAAGTTTTATATCCCTAAATGCTTACATGAATAAATTAGGGAAAAAGGAGATCAATGATCTGAGAATACAGCTGAAAAAGCTAGAAAAAGAGCAAATTGAAAACCCCCAATTAAATACCAAATTAGAAATACTGAAAATCAAAGGAGAGATTAATAAAATTGAAACCAAGAAAACTATTGAATTAATAAATAAAACAAAGAGTTGGTTTTTTGAAAAAACCAATAAAATTGGTAAACCTTTGGTCAATTTGATTAAAAAAAAGAAAGAAGAAAATCAAATTACCAGTATCAAAAATGAAAAGGGTGAGGTCACCTCTAATGAAGAGGAAATCAAAACAATAATTAGGAATCATTTTGCCCAATTGTATTCACATAAATTTGAAAACCTTAGAGATATGGATGAATATCTACAAAAACATAAACTGCCAGGTTAACAGAAAAGGAAGTAAAATCTCTAAATAACCCCATCTCAGAAAAAGAAATTGATCAAGCAATCAATGAGCTCCCTAGGAAAAAATCTCCAGGGCCAGATGGTTTTACATGTGAATTCTATCAAGCATTTAAACAACAACTAATTCCAATACTTTGCATTTGGGAAAATAGGTAAAGAAGGAGTCGTACAAAATTCTTTTTATGACTCAAATATAGTACTAATACCCAAACCAGGTAGAGTCAAAACAGAGAAATAAAATTATACACCGATTTCCCTAATGAATATTGATGCAAAAATTTTAAATAAAATGTTAGCAAAAAGATTGAAGCAACTTATCACGAGAATAATACACTATGACCAGGAAGGATTTATTCCAGGAATGCAAGGCTGGTTCAATATTAGGAAAACTATTAGCAGAATTGACCATATCAACAACAAAACTAGCAGAAACCATATGATCATCTCAATAGATGCAGAAAAAGCCTTTGACAAAATACAACACCCATTCCTATTAAAAACACTAAAAGGCATAGGAATAAATGCAGCCTTCCTTAAAATTATAAATAGCATGTACCTAAAACCATCAACAAGCATTATTTGTAATGGGGATAAGCTAGATGCATTCCCAATAAGATCAGGGGTGAAACAAGGATGCCCATTATCACCCCTACTATTCAATTTGGTACTAGAAACATTAGCTGTTGCAATAAGAGAAGAAGAAGAAATTGAAGGAATCAGAATAGGAAAAGAAGAAACTAAATCATAACTTTTTGCAGATAATATGATGATTTGTTTAGAGAATCCTAGAGAATCAAGTAAAAAACCACTTGAAATAAAAAACAACTTTAGCAAAGTTGCAGGATATAAAATAAACCCACATAAATCCTCAGCTTTCCTATACATTACTGACAAAGCCCAACAGGAAGAGATGGAAAGAGAAATTCCATTCAAAGTTACTGTAGACATTATAAAATATTTGGGAGTCTATTTGCCAAGACAAACACAGGACCTATATGAACATAACTATGAAGCACTTTTCATGTGAATAAAGTCACATCTAAATGAGTGGAAAAATATCAGTTGCTCATGGTTAGGCCAAGTTAATATAATAAAAATGACAATTTTACCTAAATTAATCTATCTATTCATGCCATACCAATCGAACTACCAAAAATTATTGTACTGAGCCAGACAAAATAATAACAAAATTCATCTGGAAAAAACAAGAGGTCTAGAATATCTGGGGTATTAATGAAAAGAAATGCTAGAGAAGGTGGCCTAGCCATACCAGGTAATGAAGTGTACTACAGAGCAGCAGTCATCAAAACCACCTGGTACTGGCTAAGAAACAGAGGTGTGGATCGGTGGAATAGGATAGGAATACAAGATGGAGAAGTCAACAAGTTTAGCCATCTACTCTTTGATAAACCCAAAGAGGCCAGCTTCTGGGCTAATATTTCACAAAAACTGTTGGGAAAATTGGAAAATGGTAGGGCAGAAACTGGGCATAGACCAATATCTTACACCATATACCAAAATAAAGTCAAAATGGGTTCATGATTTAGGATTAAAGGCTGATAGTATAAGTAATTTGGGAGAGCAAGGAATAGTTTACTTATCAGATTTATGGAAAAAAAAAAAGAATTCATGACCCAAAAAGAGATGGAGAGCGTTACAAAATGCAAAATGGATAATTTTGATTATGTGAAATTGAAATGTTTTTGTACAAAAAAAGCCAATGCAACAAAAATTAGGAGGGAAGCAGAAAATTGGGAGAAAATCTTTACAACTAGTATCTCTGATAAAGGCCCCCTTTCTAATATATACATGGAACTGAGCCAAATATATAGGAATACAAGCCATTCCCCAATTGAGAAATGGTCAAAGGATATGAACAGGCAGTTTTCAGAGGAAGAAATTAAAATTATCTACAGGCATATGAAAAAAATGCTCTGGATCACTACTGATCAGAGAAATGCAAATCAAAACAATACCACATCTCTCCTGTCAGATTTACTAGAATGACAAAATAGGAGGATTATAAATGCTGGAGAGGATGTGGGAAAATTGGAACATTGTTACATTGCTGGTGGAGTTGTGAGCTGATTCAGCCATTTTGGAGAGCAATTTGGAACTATGCCCAAAGGGCTATAAAAATGTTCATACCCTTTGACCCAGCAATACCACTTCTAGGGTTGTATCCCAAAGAAATCACACAAGAGGGAAAGGGACCCATATGTACAAAAATATTTATAGCGGCTCTTTCTGTGGTAGCCAAGAATTGGAAATCAAAGGGATGCCCATCAATTGGGGAATGGCTGAACAAGCTGTGGTATATGAAGGTAATGGAATACTATTGTGCCATAAGAAATGGGGATGATACAGACTTCATAACAACCTGGAAAAACCTACACGACACAATGCTGAGTGAGCGGAGCAGAGCCAGGAGAACATGGTACACAACCACAGATATATGGATTCCGTGAGGACCAACCCTGACAGACTTTGCTCGTCTCAGCAACACAAGGTGCAGGCACAACTCCAAAGGACTCATGATGGAGAATGCTATCTACATCCAGAGAAAGAACTATGAAGTTTGAATGCAGATTGAGGCACACTTCATGCTTGCCTTTTTTTCTTCTCTTTTGTTTTTGTTTTTGGGTTTTTTTTTTTCATTCTGTTACTTCTTTCTCATGATTCATTCCATTGGTAATAATTCTTCTCCACAACTTGACTAGTGTATAAATTAATTTAATGTGAAGTTATACGTGGTAGTTATATGAGATTCCATGCCGTCTTGGGGAGGGAGGGGCGAGGGAGGGTAGAAAATCTGGAACTCAAATTATGTAGAACTGTGTGTTGTAAACTAAAAATAAAAATAAAAAAATAATGGGAATGGTTTTATGAGTTACAAGTTCTCTCCTTTCCATGTAGGAATGCAAATAGTTTAACCTTGTTAAATCCCTTATGATTTCCCTTTACTATTTACCTGTTTATGCTTCTTTTGCATCTTATATTTGCAAATCAAATTTTCCATTCAGCTCTGGTCTTTTCATATATTCATTTATTTCCTCTGAAAGATTAGAGGGAGGTAAAAGAAAAAATGAAAATGAAAAGAACAAAAAAAAACACTGATGAAATCAAGTCCTTAAAAAATAAGATTGTTGAAATGACTATGGAGATTCGGGTCCTAAATAGAGAAAATGACACCCTGAGAGGTAAAATCAACCAATTGTAAAAGGAGACTCAGAAGCATAATGAAGACAGCAAGTCATTAAAAATTAGAATTGAGCAAATGGAAGCTAATGATTCTATGAGGCATCAAGAAGTAGTCAAAAACTAATGTGAAATGTCTGATTGGAAAAACAACTGACCTGGAAATTACATACAGGAGAGACAATTTAAAAGTAATTGATCTACCTGAAATCCACGATGAAAAAAGCACCTTGACAGTGTCTTCAAAGAAATTACCAAAGATAAATGCCCAGAGGTCCTACAACCTGAGGGTAAAATAATCATTAAAAGAATCCACCGATCATCCCCTGAAAGAGATCCCAAATTGAAAACATCAAGAAATATTATAGCCAAATTTCAGAATTACAAAGTCAAGGAGAAAATACTGCAAACAGTCAAAAAGAAACAATTCAAATGTCATGGAACTACAGTCAGGGTCACGCAAAATCTCTCAGCTTCTACATTAAATGACAGGAGAAATTGGAACATGATATTCCGAAGACCAAGTAGCTGGGACTACAACCAAGGATCAACTACCTAGCAAAATTAAGCATAATTTTTCAGGAAAAGAGATGGATATTCAACGAAATAAGGGAAGTCCAGACCTTCCCGATGAAAAGGTAAACTGGGGAAAAAACCCACAAACCTTATTAATCAATAAGGGCAAATCATTTACATGTTTATATAGGATTGTATCATCTTATGTATGTTATACATATGTATATATATATATGTATGTATGTATATATATATATATACACACACACACATATATATATGGATATGTCAATCTTGAGAATAGTACAGTTATGACAATTGAAAGGGACACAAATAGTCTGTGGATGTCTGTATAAAATAACTGATATAAAGAAAAAAAAACATAATTGAGAGATGTAAAGGGATGGTTATTGGAGAAGAGGTAAGGTGGTAGGAGAAAAGGGAAAATTATATCAAATGAAGAGGCACAAAAACATATTATAGTAGAGGGAAAGAAGGGAAAGAGAAGAGCAGTATTTGAGCTTTATTTTTGTCGGATTTGGTTCAAGAAGGGAATAACATACCCTGATAAGTATACAAATCAAACTTGTCGTACAGGCAGTAGGAGGGGAAAGGGGGAAAAAGAGAGAGGGGTGGTCAGAATGGAAGGAAGAAGTAGCAAGGGGAAAATGGTAAGATAAGGGATGGGAATCAAGAGGGAGGGTAAACTGAGGAAGGTGGCGGTCAAAACAAAATTTTGTTGAGGATTGGAAGGGGAAAGGGAGAAATAAAAGCATAAACTGGTTGGAAATAGGATGGAGAAAAAGACACACACAGAAATCATAACTGTGAATGTGAATGGGATGAACTCTCCCATAAAATAGAAGCAGGTAGCAGAATGGATTAAAAACCATAATCCTACCACAAGAAACACATTTGAAACAGGGGGATATACACACAGTAAAGGTAAAAGGCTGGAGTAAAATACATTGCACCTCAGCTAAAGAGAAAAAAAAAAAACAGGTGTAAAAATCCTAATCTCAGACAAAGCAAAAGTAAACATAGATTCAATTAAAAAAGATAAGGAAGGACACTACATCCTGCTAAAAGGCACCATAAACAATGAAGCAACATCATTGTTTAATATATATGCACCAAGTGGTATTGCATGCAAGTTCTTAGAGGAGAGGTTAAGGGAGTTACAGGAACAAATAGACAGCAAAACTACAATATTGGGAGACCTCAACCTCCCCCTCTCTGAACTTGATAAATCTAACTTCAAAATAAATAAGAAAGAAGTTAAGGAGGTGATCAGAATTTTAGAAAAGGCAGATATGATTGACCTCTGGAGAAAACTGAATGGGGATAAAAAGGAATATACTTTCTCCTCAGCAGAACATGGCATATAACCAAAAATTGACCATGGACTAGAGCATAAAAACCTTACTATCAAGTGCAGAAAGGCATAAGTAGTCAAAGAATACTTTTCAGATCACGATGCAATAAAAATTATTTGTAATAAAGAACCATGGAAAAAAAGCTAAAAATTAATTGGAAACTAAATAATCTAATTGTAAAGAATGAGTTGGCCGAAGAACAAATCAGAGAAACATTTAATAACTTCACTCAAGAAAATGACAATAATGAGACAACACACCAAAACTTATGGGATGCAGAAAAAGCAGTTCTTAGGGGAAGTTTATATCTCTAAATGCTTACAGGAATAAAATAGAGGAAACAGAGATCAATGAATTGGGGGTGCAACTGAAAAAGCTAGAAAAAAGAACAAATTGAAAATCCCCAATTAAATACCAAATTGGAAATACTGAAAATCAAAGGAGAGATTAATAATATTGAAACCAAGAAAATTATTAAAGTAATAAATAAAACCAAGAGCCGGTTTTATGAAAAAACCAATAAAATCGATAAACTTTTGGTCAATTTGATTTAAAAAAGGAAAGAAGAAAACCAAATTGCCACTACCAAAAATGAAAAGGGTGAATTCACCTCTAAGGAAGATGACATAAAAAAATAATTAGGAATTACTTTGCCCAATTGTATGCCCATAAATTTGACAACCTTAGGGATATGGATGAATATCTACAAAAACATAAATTGCCCAGGTTAACAGAAGGGGAAGGAAAATTTCTAAATAACCCTATCTCAGAAAAAGAAATTGAGCATGCCATCAATGTACTCCCTAGAAAAAAATCTCCAGGGCCAGATGGTTTTACATGTGAATTCTATCAAACATTTAAAGAACATCTAAATCCTATACTTTGTAGACTACTTGGGGAAATAGGTGAAGGAAGGGTCCTACCAAATTATTTTTATGACACAAATATGGTACTAATACCCAAATAAGGTAGAGTCGAAACAGAAAAAGAAAATTATAGACCAATCTCCTTAATGAATATTGATGCAACAATTTTAAATAAAATATTCACAAAAAGATTGCAGCAACTTATCATGAGAATAATACACTATGACCAGGTAGGATTTATTCCAGGAATGCAAGGCTGGTTCAATATTAGGAAAACTATTAGCAGAATTGACTGTATCAACAACAAAACTTGAAGAAACCATATGATCATCTCAATAGATGCAGAAAAAGCCTTTGACAAAATACAACACCCATTCCTACTAAAAACACTAGAAAGCATAGGAATAAATGGAGCCTTCCTTAAAATTATAAATTGCATCTACATAAAACCACCAACAAGCATTATTTGTAATGGGGATAAGCTAGATGCGTTTCCAATAAGATCAGGGGTGAAACAAGGATGTCCATTATCACCCCTACTATTCAATTTGGTACTAGAAACGTTAGCTGTAGCAATAAGATAAGAAAAAGAAATTTATGGGATTAGAATAGGCAAAGAAGAAACTAAATTATCACTTTTGCAGATGATATGATGATTTAATTAGAGAATCCTAGAGAATCAAGTAAAAAACCCCTTGAAATAATAAACAACTTTAGCAAAATTGCAGGATATAAAATAAACCCACATAAATCCTCAGCATTCCCATACATTACTAACAAAGCCCAACAGCAAGAGATAGAAAGAGAAATTCCATTCAAAGTCACTGTAGACATTACAAAAATATTTGGGAGTCTATCTACCAAGGCAAACCCAGTGCCTATATGAAAATAATTATGATACACTTTTCACACAAATAAAGTCAGATCTAAATAAATGGAAAAAAATATCAGTTGCTCATGGTTAGGCTGAGCTAATATAATAAAAATGACAATTTTACCTAAACTAATCTATCTATTCAGTACCATACCCATTGAACTACCAAAAAATTATTTTACAGAGCTGGAAAAATAATAACAAATTTCATATGGAAAAACAAGAGGTCTAGAATATCTAGGGTATTAATGAAAAGAAATGGTAGTGAAGGTGGCCTAGCCATCCCAGATATTAAACTGTACTATAAAGCAGCAGTCATCAAAACTACCTGCTACTGGCTAAGAAACAGAGTTGAGGATTAGTGGAATAGGATAGGTACACAAGGTGGAGAAGCTAACGACTATAGCAATCTACTCTGATAAACCCAAAGAATCTAGCTTCTGGGCTAAGAATTCACTATTTCACAAAAACTGTTGGGAAAATTGGAAAATGGTAGGGCAGAAACTGGGCATAGACCAATATCTTACGCCATATACCAAAATAAAGTCAAAATGGGTTCGTGATTTAAGAATAAAGGCTGATACTATTAGCAATTTGGGAGAGCAAGGAATAGTTTACCTATCAGATTTATGGAAAAGAAAAGAATTCGTGACACAGAAAGATATAGAGAACAGTTTTCAGAGGAAGTAATTAAAGATATTTAAGGCATATGAAAAAATGCTCAAAATCACTACTGATTAGAGAAATGCAAATCAAAACAACTCTTAGGTACCGTACCTCTCCTGTCAAATTGTCTAAAATGACAAAACAGGAACATGATAAATGCTGGAGAGGATGTGGGAAAATTGGAACATTGTTACACTGCTGGTGGAGTTGTTAACTGATCCAGCCATTCTGGAGAGCAATTTGAAACTATTCCCAAAGAGTTATAAAAATGTTCATACCCTTTGACCCAGCAATCCTACTTCTAGGATTATATCGCTAAGAGATCACGCAAGTGGGAAAAGGACTCATATGTACAAAAATATTTATAGCAACTCTTTTTGTAGTAGCTAAGAATTGGAAATCAAGGCGATGCCCATCAACTGGGGAATGGCTGAACAAGTTGTGGTGTATGAATGTAATGGAATACTACTATGATATAAGAAATGGGGATGATACGGACTTCGTAACAACCTGGAAAAACCTACACAATATAATGTTGAGTGAGCTGAGCAGAACCAGGAGAACATTATACATAAGCACAGATATATGAATTCTGTGAGGACTAATCCTGATAGACTTTGCTCTTCTCAGCAATGCAGGTGCAAAGACAACTCCAAAGGACTCATGACGGAGAATGCTATCTACATCCAGAGAAAGAACTATGAAGTATGAATGCAGATTGAAGCACACTTTATGCTTGCCTTTTTTCCCTTTTTTTCCTCTCTTTTGTTTTTGGGGTTTTTTTAGTTCTGTTTCTTCTTTCTCATGATTCATTCCATTGTTCATAATTCTTCTTCACAACTTGACTAGTGTGTAAATAAGTTCAATGTGAAGTTATACATAGAAGATATACCGGATTCCATGCCGGAGGGGGAAGAAATCTAGAACTCAAAATTATGTAGAACTGAGTGCTGTAAACCAAAAATTAATAAAAGACCTAACAAAAAGAAAGATTATATTCAGTTTTGCTGGACAGGTGATTCTTGGTTGTTTGGGTATTCTTAAAATCCAGGAATTTCTAAATAAATAAAATTTTATTAATAACATTTATTTATATCACTCTTAACTTCCAAATAACTCCTCTTCCTCAATAAAACCCAATTGTGTAACAAAGACATATAGATGAAATAAAATAAAGCAATAAATTGGCTATGACTGAATATATTTGTATCTCCTCTTTCCATCTCTCTCCTCACCCTGCTGCCTACATATCTGCTGTCTTCCTCATCTCACTCACACTGAAACCTTGAACTCTACCACTGTGCCACCTGGCTCTGATTGACTAGCTTTCACACCTTCTTGCCAGGAACTAGTCTGTCCTGCCAACTCCCATCTCCTCAATGTTATAGGCCAGATTATTAGTGGAGTGAGGAAGATACAATTTGATACCCACAATTCCACACCACCAATGAGGCCAGTTATGTCCCAAAACAGTAAATAGATATAAAGCAGTTTGAGTTACTTTTCTCCCAGGTGGCTAGATCTGGTACCCAGATGTGGGCTCTTTCAACAATGAAAAAATAAAAAAAAAACGTTTAAGAACATTAGAAGAAACTTTGAGATGCTCCACTTGATGATTGCTTTCAATCACTTTTTCAGCAGCTTTTGTCCATTTTTAACTTCCTGGACTGTTTTTGTCATAACAACAACAATAGGTAATGTATTATTAATGTATTAATGTGACTGACACTATGCCAAATGCTTTATAAATACTATCTTATTTCATTTTCACAACAACTTAGCGAGGTAGGTGTCCTTATCCTCATTTAACAGATAAGGAAACTGAAGCAAACAGAGGTTAAGTGTATTTTCCAAGTTCACATAGCTAGTAAGTGATTGAGGTTTTGAACTCAAATCTTCCTCACTGACTCTGGTAGTCTACCCACTGTATCACCTAGCTGCCTTGTTAATATCTGTAGATTTTTTGGATATGTTTCACTTAAAAGAACCATTTATTTCAACCCACATACTAGATGAAGTACTACATGCCAGATACTTCACTCCAAGCACAACTGTGGACTTTCCATGGTCTCCTATCTCTGATAGGTAATCTTTTGTCTTATCTTTCCAAGAATCAAACTTTCATGACATTTACCTCTCATATGCATACCATCACCCTGATCTTCTGGTACCCTTTATGGATTTGCATCCTCCCTTAGAGTGAAAGCTCCTTAAAGCAGGGACTATCTTGCTTGCCTGAATTTGTATGTCTAGACTTTAGTACCTTGCACATAGGCAGTACTTATTAAATTTTTGCCTCTTTACTTTTCCATTTACAACTTCTGATGACAGGTGGTTCAGGTGGTAGATATGCTTCCCTTGCAGTTCTTTGAATTCACAGTTTGTCAATGCATTAATTGCAATTCCTGAGTCTTGGTTTTCTTTTCCTTCATATTATTATGGTAACCATGCAAATCGTTTTGCTTACTTTGTTCTGCATCATTACATAGATGTTTTTCTGAATTTTTCCTAAGCTCTCTAAATTTTTCATTTGTTATTTCTAATGGTATAATATTGTTTGTATTGATATAATTCAATTTATTTTGCTGCTCTTCAATCAATAGGTACCCACTTTGCTCTCAGTTCTTTGCATCTTTCTTAGCAAAAGGGGTTAACATAATAATTTTCCCATAAGTGGAATTTTCTAGGATATACATATATATTTATATACACATATATGTGTACACATATATATGTGCAGAGTATTGAAGAGTCAAAAGACTTATAATTTAGTGACTTTTTATGCATAATTCCAGTTTTAAAGAACAATTCACAAATCCACCAATAATGCACTGGGATAATTGTATTTCCATAGCCTCTCTAACATTCAACATTTTCATTCTTTGTCATCTTTGCAAAACCGATAGATGTAGAGAAAACCTTAATGTTGCTTCATTTGTTTCCTGTATATGTTATTGATAGTAATTTGGATCATTCTTTTATGTGAAAACTCTAATTTTCAAGCTTTGACTTAAGTCCTAACTTGAGCTGTGAGACTGTTTGAGATGGGAAAAAAAAATCAATGTATAAATGGGGTAAGCCAAATGAAAGAACTTAGCCCCCAGCAGAGTAATTCAATAATAACAATAGAGGAAATAAACTAATAGGAGATTAAAAAATAAGAATTTTAACTAGGCCAGAGTGAGGAAGGTTTTAACCAAGGGCACTCAAATTTATAGGGTGAAATCAATGCATTTGCTGATTACTCGTTGAGCTGCCTATACAAAAAAAAAAAGAAGAGCATATCCTCTAATTAGCAAAAATAATTAACTTAACTATAAAGCTATCAAATAATGAGTGCTCTCCTCCTCTCAGTCACATCCCAAGTGAATTTTTTCTCAAGCTTCTTCTTGCTTCCCAACCTCTCATTGTTTTAGACTACATACATTCCAGGGTTTTTATTGATGAGAAATTACCCTGGTATCTCTCCCCTGGCAATTGACCTTTTAAAAAACCTACTTTGAAACTACATTTCATGACCCTTGACCTCAATGCCCACTGGGAAGTTTATCAAGATTGTGAAAATTTGCCAGTTACATCTCTGTTAGAAATAGAAAGGTCTAGGCAGAGATAGGATGGCAGAGTAAAGTTGGGAATTTGCTTGAGCTCTCCCCCAAACCCCTCCAAATACTTATAAAAATGGCTCTAAAACAAATTTTAGAGCAGCAGAACCCACAAAATGACAGAGTGAAACAAATTTCCAGCCCAAGACAACATGGAAGGTTGACAGGAAATGTCTGTTGCACCAGGCTGAGAGAGGAACACCAGCTAGTGCAAAACACACTCGAACAGACTGGGCCTCAGCAAACCTGTAGCAGGTCTCAGGCTACTGAATCACTGGCAGCCGTGGTTTCCAGGTTCTCAAGCTACAAATTTGAAAGACAACTTAGAAGGTAAGCGGGAAAGGTTTTTTGTTGAGAGAGGAGCACAGACTATCCCCAGCCCTGGGGCAGTGGTGGCAATGGCAGCAGCAACAGTAATAGCTGCTTCTGGATCTCACGGCCCACAGACAGTCGGGAGACTGCATGGCTGATCAGAGAAGGATTGCAATATCTCTTTGCTGGCACTGAGGCAGGACTCTCTTGCTCTGCCTGTGCTTATAATTTGAAAATGATATAACTTTGATTTAATGATACAATAATATAATTTGAAACCTTTATTTTTACTCTGTGTGAGGCATTGTGCTGGGAATACAAGTTACAAAGTGACAGTAAGTGCCCTCAAGGAGCTGAGATTCTAACAGAAGAATATCACAAATAAAAAGGAGACTGAAAAATCCCTCAAGTGCTAAGGAAAGGAAACTAATTAATAACAACAGTGCTTTTTGGCTTCTGTCCTTGGGGAGATCTTTTTTTGGTTGACATCTGCTTCTGCACAAAAAGTAGTATTTATTGTATAGACTTTCTTGAAATGCAAATTTATTACCATATATTTTGAATCCTCACTTAAATTCTGCTGTGCACATGGTAGTGCTCTTTTTCTTTTCTTATTTTCTACTTGTTTTAATATTTATATTTATAACATGTTTCTTTTTCTTTTCTTATTGTACATTTAAGCTTTTGTATTTAAGATGAAGAGAAATTAATTTAAAAAGATTGCTTATTGTCCAGTCAATGATATACAGTTCAACAGAATATTTGTGGAACTTGTCCAACACTGCATAAAGCATATACAGAAACTAGAGACAGATAATGAGCTTGTTGCATTGTATGAAGGAGTGGCACAGAATTGATCAGGAAGAGAATAAAATGGATTGATTTTGGTAAATTTTGCAGTGTATTAAATGACTACAAATTTCTCCCAGAAAAAAAAAAAAACACCCATCTTGGACTGGTCTCTCCAGAAATTTCTACTATTCAAATTCTGAATATTTTTGTTCCTGGGTGGAAACACTAATTTTCTTATATATTTAATTTACATATATTAATTTCATGTATTAATTCTAATATATTTAATTTTGGAAAGAGTAGGTAGATATCCCACGTTGCTTCTCTCTTTTTTTCTTCCAAAGTAGGCCACAGATAAAAAAAAGTCTGATAAATACTGAAACCATTATGAAAATCAGAAATATTCAATGTCCCTCTACCGTCATGTTCCTCTTATCTTATAGGCAATGTGTCTATTTCTCCAGGTTGCATTTATGTTAATAAAGCAAGACTCTACCTGTTACTTCTTGCCCTTTGAAAAAGTGAGAGTGTATATAAAAAATTTTAGGAAGCCAAAATCATCTCATTGCCTGCATACAACTATAGTGTCCCTTGCTTTGGAAGAGACATTCCCATGCTTTACAGGGAAGATCATATTCCTCTAATGAATTTTATTTTTTATTCAATAATCAAGTAGGTTTTCGATTTTTTCACAAGTAGGCACTTAAGCAATGACCCTTGACCATCTAGGTTTGTTTGTTATTGTTCTTCATTTTTGAAGAGGATCAAAATGACCTCGCAATGTTGGGCTCAAGGTGTAATGTGTTCAAATGTGTCTGATCACAGCAATATAACCTCAGGTTCTAGCATGGGTTGAGCACAAATAATACACATGAACTTTTATTGTGTAGATGTCTCTAAATGTTTAGATGTCTAGAGCATCTGGTTACTGTTAAATCAATCTAATGCCAGGATTATTATTTTTTCTTTGCTCTTGCTTCTGTTATTGTCATTATTAGCAAGATAATTATTTTCTCTTCACCTCAAAACTTAATATTTATTTAAGATCCTTTGATGAAAAGTATGCTGGAAAAGTAAATTGTGACAAATCAAATATACACACATTCATATACACCATACATACATATAATATAAGTGTGATATTGGTATGTATAAAAGCCACACAAACACTCACATAGATTAAGGTAATGGATGAGAATTAGTTTAGTTTAAGATAAGTATAAGTTGACTATTAGATGATTAGTATGAAATGAAAATTAATGTAGAGTAAGGAGCAGAGCACTGGAGAACAGTCATGAATTCAAGGAGATAATGGTGAAGAAATTTTCTGGTTTCTTGGAAGAAAGGAAGAACCTTTGAAAGAACCACAGATATGAAATGAGGCATGCAGACATGGTCAGAAATATCCAATGTTATGATTGTTTTCCTTAAATATAATCTTTGTTGGGGGGCGGAGCCAAGATGGCAGCTGGTAAGCACGGACTAGAGTGAGCTCTGTACCCGAGTCCCTCCAAAAACCTATAAAAATGGCTCTGAACCAATTCTAGAATGGCAGAACCCACAGAACAGCAGAGGGAAGCAGGGCTTCAGCCCAGGACAGCCTGGATGGTCTCTGGGTGAGGTCTATTCCACACGGAGCTGGGAGCTGGGAACGGAGTGGAGCAGAGCCCAGCCTGAGCGGCGTGGACGATCCAGACCAGAAACCGGGCGGAGGGGGCCCTAGCGCCCTGAATATGTGAGCTGCGGCAGTTACCAGACCCCTCGAACCCACAAACACCAAAGACTGCGGAGAAGGTTAGTGGGAAAAGCTGCCGGAGTGGAAGGAGTTTACGGTTCCACTTCCAGCCCCGGGGGCAGTGGAGGTGGGGCAGCTACAGCTGTTGTTACTTCAGGCTCCAGGCCCACCTGGTGGGAGGAATTAAGTGGCGGATCAGAGCAGGAGTGCAACAGCCTCCTGAAGATCTAAGCCCAGTCTGGACTGGGGGTTCTTGGGGAAGGAGGAGTGGGGCTCTGACAGAGCTGGCACCTCCCCCCCAAATGTAGAACATAGAACTCGTTAGTCTACAAGCAGTCATACCCCACTGAAAAACTCAAGGGTCAAGTTACTTGGTTGGGAATATGGCCAGGCAGCGAAAACGCGCCCAGATTCAGTCTCAGACTTTGGATTCTTTCTTTGGTGACAAAGAAGACCAAAACATAGAGCCTAAAGAAGACAACAAAGTCATAGAGCCTACAACCAAAGCCTCCAAGAAAAACATGAACTGGCCCCAGACCATAGAAGAACTCAAAAAGGATTTGGAAAAGCAAGTTAGAGAAGTAGAGGAAAAATTGGGAAGAGAAATGAGAAGGATGCGAGAAAACCATGAAAAACAAGTCAATGACTTGCTAAAGGAGACCCAAAAAAATACTGAAAAATACACTGAAGAAAACAAAACCTTAAAAAATAGACTAACTCAAATGGCAAAAGAGCTCCAAAAAGCCAATGAGGAGAAGAATGCCTTGAAAGGCAGAATTAGCCAAATGGAAAAGGAGGTCCAAAAGACCACTGAAGAAAATACTACTTTAAAAATTAGATTGGAGCAAGTGGAAGCCAGTGACTTTATGAGAAATCAGGATATTATAAAACAGAACCAGAGGAATGAAAAAATGGAAGACAATGTGAAATATCTCCTTGGAAAAACCACTGACCTGGAAAATAGATCCAGGAGAGATAATTTAAAAAGTATTGGACTACCTGAAAGCCATGATCAAAAAAAGAGCCTAGATACCATCTTTCAGGAAATTATCAAGGAGAACTGCCCTGATATTCTAGAGCCACAGGGCAAAATAGAAATTGAAAGAATCCATCGATCGCCTCCTCAAATAGATCCCAAAAAGAAATCTTCTAGGAATATTGTTGCCAAATTCCAGAGCTCCCAGATCAAGGAGAAAATACTGCAAGCAGCCAGAAAGAAACAATTTGAATATTGTGGAAACCCAATCAGAATAACCCAAGATCTGGCAGCTTCTACATTAAGAGATCGAAGGGCTTGGAATGCGATATTCCGGAGGTCAATGGAGCTAGGATTAAAACCTAGAATCACCTACCCAGCAAAACTGAGTATCATGTTCCAAGGCAAAATATGGAGTTTCAATAAAATAGAGGACTTTCAAGCTTTCTCAGTGAAAAGACCAGAACTGAATAGAAAATTTGACTTTCAAACACAAGAATCAAGAGAAGCATGAAAAGGTAATCAAGAAACGGAAATTGCAAGGGACTTACTAAAGTTGAACTGTTTTGTTTACATTTCTACATGGAAAGATGATGAGTATGATTAATGAGACCTCAGTATTAGGGTAGTTGAAGGGAATATGCATATATATATATGTATATGTATATATATGTTTATGTATATATATAAGTGAATGGGTATGTATGTATATATCTATGTGTGTATGTATGTATGTGTATGTATGTGTATATGTATATATGTGTTTATATATATATATATATATATATGTAAAAGAGAGAGAGCAGACACAGGGTGAGTTGAGGATGAAGGGAAGATAGCTAAAAGAAATAAAATGAAATTAAGGGATGAGAGAGTAACATACTGAGAGAGGGAGATAGGGAGAGATAGAATGGGGTGGATTATCTCGCATAAAGGTGGCAAGAGGAAGCAGTTCTATGGGAGGAGGGGAGAGGGCAGGTGAGGGGGGAATGAGTGAACCTTGCTCTCATCAGATTTGGCCTGAGGGGGAATACCATACATACTCAGTTGGGTATCTTACCCCACAGGAAAGAAGAGGGAGGAAGATAAAAAAAAATAAAAGGGGGGTATGATGGAGGGGAGGGCAGATGGGGGTGGAGGTAATCAAAACAAACACTCTGGAAAGGGGACAGGGTCAAGGGAGAAAATTCAATAAAGCGGGATGGGTTGGGAAGGAGCAAAATGTAGTTAGCCTTTCACAACATGAGTATTGTGGAAGGGTTATACATAATAATACATGTGTGGCCTAGGTTGAATTGCTCAACTTCTTAGGGAGGGTGGTTGGGAAGGGAAGAGGGAAGGGAATTTGGAACTCAAAGTTTTAAAATCAGATGTTGAAAAACAAAAAAAGTTTTTGTATGCAACTAAAAAATAAGATACACAGGTAATGGGGTGTAGAAATTTATCTTGCCCTACAAGAAAGGAAGGGAAAAGGGGATGAGAGGGGAGGGGGGTGATAGAGGGGAGGGCTGACTAGGGAACAGGGCAACCAGAATATAAGCCATCTTGGAGTGGGGGGGAGGTTAGAAATGGGGAGAAAATTTGTAATTCAAAATGTTGTGAAAATCAATGCTGAAAACCAAATATGTTAAATAAATAAATTGCATTAAAAAATATAATCTTTGTAGGTAATTAGAGGAAGTTGAAAATTAGAAATGATATTGAAAATAGAGCACCCACACATTTTTAAAAGAAGTACTAAACTGGGAGTTTGCACATATATACATATTTTCTATTAATGAGAATTCTGTGTCGTCATAAATAGGTATGCATACACACATATATACACACTCATTCATAATGTATGCTTGATTTAAACCATTTTTCAACTTTGTATAACACTTTAAGGCTTAGAAGAAAAACAAAGCATGTAATGCTTTTTTCAGATGGAAATCTTCCATTAAAATTTGAGTTACAAGATGTAGTAATTATTGAGACATTGAATTCATCAGTGAAGAAAGCCATTGCCCTTTTAACAGAGAAGCATCATGTCAGAGGAGGTTCAGAGAAGCATAGAGAAGTAAAACTGCTTTTGGCCCAAATCAAGCATTAGCTGGAAATCTCACTTCTTTTTTTTAAATCATTATTCATTTATTTAATATATTTTTTTTAGTTTTTAGCATTAATTTTCACAAGAGTTTGAATTACAAATTTTCTCCCCATTTCTACCCTCTGCCCCACTCCAAGATGGCATATATTCTGATTGCCCAATTCCCCAGGAAACCCTCCCTTCTGTCACCCCACTCCCCCCCCCCATCCCGTTTTGCCTTACTTTCTTGTAGGGCAAGATAGATTTCTATGTATATCTTATTGTATATCTTATTTCCTAGTTGCATGCAAAAACTTTTTTTTGAAACTCGGCTTTTAAAACTTTGAGTTCCAAATTCTCTTCCCACTTCCCTCCCCACCCACCCTCCCTAAGAAGTCAAGCAATTCAACAGAGGCCACATGTATATCATTATGCAAAAGCCTTCCACAACACTCATGTTGTGAAAGACTAACTATATTTTGCTCCTTCCTATCCTATCCACCTTTATCCTATTTTCTCCCTTGACCCTTTCCAAAAGTGTTTGCTTTTGTTTACCTCCTCCTCCTATCTGCCCTCCCTTCTACCATCCCCCCTTTTTATCTCCTTCCTCCTTCTTTCCTGTGGGGTAAGATATCCAATTCAGTGTGTATGTTATTCCCTCCTCAGGTCAATTCCGATAAGAGCAAGATTCATTCATTCTCCCCCACCTTCCCCCTTTTCCCTCCCAACAGAACTTTTTGTTGTCACTTTTATGTGAGATAATTTACCCCATTCTATCTCTCCCTTTCTCCCTCTCTCAATATATTCATCTCTCATCCCATAATTTAATTATTTTTTTACATATCATCTCTTCATATTCAACTCACCCTGTGCCCCCTGTCTGTATATACATATATATGTATATTCCCTTCAGCTACCCTAATGCTGAGGTCTCATGAATTATAAACATCATCTTTCCATGTAGGAATGTAAACAAAACAGTTCAACTTTAGTAAGTCCCTTATGATTTCTCTTTCTTAATTACCTTTTCATGCTTCTCTTGATTCTTATGTGTAAAAGTTAAATTTTCTATTCAGCTCTGGTCTTTTCACTGAGAAAGCTTGAAAGTCCTCTATTTTATTGAAAATCTTTATTTTTCCTTGGAGCATGATACTCAGTTTTGCTGGGTAGGTGATTCTTGGTTTTAATCCTAGCTCCATTGACCTCCAGAATATCATATTCCAACCCCTTCCATTCCTTAATGTAGAAGCTGCTAGATCTTGTATTACTCTGATTATGTTTCCACAATACTCAAATTGTTACTTTCTGGCTGCTTGCAGTATTTTCTCCTTGATCAGGGAGCTCTAGAATTTGGTGACAATATTCCTAAGAGTTTTCTTTATGGGATTTTTTTCAGGAGGTGATTGGTAGATTCTTTCGATTTCTATTTACCTTCTGGCTCTAGAATATCAGGGCAGTTCTCCTTGATAATTTCTTGAAAGATGATATCTAGGCTCTTTTATTTTGATCATGGCTTTCAGATAATCCAATCATTTTTAAATTATCTCTCCTGCATCTATTTTCTGGGTCTGTTTTTTCCAATGAGATATTTCACATTGTCTTCCATTTTTTCATTCCTTTGGTTCTGTTTTAGAATATCTTGATTTCTTATAAAGTCACTAGCTTCCAATTGCTCCAAACTAATTTTTTAGGTAGTATTTTCTTCAGTGATCTTTTGGAACTCCTTTTCCATTTGGCTAATTCTGTCTTTCTAGGCATTCTTCTCCTCATTGGCTTTTTGGAGCTCTTTTGCCATTTGAGTTAGTCTACTTTTTAAGGTGTTATTTTCTTCAGTATTTTTGGGTCTCCTTCAGCAAGTCATGTTTTTCATGGTTTTCTTGCAGAACTCTCATTTCTCTTCCCAATTTTTCCTCTACTTCTCTAACTTGCTTTTCCAAATAGTTTTTGAGCTCTTCCATGGCCAGTTCATGTTTTTCTTGGTGACTTTTGATGTAGGGTCTTTGGCTTTGTTGACTTCTTCTGGCTGTATGTTTTGGTCTTTTTTGTAACCAAAGAAAGATTCCAAAGTCTGGGTCTGAATCTGAGTCCATTTTTGCTGCCTCGCCATGTACCTAGGCAACTACTTGACTATTGAGTTTTTCTTCAGGAATGACTGCTTGTAGAGTATAGAGTACTTTGTCCCAAGCTTGAGGGATTGTGCTGTTGTTTTCAGAGGTATTTCTACACAGCAAGGTCTGCCACACCAGTTCTCCTCCTCCCCCAAAACCGCCAACCCGAACAGTGACTCAGATCTTAAGCGGGCTCTGTACTCCCGCTCTAATCTGACACATAATTCCTCCCACCAGGTGGGCCCTCGGCAGGAAGAAGCTGCAGCTATAGTTCTGTAGCTGCACCACCTCTGCTGCCTCTGGGGCAGTGGCTGAACCATGAACTCCTTTCACTCTGGGCCTGCAGCTTTTCCTAGTAACCTTCTCTGTTGTCTTTGGTGTTTGTGGCTTGAGAAGCCACAGCTCACTTAAACACAGTGCTAGGGGCTGTTCTGCCTGGCTACCAGTCTGGTTGGCCCAGGAGCAGCCCACACTGGGCTCTGCTCTGCTTGGCTCCCAGTTCAGTGGGATAGACCTTATCCATTGACCATCAAGGCTGTCCTGGTCTGGAGCCCTCCTTCTCTCTGCTCTTCTGTGGCTTCTGCAGCTCTAGAATTTGTTCAGAGCCATTTTTATGGGTTTTTGGATGGACCTGATGTGGAGCTCATGCAAGTCCCTGCTTTCCATCCCCCATCTTCTGGAAGTATCACTTCTCATCCCCCTCCCCCCAGATATTTACATTTTCTTGTGTCCCATGAGTTGGGAAAGGACCAAAAGAATTGCATTACTAGACATGATTTGAGTTCCATGATCTACACTTTATATAATGAGAGATAATAGTGATATTGTCTGATCTTCTGGAACAAAAAGCAGAACCCATTAGATTGATTAAGTGTTTATTAAATTTCTATGTGCCAAGTATTGGTAAGGGCTGACTAAAATAACTTGCATGCCTAGCAGTTTCAGGATAAAAATGGAAACCTAATATGAATATGGAGATTGACTTTTGTGTTTGTATCCTCCTCATATGGCACAGAAACTGTCACTTAGTAGACACTTAATAAGAGCTTTTTGTAGGAAAAGGTCTTATTTCCATTATATGTAAATAACATTCACATTTATACAAATAAACTTTCCCAATTGAAAAATAATCAAAGTATATGAATGAGCAGTCCTCAAAGGAAGATATAAAGACTATCAATAGACATATGAAAAATGTTATAAATCACTAATAATTATTACATTACTGTAAATTAGAAGGCAGCTAGGTGGATCAGTGGAGAGAGCACTGGGCCTCAAGTCAGGAATACCACAGTTCAAATCCAGTCTCAGACACCTACTAGGTGTGTGGCTCTAGGGAAGTCACTTAACCTCTGTTTGCCTCAACCCACTGTAGAAGGAAATGGAGAACGACCTCTGTACGTTTGCCAAGAAAACTTCATGAACAGTATTGGCATGGTAAGGTCCAGAAAGTCACAAAGAGTTGGACATGACTGAATGACTGAACAACAACCACAGTATTCAATTAAAATGACTCTGAGGTTCTACTTCACACCCATCATATTGGAAAAAGGTGACAAAAAGGGGAAATTACAAATACTGGAGGACCTGTGGGGGGAAAAAAGAACACTGCTGGATTTTGTGGAGTTGTCAATTAGTACAGCCATTATAGAAAGAAATTTTGAATTAAGCCCCCAAAGTTAACAAATTAGACCTATCCTTTGACACAATCATGCTGATACTAGGCTTATACTCCAAAGAGAAAGGAAGAAAGAAGAGAGGAAAAAAGGCCCATTTATACAAAAATAGTTACAGCAGCTCTCTTTTTAATAGTAAAGACCTGGAACTTGAGGAGTTGTCCAAATTGGGAAAAGCTGAACAGATTATGGTATAATAAAGTAATGGAATACTATTGTTTTGTAAGAAATGATGATGGGGCATATTCAGAGAAATTTTTGGAGATTTCTGTGAGCTAAAGAATAGTGAAGCGAGAAGAAGCTGGAGATACAAAAAAATGGACAATAGACACATTGTATAGGCAAGCAACTTTAAAAGAATTAAGAATGCTGATCATTGAAATGACTGAAGATGATTCCCGAGGACCAAAGATGAAAAATGCTTTTCTCTCTCCTTACAGAGAAGTGATGGACTTCAGAGAGAAAGGAAATAAATTCTTTTTGATTAAAAATAAATTTTAAAAATAAAATTGATTTATCAGTTAATGAACCCTCAAATTGTAGATAGGTTTGAAAGATTACAAATCTATGGAAGCCCAAAGTAAAAAGACATGAAATTGAAATAGTATTAGACAAAATTATTTGAGTTTTAGGAATACTAAAATTAAGGAAAGTTTCACAAGAATATTTTGCTTGTAGCTGTGGAAGAAAGGAGAAGGGAAGAGTATGAGAGAAGATTTTGTTGTTGTTGCTCTTTTTATTAAAAAGTACTATTATTAATAATTTATGTCCGGCTTCTAGTCATTTTATCTTCAATATTGTCCTTTTAAATTATATCCTCTTTTCATGCTATTTATTTCATGTAAAAGATGTACATGAATTTACCATAAAACTCCAAATTCCTAAAGGAAATTGCCATCCAACACTAAGTAGATAAAACATCTCTGACCCACAGAAGAAAATACCAGAACTAACCAGGTTTGTACTCAGAGCCACCTGCCAGTTTTGAATACTTTTTTTTTTTTATTCTTAAGGCATAAAGTCTTTCTTGGACATTCTGAAGGTAAACATATTTAGTAGAGCTGTGCAATCAAAGAAGCTATCAAGAATCATTCTTCTAGGACGATGAGGCAAACATCACCTCCTGTGTGGATTTGGAATCAGTAAAAGAAATTAACAGTGCCATCTGTAGCTCTGAATATACACTCTAAGGGCTCTGCATGCTTTATGACATGCATTATGGTATACAGCAGCAATTTTTGCTAAGCTAGTCACAGTTATATTCATTTCCCAGAAAATTAAAAGATCCTAAGGACATAAAGAATTTCAAGAAGTTGGGGAGGGCATGTAAGCTTAGCAAAACTGCTCCATCCAGGTTTATCTGAAATTCTCCATCTCACCTCATTGCTTTCTTTACTGTATCCCACCATCTTTACTCTCTTCTCAGAAATAAATTTAGCCTTTGGTAAACTCAATTATTTATGCCGTATGTTCACTATTCTTCCTATGAAATTCTGCCTGAATTTTCTATTTACACTGACCTCACTAATTCTTAGATAGTTAACTCTTTTTTTCTGAAGTCTGCATGGTTCAAACAGACATAGGCAACTGGGTCTTAGGGTGGCATGGTCTTGCTAAGATCCTTTTGATGACTAGCTAAGGGGAACTCATGTCTCTTTCCTAGAAAGAGGCTAAAAGCTATGACATAAGCCAAAAAATTTCATTCATCAAAATGGAAGTATTTAGAGTTTGGGGAGGCAGAATCTCATAATGGAAAGAATGTAGAACATGTAGCCCTAAGTTCAAGTCATCCTTTCCCTATAGATTCTTGTTGGAATTGAAAGCCCTTTGAAACTATCAACTCTTCAATGAAATGTTCTCTAATCCTCCTTGTTGGTAACAACCTTCTATTTGAACCACACTTTATATTCTCTCTGGTGTGGTTCTGATGCATGCATATATCTTATCACAATAGGGTGCCCATGTATGTTATGTGTATATGCATATGGGTTGCTAAATGAGCCTCACAGGAAAGCAGATATAGATATCTCTGGAAACTTATCCATCTCTCTCCAAAGGAGAATAATTCCTGCCTGGGAAGGGGTGGGAGAGGAAAAAAGAGAGGGAAGGAATATGCATTTATATAACACCTACTAAAAGTGATGTATTGTGCTAAATGCTTTACACATGATCCTCACAACAACCTTGTGAAGGAAATGATGCCATTATCCTCATTTAACAAGAGATGAAGACAAACAGGTTAAGTGACTTGCCCAGGGTCACGTAGTTGGAAGAGTCTGTGCCTGGATTTGACCTCAGGCTGCTAGGCTGGTTTCTCTGTTCTCACCATAGGAGGATTACTGTACTAGAGTTATATCTTTTATCTTCTCTAAATATTGTTACTCTAGAGAAAATGATGCGTTTTTTTTTAGGTTCAAGCTACTTCCTTGATCACTATCCCTTGAAGGGGAAACAATATTTCAAGCTTATATCCAAAAGTTTGGTTCCTTCCCAGCAAAAGTTAATTATACAAAAAGATCATTGCAGATTTTGAATAGCAAATAAACCCATTCACCCAAGCTGACAGACAGAAATCAGAGAAGTTATGCAGATTAGTATATATTCTGCTTGTTGGTGCCATGAACTACACTTTATGAATGATCTGTCCTTGTGGGAGTAAAATACCTTAGCTGGGGAGAGAGACAGCGAGAGAGAGCGGAGAGAGAGAGAGAGACAGAGAGAGAGAGAGACAGAGAGAGAGAGAGAGACAGAGAGAGAGACAGAGACAGAGATAGAGATAGAGATAGAGACAGAGAGAGAGAGAGAGAGAGAGAGAGAGAGAGAGAGAGGGAAGAGAGAGAGACAGAGAGAGACAGAGACAGAGACAGACAGAGACAGACAGAGACAGAGACAGAAACAGACAGAGACAGACAGAGACAGAGACAGAGAGACAGATAGATACAAAGAGAGAGAGAGAGAGAGAGAGAGAGAGAGAGAGAGAGAGAGAGAGAGAGAGTCCCTGATCCCCAAGGAGATATCTCCTAAAATTCTGAGAGGGGCAAGCTGGAAAGTAGGGACATGTAGTGAAGTGTAGTTGTTTACCCTTTATGTCTGCCTTCTAAAGATTATTTTCTTTCTGGTTTCTCACCAAAGACCATCTGGAACCAAGTGTGTCCTCTCTGGAAGCTGTAAGAATGTTTCTCCTCTTTCAAAAATGGTTGGAGAGGGAAGCTGAATGTCCCTTTTTCTATTTATAGTTTGAAACGGAACAATTTCTTGGATCCCCAGAAAGTATTAGAAGAACTTGATCATTCACTGGCCTAAGGGAATATCTCCTCACTGAAGGAGCATAATAATTTCTCTGCATCCTGTTAAGTTGACTATGTGCTAAAACAAAGCAAAACAAAAACAAGAAATGTGAGTTCAAATCCTGCCTCTGGCACATAATAACTGCACAACCCTAGGTAAAGTAGGCAAAGTCTCTAAGCAAATCTAATGCTCTAAGTTTCAGAGAAGGTACTATCCTTCATTGGCAGAGGAGTTTCTCAACCCAAGATTGTTGAAATCTCAGGTTTAGTTCTTATTTCTATCCTTTGCATTAATCTTCTCTGCTATAATATAATGTTACTGTTTTTATCCTTCATGAGAAACTTGCTTTACCCCAGGTTCATTATTCTGCACATTAGGGATCTTTGCAGAATCATGTAGATTGGTGGCATCAAGGATCCTACCAGTTGCACGTTGGCTTAGTTTTAAAATGTAATGTTACCTATGATTCATTGTTATTTTGTTAAATATTTCCCAATTTAAATTTTAGTCTGTTTCCAACTGCCCCTGGCTCTGCTTCATGTTTGGTAATCCTGTCGTTGTTGTTGTTCAGTTGTTTCAGCCGTGTCTGACTTTTCCCGATCGCCTTTGGGGCATTTTGGCAAAGATACTTGAGTGGTTTGCTATTTCCTTCTCTAGCTCATTTTACAGATGAGGAAACTGAGGAACCAGGGTTAAATGACTTGCTCAGGGTCACATAGCTAGTAAGTGTCTGAAGCTGGATTTGAGCTCAGGTCTTCCCGACTAGGCCTGGTGCTCTACCTACTGCACTACCTAACTGCCTCTAATGTAGATTATATAGGATATACCTAATGTAGATTGCCCTGAATGTAGATTACATAGAAATTTGGGCTAAATGTGTTCTCTAAGCCCAGTACATATCACAGGATCGCAGTTGGAAAGGAACTGGAAAAGGTCCCACAGGTGAAAAGCTGTCTAGTCTAACACTTTTCTTTTACAACACATGAAGCTGAACTATAAGGAGGTTAAGTGATTTGTCTAAGTTACACGTGGATTAAATTGCTGAACTGGGGTCTGAACCCAGGTCCCCTGACTTTAGGGGTATTGATCACTATATTTTACCATACTGAAAATTTACATTTCCAACTCAATAATGTGCTGAAATATATGATCTTGATAGGGCGGGAAGGCGTTTTTTAAGAGACCTTTGTCAAACATGGACACATCTTTTCATTCTTTAGGCTTTTATAATTTCATTTTTTTCTCATAATACAAATATCTCCAAAACCCACAGGGAGATATTCTTAACTAAAGTTACAAGTAATTATAAGGATATTCATATTTTAATGCCTTTTTCACAAAAGTGATTACCCTGAATTGTCTACTAGTTATTCAAGAAAATTATAAGGCTTTTTATTTTAAGATAAAACAATCTTTGACCAGTTGACCTTTCAAACCAGACAATGAAACAAGCTTTTTTTGACCATTAGAACAATTAATTTTTGCCAAATAATTAGCTTAATCATATGGGCCATAAGCTACTCTGTTGCAAATAAATATTTGCTGCTGCATATATGTTATTAATATTTCACCTAATTATTCCGGAATAATTTACCTAACAAAACTAAGGTGAGGTTCAAGAAAAATAAATAAATCTGAGGAAATATTTCATCTGTAAATCAATTTTTTGAGAAAGGAGGCTGGGCAATTGGGGTTAAGTGACTTGCCCAAGGTCACACAGCTAGTAAGTGTGCCAGCTGTCTGAGGCTGGATTTGAACTCAGATCCTCCTGACTCCCAGCCGGTCCTCTACTCACTGCGCCAACTAGCTGCTCCTGTCAATCAAGTTTTCACAGCTCATATCCATCCTTTAGAATGCATTCTGACTCCTAATCATTTTGTTGTTGTTCAGTCATGTCCAACTCTTTGTGACCCCATTTCAGGTTTGCTTTTTATGTAAGAAACAGTGTATAGAGATATAATTTTTTCTAGAAATGTTTTCACAAATATGTGAAGTAAAAACCCAAAAGGCCAGGTAGAGAACCTCATGATTAATCATACATTTCACTTAAGATTAAGGTACTAACTCCTCCTCCATCAGATGCATCTCATCTTGCATTTTTATGGCTGTCAGGCGGGTCTTGAAGGAATTTGAATAATAATAGCCATGTTCTTAGGAAAAGCCACTTTTTAATAAAGGGGAGGTAGTCAGAGAGTCAGTGGTAGTTGTTTTTGCCCTTCTACCTCCAGATCAAACTATTTTATCCTTTATCTCTAGACTGATTTTCCATTGCTTCGTGTAAAATATATGTTTTACATTTAGCGACAAGCTGAGATATGTTACCACCACTTTCAAGCTTTTTGGGTGTGTGTGTGGGGGGCAGGATTTGTCTTCCAACTTTAGCTTTGTGACAATTGCCGGGTACAATGCGAGCAAAGCAGGGTAACCTTGTCACTGATGAAAGCCTCCTCCACCCCACCCTTCAGTGCTTATTCTCCCAGGCTCCTAAATGGGTTAATGCCAAGAAATGGTGAAATGGTGAGAGGTTATGATTGAAACAAGAATTCAGGGTGTTGAAGACAATAGGAGAGAGCTAAGAAGATCATGGCAGTGAGGAGAGGTGAGAGATGATGAGCAGGTGTGCATGGGTATAGGATGAGAGGAGTAGGGGAAACAGGAACCAGGAAGGAAAAAGGAAACAAAAGAATCCTGAAGTTGGAGAGGATGAGTAGGTAGAACATGGACTGAGCAGGATCTAAAGTATTGGTACATTTGAGTACTGGAGGAGGGGGGTAGGTAGAAATAGTGCCATAAGAAAAGCAGGAGCTACTGAAGAACTCACTTAATTTCTGAGAACTGTGCCTTTGGGTGGCATAGGGACAAGAGGGAGCTCAGTCAATCCTTCTTCTCCCTTGACACCACAAAAACCCTGAAAGTGGTGGTTAGAAAAGAGCATGGGACAAATGATTAGGTAGCTTGCTCAGAATCCAGGAGCTGGCCCCATGGGCTGTGGTAGGATAGAGATAAAGTCATGGTGGGTCATTGCCATTACCACTCTTGAAAGTTTTCCCAGGTTATACAGCATATTTAGTGCTTCCTATAAGTCCAGAATGGGTCTTTGTCATGTAATATGTTGGTCATGGCTGGTACATGGCATATATCTCCTGGCCTGATAGGATACCAGGGCCATAAGGGAACCCCAACGTGGACAAAGTAACTCTCCCCCTGGGAAGAAAATGTTAAGAGTCATGGATGTAGTGGAGGAGAGAGAGCTAATGGGACTTGGTCAATGCATCTGTTTTCCCAGGTTGCCATGTGGCATATTGGATGGTGGGAGTAGGACTTAGGTTATGGACAAGAGAGTCCATATCCCTAAGGGGAACAGGAAATCCCAGTGGAGTCATCCTTCTGTCTCCCTCCAATCCCCCTGATCATGAAGCTTTGTAGGATTCCAAGAGACATGCCAGTTCCTGGAAGTCTATAGGAAGTATGAGTGGCTTGGATCAATAGCCTCTCCTTCCCTCCCATCTGTCTTAAGAATCCCATGGTCAAGGGATGACAGCCAGGGTCCACAATCATACCCTGGTTGCACTTTTGGGGGCTTATTCCAATTTTCTTTCCCCTTTATTGTGTTATATAGAGGCAGGGCTGGAATTTTTCCTCCTCAGGGGATTGAGGATCTCGGGAGCCCTGCCCTAGACCTCTTCAGCCTCTCTGGGTCTCCTTACAATCATGAGATGACTCGGGAACATAAGTACTGTGACCATATTCTGCTCACCAGCTGTCTAGATTTAGTGTTCACTTTTTACAGTAGGAGTTTGCAGTAAGTGCTCCTCAGCCTGACCTTCACCATCCTGCTGTTTCCATCATTAGTATGGTTAACATCCTGCCTGACTAGAACTGTCTTATCCCACTGATAGCTAAGTGACTGGTGAGTTAGGTCTATTAACTCAGCAACTTTTTATGGAAAAGGAATGTCTTGGGTCCAGCCAAGCAGGACTATTAAGAAAAGGGGGTGGGAGAGACAACTCTCCCTTGAAAACAAATGCAGTGACCAACCCAAGTTAGAAGATAGGAAGGCTTCAAAAGTATTTCATGATAACATTTAAAAAATTACCATTTTGTTCATAAATTTAATTACCATACTACCTGGATTTGAATATAGTTGGTGATTAACTCGCATACATGCACCAGATGAATCTTTGGGCCCAATTCTGCCACTGGTTAGTGGCTATGTGACATTGGGCAATCACTTATTCGCCTCCAGGAAAGTAAATTAGATGAGCTTTATGGTCTCTTCCAACTCTAGAATTCCATGATTCTTTCATTCTTTTATTATATATATAAATACTTTCCCCACATATCTCTTTAATGACTAACCCAAAGAAACTTCTCACTAATGTTTTCTATAGCTCTCTGAAAAACACGTTTTTAATTTTTTTTAAAAAGAAGATAATTGGACCAAATGCACAATGCTGTGACGACAATCATAAGAAAATTGTATTTTTTGTGATTTTTGATTTATTGCATTTATGAACACCTTTTTACAATGCCAGTAGATATGTGCTCAGCTCAGTTTTCTACTCGGCCATAGTTAGTCGCTGCTACCTCTGTGAACATGAAACTGTAAACACCAAGATCACTTTTCAATAAACAATGTCCATCAACCTCAAAAAAAAAAAAAGATTAAGGTACTAAATTCCATCTTCTTTTTTGCACGGAAAAAATTAAAGTTTGTTTTTTGAACGTTGATTTCTAAATTATTTCCCCTTTTCCCTCCCCACCCACCCTGCTTCAGAAGGCAAGAAATTCAATATAGATTATACATGTATCATTATGCAAAACACTTCTACAATAGTCATGTTGTGAAAGACTAACTCTATTTCCCTCCATCCTATCCCATCCTCCACTTATTCAATTTTCTCCTTTGGCCTTGTCCCTTTTCAAAAGTGTTTGCTTTTAACTACCCCTTCCCCCAATTTGCCTTCCCTTCTATCATCCCTCCCCTTCTTTTCCCCTTCTGCCAACTTTCATGCAGGGTAAGACACCCAATTGAGTGTGTATGCTATTCTCTCCTTAAGCCAAATCTGATGAGAGTAAAGTTCACTCATTCCCTTTCACCTACCCCCTCTTCTCTTCCATTATAACAGCTTTTCCTTGACTCTTTTATGTGAGAAAAGTTATCCTATTCTATCTCTCCCTTTGTCTTCTCAACATATTCTTCTCTCACCCCAATATATTCCTCTCTCGCCCCTTAATTTTACTTTTTCAGATATCAACTCACCCTGCGCCATCTTTGTGTGTGTGTGTGTGTGTGTGTGTGTGTGTATAGAGAGATGATAGATAGATATAGTTATATATCTACATATATACAAACACATATATATGTGTGTATGTATGCAAATGTATATATGTATATGTGTATATATGTATGTAGGTATGTGTGTATAGTTATATATATATACATATATATATATATGTATATGTATGTGTGTATATATATACATACACACACACACACACACACACACACACACACATATATATATATATATATATATGAATGTATGTATGTGTATTCCCCTCAACTATTTGAGAAAGGTGTCATGAGTTACAAATATCATCTTTCCATTTAGGAATGTAATACAGTTCAACTTTAGTAAGTCCTTTATGATTTCTCTTTCCTATTTACCTTTTCATGCTTCCCTTGATTCTTGTATTTGAAAGTGAGTTTTCTATTCAGCTCTTATCTTTCCATCAAGACTGCTTGAAAGTCTTCTATTTCATTGAAAATCCATTTTTGCCATGAAATATTATACTCACTTTTCCTGGGTAGGTGATTCTTTGCTTTAATCCTAGCTCCTTTGACCTCCACAATATAATATTCCAAGTCCTTTGATCCCTTAGTGTAGAACCTGCTAGATCTTGTATTATCCTGATTGTGTTTCCACAATACTCAAATTGTTTCTTTCTGGCTGCTTGCTATATTTTCTCCTCGACCTGGCAACTCTGGAATTTGGCTACAATATTGCTAGGAGTTTTTCTTTCAGGATCTTTTGTAAGAGGTGATTACTGGATCATTTAGACTTCTACTTTACACTCTGGTTCTAGAATATCAAGGCAGTTTTTCTTGATAATTTCTTGAAAGATGATGTATAGGCTCTTTTTTCATCATGGCTTTTAGGTAGTGTGAGAATTTTAAAGTTCTCTCTTCTGGATCTAATTTCCAGGTCATTGGTTTTTCCATGAAATATTTCAAATTATCTTCTATTTTTTTTTCATTCTTTTGGTTCTGTTTTGTAATTTCTTGATTTCTTATGAAGTCATATGCTTCCATTTACTCCGTTCTAATTTTTAAGTAATTATTTTCATCAGTGATCTTTTTGACCTCCTTTTCCATTTGGCCAATTCTGCTTTTTAAGGCATTCTTCTCATTGGCTTTTTTGACCTCTTTTACTATTTGGATTAGTCTATTTTAAGGTATTATTTTCTTCAGCATTTCTGGTGGTCTCCTTAGCTGTTGACTCATTTTTCATGATTTTCTTGAATCACTCTCATTTCTCTTCCCAATTTTTCCTCTACTTCTCTAACTTGCTTTTCCAAATCCTTTTTGAGCTCTTCCATGGCCTGAGGCCAATTTATAATTTTCTTAGAGACTTTTGATGTACGATCTTTGACTTTGTTCTCTTCTTCTGGCTATATGTTTGAATCTTATTTGTCACCAAAATAATATTCTATGATCTGAGGTTTTTTACACTGTCTGCTCATTTTCCCAGCCAATTACTTGAAGTTTTAGCTCTTTGCCAAGGTAGAACTCTGCTTCCAGAGTGGAGAATGCTCTGTCCCGAGCTTCAGGGATTTTGTGCTGCTATTTTCAGAGCTACTTCTAAGGACCTGTAAATTTTCAGTTCCTCTGAGATCTAATGAGATGTGTTTACTCCTCTTCTGGCCTGTGTGTGATCTCAAGCACTATTTTCTGCCTTGTAACTGCCAGAAGGCCTCCTTCTCCACAGTCGCAACAAGCTCTGCCACACAGGCACTACTCCTCATCCCAGGAACACCAACCAGGACTGCACCCCTGATCTAGGTAGGGCAAAGAAGAGAACCCTGCCTCAGCATAAGCAAGGAGATTTCTGGACTCCTGCTGTGATCAGCTGCTTGATTACCGCCCCCCCACCTTCTGTGGGCCTGGAGCTATAGAAGCATCCAACCACTGTTGCTGCTACTGCAGCCACCTCTGATACCCAGGCCTAGGGCCGGACCATGCCCTTGTCTCACCTAGGTCCAACATTGTTTTACCACTGACCTACTTAGTTGTCTTTGGGGGTTCATGGGTTGAGAAGTCTGGAAATAGCCACAGCTCAGTGATTCAGGGTCCTGAGGCTTACTCTGCCTGGGCTGCTTTGGCCTGGCCTGTCCCGGAATGGCACACACTGGGCTGTGCTCTGCTCCCAGCACGGTGTGATAGACCCTTTTCAGTGACCATCCATCTGTCTTGGGCTTGAAACTTGTTTAATCTGTCATTTAGTGAGTTCTGTAGCACTAGAATTTTTAGAGTCATTTTTACAAATATTTGGAGGGATTTGGGGGAGAGCTCAAGTGAGTCCCTCTTTTCACTCTGCCATCTTGATTCCACCTTCCATTTTGAGTTTTCTTGACAAAAATCCTAGAGTAGTTTACTATTTCCTTCTTGACATAATTTTATAGATGAGGAACTGAGGTAAACAGGTGTAACAACAATGTTATTAGCAGCTGCTATGTAAGACCAACAACACCAGCACACAGGAAAGCTGCTAGCACATGTTCTTTGATCTGCTTTTCTAAGGAAAGCAACTTTAAGGTGGTCACAATCTCAATTTAATTAAACATACATATATCATTTACTTCGTTCATGAGAAAAATCAGCACTGTGAACTGTGAAGACACAAACAGAAATTACAAGCAGAAATTATATAAACAGAGCCAATTACACAGATCAGTAGACAGGGCTTCTAACTGTCTGTCCATAGCATTAAATACATAGTTACGAGAGAGAGAAGCATCTACATCTGAATTTTCAAAGTCAGGGTCTCCTTAAAGGCTACCCAGAGATTCCACAGGAACACTCTTCCAATAAGTAATCCCTCGAAGCAAAATGCTAACCTCTGAGTATATATACACTTCTTCAGTATCAGAAGGTGTCACAACCATGTGACTCAAACTCATGTGACTTAGGCTTTTTGTGATTTATGCAGGTCATCAAAGAGTCTTGATCCAATCAAAGATTCTTGATTGAAAGAAAGGCTAGACTCAATTAAAGGCATTTGATTGCATTAGTGCTGAGAAGCCTTCCAAAAGAAAAAAACAGGGAAATGTCCCATTTTGCTTGCCACTACAACAGGGTTAAGTGATTTGCCAGAATCACACAGCTAGTAAGTATCTGAGATTAGATTTGAACTCATGAAGACAAATTTGTAAGATTCAAAGGCCAGAGCTCTATCTACTGTGCCACCTAGCTGTCTGAACTACTAATCATAGCATTATATCAGACCAAAAGCACACACATTCCCTCATAGAGCCATATAGTCTTAGTCAGAGTCTCACTCAACTTGCACATAGAATGAAGAAAAGCCAGATTTGATTTTTGTGCTCCCCTATTTCCCTTTCCATATCCTGTTCTTGCTTTCTGGTATTTCTTTTATTCCAACTCCAGATGCTTTTATGTTGCCTGCTAGTAGCTCTTAACTGCAGTGTCCTAACCAGGATTGCCTTCCCCAGGTCTTAAAATTTTTCACTAAAAAATGCTGTCCTTCAAGTACTATTTTTTTAAGTTGGAACATTATAGTGATAATTTTCACCTGCAATTCCTTTTTAAGTGCATTCTGCATAACTTTTATTCCCACCTCATTATGTTGTATTTGCTTCCACATCTGGGTTCTAATGACAATCCAATGAATAAAATTCCTCCCAGTTGCTTTGTTTTAAGTTAGTCAATAAGCATTGACACAGCACTTCCTATAAAATTGGCACTGTGCTAAGGGTTGGGGATATAAAGAATGGCAAAAAACAAACAAACAAACCAACAAACAAAAAACCCAAACACATGTTTCCTCATGAAGCTCACATTTTAATCAGGGACACAAATGTAAAAAAATGTACAGGTATAGTCAACAAAATAGAAGATAATCTCTGTTGTAAGGCACTAGCTAGAAGGTAGAGTGTAGTAAGGAGAATGGGAAAGGTTTCCTGCAAAAGTTGGGATTTGAATTGTCTTGAAGGAAACCGGGGTAGCCAAGAGGTGGAGGTAAGGACAGAGAGAATTCCAAATACTGGGAACAGTACCAAATGAAAAGGCCTGGAGTCTGGAGACAGAATTTCATGAATGCAGAACCACAAGAGGACCAGTTTTGGGATATTTTAGAGAATGTGGAGGGGAATAATATGTAAAAAAAATTGAAAGTTAGGAAAGAACCAGGTTTATAAAAAATTTTAAAAGCAAAACAGAAGATTTTATATTTGATTCCAGAGCTAATAAGGAGGCACTGGAGTTTTCTGAATACATCTGACTTTCTCAGACCCATACTTTAAGAAGACCACTTTGTAAAATGAACAGAGGATGATTTGAGGGGGGTGACACTTGAGGCTGGAGGAATCAATTCAAGATGGCAGTTGTGTGATAGAAGAGCAGGGAATTTACATGAGATATGAAGGCAAAGAGTGTAAGAATGGGTAATAGATGGGATAAGTGGGGTGAGTGCAAATGAGGATGGCACTTATGTTGAGATATTGGGCAACTGGGATCATAGTGGAACCCTCAATGTGAAGGTGTGAAGAGTGAAAGGCTTTTGGGGAAAAATAAAAAAAAATCTATTTTGTACATGTTCAGTTTGACATTTCTATAGGGCATCCATTCCACTACTTTTCTGCTGCCTCTTAGGGTACTTGATCTCATCAGTGTTTTAAATGAAATAATGTTATGGGGGAAAGGAAAGATCTCATATCACAAATGAAATAAGCCTTGAGAAAGTCTAGAGATTGCAAGAGGAAGGATGAGGAGGGCGAGTGTGAGATAGCCTAAAAAAGGGCACATAACCAAGATGGAATGTCCTTACTGGGAAACTGTGAATAGTTCCATTTGGTCTGGAACAGACAGTGTATAAGAGGCAATAATATTAAATAAGCCTGCGAAGGAATACTAGAGCCAGAATGTGAAGGAATTTGAATTCCAAACTGAGTTTATATGTTATCCAAGAGGCACTAAGAATCTATAGATACTTCTTGTGTAAGGAAATGAAATGAAATGATCAGCCTGGTGCTTTAGCAATATCAATTAGACAGCTGTGAGGGATATGAATTTGGAGAGGGGAGAGAACAGAAACCGAAAGATTTTAACATAGGAAAGAAAACAAAAACAACTAGACAAAAATTTCCTTCACTAGATCCTGTAAAGCCAATAAGTAAACGAGTAGGTCTTTCCTGCCCATCTGAATAGGCTTGGGGGGCGGGGCTCTCAGGCTCCTAGGGGGAGTGGCTAAGACTGGATCCAATGCTAGGTGCCTGTGTTCTGGTTGCTCAGATGACATTCTAGTCCATGGGATGCCATCTGGCGACTATACACAAACGAAAGAACACAGCCTGGAGATTGAGACATAGTGGAGGGAGGAGAAGGAGAAGTGGTGGCAGCAGCGGTAGCAGTGGAAGTGGCAGTGGAGGTGGCAACAGTGGAAGTGGTGGTGGTGGTGGCAGCAGCGGAAGGGGCAGTGGTAGCAGCAGGCACTGCTAAAAGCAGGACCCTCATGCAGACTGCAGAGTGCTGAACAAGGGCTTGAGGCCAGTGGGCAATCTTCTTATTGGAAGGCCCTAGCATTGGGGGACAGCACCAGTATGACTTGGCTTCCTGCCATAATATTTTTCTGTAACCTCCTGGTCACTATTGAGAGATGGGCATATTGGTTTTGGAAGGTTCTTGCCAGGATATTGAATTGGGGACACTGGTCTGTGGGTCTGCTCTTTTGGAGTTTGAATAAATGTTTTAACTCCTCTGCCTTCTACTTAGAAAATTCTTTATATCCTGTGATTCTGGACCATTCAGGCATACTCACGATTTTCTTTGAAATCATGAATTCGGTCTTAAGGATATAGATCCATAGTATATATTTCTGTGTAATTTTTCATTGACTTATATTTTCATCTTCCTCATGAAGGCAACTATAATCCACTACATTGCTATAACATGTCAGCACAGGTAATGTGTTAACATTTGTTTATATACCCAAGATCACCTTTACGGTAATGCGAGGCCTTTAAGTTTTAGCAGAATGAGAATTCCTCCCTTGCTTTGCTTGTTTTAAGTTATTAGAACATGCTGGAGAGAAAAGAGTATTTGAACCCATATTAGGTGGTATAAGCTTTCATTTATGTGCTGTCATATTACTGAAAATGGCATCCAGAATGATTTATCAGTAAGGCAATAAACAACACATCAATGATAATTATGCATATGGCTATGTTGTTCTGTATTGAAAAGTACGGGAGACTCTCCATATAGATGGTAAAAGAAGTATAACATTTATTCAGACACCAGAGTGTCTGGTTAGCCCACTTTATCATAGCAGCAAGGAACTTAAAACACCATATCACAGCCTGGAAACTTCCCATCCCAAAACCTCTCTGATCCCCTGCTGGGCTCTTCCCCAAAACAAACCTACAGTACATCTAAGTCAGCCTGTTCAGTTCTAACCATCCTGAGGGTGGCCATTAGCATCCATTAGCAGACATAACTCTTCTCTCTCTCTCTCTCTCTCTCTCTCTCTCTCTCTCTCTCTCTCTCTCTCCATTTCCTGTGTCAGAACTTCCCTCTGCTGTCAGGTAGCTCCTCCCACCACATGCAATCAAGGCTTCCTGTGATGTAAGCAAGTCACTTGGCCTATCAATGGGTGGGAAAGATATTCAAATCTAAATCACTACTACAGACACATTGGGAAAAGTGGAAGGATAAAAGAGGGAAAGAATCAGAACTCTAATATATTGCACCAAGGTAAGAAGTATGGGAAATAGCACAATTATTAAGTTTTTCTGTTTTTATCTATTTTTCTACTTTATGTATTAAACCTATGGTTGTTCCTAAGGCATAATTTTCATGGTTCTCTATGGATTTTCTTGGGACACAATTAACATTTCTGTCCTGGAACACTGAGGGAAACAGATGACTCTCTTCCATGGATTAAGTCCAGAATTGTCCAGACCAGACTGACTGTTGAATGTGTTTTGCTGGGAAACAATCCTATAGTGGAGGCCCTGAAGGAAACCTGGAGCTCATCCTCATCTGGTTCTGCAAAGTTAACTTCTTTAATGATATTTCAGTAAAGGATAGTTTCAAACAATTTTAGAGTGGAATTTGTAATATAACTTAAGTATTCTAGAGAGAATTGAATATGCCTCATTTTAAAGTTGAAATTATAACATAGCCTAAATATTCTAGTGAGAATTGAATATGTCACTAAGAAACAAAAATCTTTTTATCAGTGTCAATCAACAAACACTTATTAAGCTTTTAGTATGAGTCACACACTTGACAATAAATTAGTAAAATGGGGGGGCGGAGCCAAGATGGCCGTGTGAAGGCAGCGTCTTACCGGAGCTCTCTCACAAGGTCTGTCAGATTCCCATAAAAAAGTGAATTTGAGCAGATTTGAGAGAGTCAGAAACCACAAGCAGTCTGCGTGGGGCAAATTTCCGAGCTGGGAGAGTCTGAAAGGCTGGAAGCACGAACCTGTAGGCTCGGAGAGTGCTCGGTGCGGAGCTGCTCCAGACCAAGGCGGAAGTGCCTGGCCGGGAAATCCACGTGGGAGACTGGCTGGGAGAAAGCTGGGCGCCCGAAACCGGCGGAGATCCCCAGGCCTCCCAACACAGGACGGCAGTCTGTGGAAGTGACCTGAGGCAGCGCAACGCCCCCCCATGACACACCGTCTCCAGAAGTTTGCAGCCCAAACATATTGAATGCCGCTTCCTGAACTTCCAGAAGTTCTTAATGTCCAGGTAAATAGCCCTAATCTCTCCCCTCCCCACCCAGAGAATCCCTCGAAGAAAAAAAAAAAGAAGGCTGGAACTGGGCAGAAAGTAGTGGGGCTTCAGTCGTTAAATAGCAGAAGTTCATTAGTCCCAGAGGGGCAGAGTCAGCAGGGGTCAACGCCAACAGCCCAGACGTAACCTTGCTCCCCCAGGGGAAGTGCCAGACATCAGCTCAAACAACAAACAGCTGAGACCATTGCTGAAAAGCAAGTGCTGGAGAGCACCCACAGGGAGTGAGATGCCAGGGAGCCAGAACCCTCCCCCACACCTCAGGAAACTGAAGGTTATAATTCTAGACTCACAACCCCCAGAATAAGAAAGCTGGGACAGAAAGCCCTGAGACCCACAGATAGAAATTCGTTGTAAAGCCAGCAAAAGGCAAACCAACATGAAGAAGAACACAAAAAAAACCGAGGACAAAAGATTCTTTTTATGGAGACAGGCAGGATCAAAATATCAACATAGAAGAGGATAGCAATGACACGGTAGATACATCAGATACCCGAAAAGCTAATATGAACTGGTCTCCAGGCCAAAAAGCACTGCTGGAAGAGCTAAAGGAGGATTTTAAAAACCAAATTAGGGAGCTAAAAGAAAATATGGAAAAAATGGAAAAAAAAATTCACTGATGAAATCAAGTCCCTAAAGAATAAGATTGGTGAAAAGGATACGGAGATTCAGAATCTAGAGAGAGAAAAGGACACCCTGAGAGGCGAAATCAACCAATAGAAAATGGAGACTCAAGAGCAAAATGTAAACACTAACTCATTCAAAATTAGACTTGAGCAAGTGGAAGCTAATGAGTCTATGAGGCATCAAGAAGTAATAAGAGAAAACGTAAAGAATGAAAAAATAGAAAAAAATGTGAAATATCTGATTGGCAAAACAACTGACCTGGAAAATAGATCCAGGAGAGACAATTTGAGAGTTATTGGTCTACCGGAAATCCACGATGAAAAAAGGAGCATTGACAGTATCTTCGAAGAAATTATCAAAGACAACTGCCCAGAGGTCCTAGAACCAGAGGGCAAAATAGTCATTGAAAAAATTCACTGATCACCCCCTGAAAGAGATCCCAAACTGAAAACACCAAGAAATATTATAGCCAAATTTCAGAGCTATAAACTCAAGGAGAAAATACTGCAAGCAGCCAAAAAGAAGCAATTCAAATATCATGGAACTACAGTCAGGATCACACAGGATCTCTCAGGTTCCACATTAAAAGATAGGAGAAATTGGAATATGATATTCCAAAGGGCAAAGGAGCTGGGACTACAACCAAGGATCAACTACCCAGCAAAACTAAGCATAATTTTCCAGGCAAGGCAATTGATATTCAATGAAATAAGGGAATTCCAGACCTTCCTGATGAAAAGGCCAGAACTCAATGGAAAATTTGATCTCCAAATACAAAACTCAAGAGAGACATAAAAAGGTAACCAGGGGGAAAAACCCCACAAACCTTATTAACCAATAAGGGCATGTTATTTACATCTTTATGTGGGATTATATCATCTTATGTATGTTTTTTATGTATATATATATATATATATACTATATATATATATATACTATATAACATATACATATATATATATATACATTACATATATAAGTCATTCTTGTGAATGGTACAACTATTATGACAAATGAAAGGGATATACATAGGTTGTGAATGCCTGTATAAATTAACTGATGTAAAGATATAAAATATAAATAAGAGATATAAAGGGAGGGCTATGAGGGAAGTGGTAAGGAGGTAGTAGAAAAGGGTAAATTACACCAAAGGAAGTGGCACAAAAACATATTACAGTACAGGGAAAGAAGGGAGGGAGAAGAGCAGTATTTGAGCTTTACTGTCATCTGATCTAGTTCAAGAAGGGAATAACATACTCTGATAAGTTTAGAAATCTAACTTGTCCTACGGGAAGTGGGAGGGTAATGGGGGAAAAAGGGAGGGGGGTGGGCAGAAGGGAGAGGAGAAGTAGCAAGTGGGTAATGGTAAGACAAGGGAGGGGAATAAAGAGGGAGGGTTAACTGAGGAAACCAGGGGTCAAAAGCAAAACTTTGTTGAGGAGGAGAAGGGGAAAGGGAGAAATAAAAGCATAAACAGGGGGAATTAGGATGGAGAAAAAGACACAGATAGAAATCATAACCCTGAACGTGCAGGTGATGAACATTCTCACAAAACAGAAGCAGATAGCAGAATGGATTAAAAACCATAATCCTACAATATGCTGTTTACAAGAAACGCATCTGAAACAGGGGGATACACATAGGGTTAAGGTAAAAGGCTGAAGTAAAATTTTTTGTGCCTCAGCTAAAGTAAAAAAAGCAGGTGTAGCAATCCTAATCTCAGACAAAGCAAATGTAAAGATAGATCTAATTAAAAGAGATAAGGAAGGACATTATATCCTGCTAAAAGCACCATAAACAATGAAGCAATATCATTGCTTAACATATATGTACCAAGTGGTAAGGCATACAATTTCTTAGAGGAGAGGTTAAGGGAGTTACAGGAAGAAATAGACAGCAAAACTATAATATTGGGAGACCTCAACCTCCCCCTTTCTGAACTTGATAAATCTAACCTCATAATAAATAAGAAAAAAGTTAAGGAGGTAAACAGAATTTTAGAAAATGCACATAGATAGACCTCTGGAGAAAACTGAATGGGGATAAAAAGGAATATACATTCTTCTCAAAAGTACATGGCACATACTCGAAAATTGACCATGTCCTAGGGCATAAAAACCTCACAATCCAGTGCAGAAAAGCAGAAGTAGTCAATGCATCCTTTTCAGATCATGATGCAATAAGAATCATTTTTAATAAAGTACCATGGAAAAATAAGCTAAAAACTAATTGGAAACTAAATAATTTAATTCTAAAGAATGAGTGGGCCAAAGAACAAATCAGAGAAACAATTAATAATTCATTCAAGAGAATGACAATAATGAAACAACATACCAAAATTTATGGGATGCAGCAAAAGCAGTTCTTAGGGGAAGTTTTATATCTCTAAGTGCCTACATGAATAAAATAGGGAAAGAGGAGATCAATGATCTGGGCATACAGCTGAAAAAGCTAGAAAAAGAGCAAATTGAAAACCCCCAATTAAATACCAAATTAGAAATACTGAAAATCAAAGGAGAGATTAATAAAATTGAAACCAAGAAAACTATTGAATTAATAAATAAAACAAAGAGCTAGTTTTATGAAAAAACTAATAAAATTGATAAACCTTTGGCCAATTTGATTAAAAAAAAGATGGAAGAAAATGAAATTACTAGTATCAAAAATGAAAAGGGTGAGGTCACCTCTAATGAAGAGGAAATCAAAACAATAATTAGGAATTATTTTGCCCAACTGTATGCCCATAAATTTGACAACCTTAGAGATATGGATGAATATCTACAAAAACATAAACTGCCCAGGCTAACAGAGAAGGAAGTGAAATTTCTTAATGACCCCATATCAGAAAAAGAAATTGAGCAGGCCATCAACGAACTCCCTAGGAAAAAATCTCCAGGGCCAGATGGTTTTACATGTGAATTCTATCAAACATTTAAAGAACAACTAATTCCAATACTTTGTAGACTATCTGGGAAAATAGGTGAAGAAGGAGTCCTACCAAATTCTTTTTATGACACAAATATGGTACTAATACCCAAACCAAGTAGAGTTAAAACAGAGAAAGAAAATTTTAGACCAATTTCTCTAATGAATATTGATGCAAAAATTTCAAATAAAATATTAGCAAAAAGATTGCAGCAACTAATTATGAGAATAATAAACTATGACAAGGTAGGATTTATTCCAGGAATGCAAGGCTGGTTCAATATTAGGAAAACTATTAGCATAATTGACCATATAAACAACAAAACTAGAAGAATCCATATGATCATCTCAATAGATGCAGAAAAAGCCTTTGAAAAAGTACAACACCCATTCCTATTAAAAATACTAGAAAGCATAGGAATAAGGGGAATCTTCCTCAAAATTATAAATAGCATCTACCTAAAACCATCGACAAGCATTATTTGTAATGGGGATAAACTAGATGCATTCCCAATAAGATCAGGGGTGAAACAAGGATGTCCATTATCACCACTATTATTCAATTTGGTACTAGAAATATTAGCTGTTGCAATATGAGAAGAAAAAGAAATTGAGGGAATTAGAATAGGAAAAGAAGAAACTAAATTATCACTTTTTGCAGATGATATGATGATGTATCTAGAGAATCCTAGAGAATCAAGTAAAAAACTACTTGAAATAATAAACAACTTTAGCAAAGTTGCAGGATATAAAATAAACCCACATAAATCCTCAGCATTCCTATACCCTACTGACAAAGCCCAACAGCAAGAGATAGAAAGAGAAATTCCATTCAAAGTTACTGAAGGCACTATAAAATATTTGGGAGTCCATTTGCCAAGACAAACCCAGGGCCTATATGAACATAACTATGAAACACTTTTCATGCGAATAAAATCAGATCTGAATAAATGGAGAAATATCAGTTGCTCATGGTTAGGCCGAGCTAATATGATAAAAATGACAATTTTACCTAAATTAATCTATCTATTCAGTGCCATACCAATTGAACTACCAAAAAATTATTTTACTGAGCTGGACAAAACAATAACAAAATTCATTTGGAAAAACAAGTGGTCTAGAGTATCTAGGATATTAATGAAAAGACATGCTAGAGATGGTGGCTTAGCCACACCAGATATTAAACTGTACTACACAGCAGCAGTCATCAAAACTGCCTGGTACTGGTTAAGAAACAGGGGTGTGGATCAGTGGAATAGGATAGGTACACAAGTAGGTGAAATCAACAAGTTTAGCAATCTACTCTTTGATAACCCCAAAGAGACCAGCTTCTGGGCTAATAATTCACTATTTCACAAAAACTGTTGGGAAAATTGGAAAATGGTAGGGCAAAAACTGGGCATACACCAATATCTTACACCATATACCAAAATAAAGTCAAAATGGGTTCATGATTTAGGAGTAAAAGTGGATACTCTAAGTAATTCGGGAAAGCAAGGAATAGTTTACTTATCAGATTTGTGGAAAAGTAAAGAATTCATGACCCAACAAGAGATAGAGAGCTTTACAAAATGCAAAATGGATAATTTTGATTATGTCAAATTGAAATGTTTTTGTACAAAAAAAGCCAATGCAATAAGAATTAGGAGAGAAGCAGAAAATTGGGAGAAAATCTTTGCAACTAGTATCTCTGATAAAGGCCTCATCTCTAAAATATACAGGGAGCTGAGCCAACTATATAGGAATACAAGCCATTCCCCAATTGAGAAATGGTCAAAGGATATGAACAGGCAGTTTTCAGAGGAAGAAATTAAAGCTATCTACAGGCATATGAAAAAATGCTCTGGATCACTACTGATTAGAGAAATGCAAATCAAAACAACTCTTAGATACCACATCTCTCCTGTCAGATTGGCAAATATAACAAAACAGGAAAATGATAAATGCTGGAAAGGATGTGGTGAAATTGGAACATGGTTGCATTGCTGGTGGAGTTGTGAGATGATCCAGCCATTTTGGAGAGCAGTTTGGAACTATGTCCAAAGGGCTATAGAAATATTCATACCCTTTGTCCCAGCAATACTACTTCTAGGGTTGTATCCCAAAGAAATCACACTAGCGGGAAAAGGACCCATATGTACAAAAATGTTTATAGCAGCTCTTTTTGTGGTAGCTAAGAATTGGAAATCAAAGGGATGCCCATCAATTGGGGAATGGCTGAACAAGCTGTGGTATATGAAGGTGATGGAATACTATTGTGCCATAAGAAATGGGGATGATGCAGACTTCATAACAACCTGGAAAAACCTACACGACATAATGCTGAGTGAGTGGAGCAGAGCCAGGAGAACGTTGTGCACAGCCACAGATATATGGATTCTGTGAGGACCAACCTTGACATACTGCGCTTTTCTCATCAATGTAAGGTGCAAGGACAACTCCAGGGGACTCACGATGGAGAATGCTATCTTCATCCAGAGAAAGAACTGCGAAGTTTGAATACAGATCGAGGCGCACTACATGCTCGCCTTTTTTGCTTCTTTTTTGTTTTTGTTTTTGGGTTTTTTTTGTTGTTTGTTTTGTTTCTTCTTTCTCATGATTCATTCCATTGGCCAAAATTCTTCTCCACGACTTGACTAGTGCATAAATTAATTCAATGCGAAGTTACACATGACAGTTATATGATACTTCATGCCGTCTTGGGGATGGAGGGGGGAGGGAGGGGAGAAAAACTGGAAGTCAAAACTATGTAGAACCGTGTGTGGTAAACTAAAAATAAATAAAGAAATTTATTTAAAAAAAACAAAAAAAAAAGAAAAGAGATTCAGCTATCTGGCTTCTGATGTCCCACCTATCTTGATATTTATGATTCTAAGTTTACAAAAATAAAAATAAGTGAACAAAAACAAAATTAACGTGAAACAAACAAGTATGAAATCATTGAATTCCAAGTCATGTAGGAAGGAGGGCGTTATCAGCTGGGAAAATCAAAAGAGATGCTTACTAAGGAAGAGAGGAGCTTTATGAGGCAGAAGGGAAGAGGAATGCATCACAGGAATAGAGGATAATTAATGCAAAGGAACAGAAATGGAAGATGGAGTGTCATGAGTGAGCCAAAAAGAAAAGTCCAGTTTGGTAGAATCCCAGAGTGAAAGGTAGAGATTAATTAAGGCAAGAAAGATCATTTAGGTCTAGGTTATATATGAACTTATATTTTATCTTAAAGGTACTGGAGCTGATAAAGTAATAGAGAGATGAAGTAAAATCAATACTTAAGGGAAAAAGCGTTGGTATCAATGTGTATGATGAACTGCAATGATAAGAGACAAGGCAGGGAAATCAATGGGAGGCTGTGAAAATAGTGTAGAAGCAACTTCTGGGAGCCAAGTTAGCAGGATAAGCAGTAAGTGGTTCTCACTCTCCCTTATTGACCTCAAAAATTCCAGAAAATAGTGCAGCAGGAAAAATCCTGGAATAGTGAAGCCAGTATAAAGATGGAAAGCTGGAGACTTTAAGCCAGTGAGGCTTGGTGGATTAATCGGATCAGTCCCTCTTCCTCTGGTGGAAGGGGGGCAATACAAAATGGGAGGGATCTCAGCAAGCCAGTAGCAAGCCCCACCTTAGTAAATCAGTAGGGGATTCTGGGCCCCAGGCTGGTAGAGCAGGCAAGTGCTAACACTAGGATTCCTTGCATGCCTGGCATAGCCAGGGAAACTGGTAGATTCTAGTTCAGATAAGTGAAATGTGCACCAGCAAACAGGCATTCTTCAGCAGCCAGAGCTCAGAATGCATCAGCACAGCCCAAGTGTTCAGGAATCCTTCCAGGGGCCAGACCATCTTCTCCACCCTGACTGCTTCAGTGTAGCCCCAAGGAAACACAGAAAAACCTCACCTTGTCTCAGCACACAGCAGCCACCTCCAGTAGAATTCCAGCTCAGTACCAGGGAAGCTGTCAGAGCCTTGTAGTCCCCAGCTGCCACATCTGAAGACCCAGAAAAAAGCCAGAGACTAGGCCCTTGGCCTGTAGCACAAGAAGCTTTGGACTGCTCCAGCAGGAAAGCTTGATGTTAAAAGTGAGGAAATATGCAAACATCATGAGAAAAAAGAGAAACAGACATGGAATATAGATTTTTTTCTGTGGATACAGGGAAGGTCAAAACACAAAATCAGAAGACAACATGGTAAATATATTTACATCTGAAACCTCAAAAGGGAATATGAACTATTCTCAAACCAAAAAAGGAATTTTTGAAACAGATCAAGAAGGATCCCAGCCAACTTACTTGACCCGTGAGTTTTTCAGCGGGGTATGACTGCTTGTAGAGTAAAGAGTACTTTGTTCCAAGCTTTAGGGGTTGTGCTGTTGTTTCCAGAGCTATTTCTATACAACCAGCTCTGCCATGCCAGCACTCCTCCTTCCCCACGAACAACCAACCTGGACCTGAGATCTTCAGCAGGCTCTGCAGTCCTGCTCTGATCTGTCACTTAATTCCTCCCACCAGGTGGGCCTGGGCCAGAAGCAACTGCAGCTGTAGTTCTATAGCTGCAACACCTCCACTCCTCCTAGGGCAATGGCTGAACTGTGAACTCCTATCACTCTGTCCCCTGCAGCTTTTCCCACTAACTTTCTCTGTTGTCTTTGGTGTTTGTCGGTTGAAAAGTCTGGTAACTGCCACAGCTCACTGATTCAGGGTGCTAGGGCCTGTTCTGCCCAGCTCCAGCTCTGCTCCCAGCTCCATGTGTGATAGACCTCAACCAGTGATCATCCAGGCTGTCCTGGCTTTGAGCCCTTCTTCCCTCTGCTATTTTGTGGGTTCTGCAGTTCTAGAATTTGTTCAGAGCCATTTTTTTGTAGGTTTTTGGAGGCACCTGGTGGGGAGCTCATGCAAGTTCCTGCTTTCCAGCCACCATCTTGGCTCCACCCCCAGAACAGAAAATTTGACTTTCAAATACAAGAATCAAGAGAAGCATGAAAAGGCAAACAAGAAAGAGAATTCATAAAGGACTTACTAAAGTGGAACTGTTTACATTCCTACATGGAAAGATGATATTTGTAATTCATGAGATCTTTCTGAGTATTAGGGTAGTTGAAGGGAATATACGTATATAGAAAGAGGGAACAGGGTGAGTTTAATATGAAGCAATTTATCTAAAAAATTAAATTAAAGGGTGAGATGGAATATATTGAAAAAATGAGAAAGGGAGAGGTAGAATGGGGTAAATTTATCTCATATAAAAGTGGCCAGAAAAAGCTGTTATAATGGAAGGAAAGAGTTGGTAGATGAAATGAAATGAGTGAATCTTGCTGTCATCTGATTTGGCTTAAGGAGGGAATAACATACACAGTCAATTTTGAATCTTATCCTAGATGAAAGTAGGGAGAAAGGGGTTGAGGGGAGATAGGAGACCGGGCAGATTGGGAGAGGAAGTAGGCAAAATAAAACTTTTCAAAAGGCACAGGGTCAAAGGAGAAAATTGAATAAAGGGGGCAGGGTAGGATGGAGGGAAATATAGTTATTCTTTCACAACATGACTATTATGGAAGTGTTTTGCATAACGATACATGTATAATCTCTATTGAATTGCTTGCCTTCTCAAGGGAGGGGGGGGTGGAGAGGGAAGAAAGAATAGAATTTGGAACTCAAACTTTTAAAAACATTCAACTGGGGCGTAAGATATTCAAGCAATGGGGTATAGAAATCTATCTTGCCCTAAAAGAAAGTAAGGGGAAAGAATTCAAGGGAGAAGGGAGGGGAGTGATAGATGGGAGGGGCGACTGTGGAAAGAAGCAATCGGAAAATATGCCACGTTGGTATGGGGAGGAGGGTAGAGATGGGGAGAAAATTTGTAAATTAAAATCTTGTGGAAATGAATGTTGAAAATAAAAATAAATTAAAAAAATAAAATAAAGAATAAAAAGAAAAAAACAGACAACGAAACTATATTAATAGGGGACTTCAAACCCTCCTCCCTGAACTAGATAAATTTAAATACAAAATAAACAAGAAAGAAGTGAAGGATGTGAATAGAATTTTTGTGAATTTAGATATGGTAAACCCCTAGAGAAAACTGAGTGGGGATAGAAAGGAATATACTTTTTTCTTGGTGGTACATGGCACCTACACAAAAAATGATCTTGTATTAGAGCATAAAAATTTCACAATCCAATACAAAAATGCAGAAATACTAAATCCATTGTTTTCAGATCATTATTAAATAAAAATTAAGTGTAAGAATGGGCTACAGAAAGACTAAAATCTAATTGGAAATTAAGTAATTTAATATTCAAGAATGATGGGGTCAAAAAATAAATCATGGAAATAGTCAACAACTTCGTCCGAGAGAAGGACTATAATGAGAGAACATACCAAAAGTCATATGATGCAGCAAAACATCCTTGGGGAAAATTTTATGTCTCTAAATGCTTACATGAATAAAATAGAGAAAGGGGAGATCAGTGTGGTGGGCAAGCAACTCAAAAAGTAAGAAAGAAAAAATTAAAGTCCCCAATTAATACTAAATTAGAAATTCTGAAAACCAAAGGAAAGATTAATAGAGTTGAAAGTAAGAAAACTATTGAACTAATAAATAAAACTAAGATCTCATTTTATGAAAAAAAAAACACAAGATAAATAAACTTTTGGTTAATTTGATTGAAAAATAAGAAAGAAAACCAATTTACCAGTATCAAAAATGAAAAGAGTGAAATCACCACCAATGAAGAGGAAATTAAAACAAACAAAGAAACAAACAAACAAACACAACCTGTCTTGCCCAGCTGTCTGTCAATAAATCTGACAGTCTTAATGAAATAAATGAATATTTACAAAAATATAAATTGACCTGATTAACAGAAGAGGAAATAAAATGCTTTAATAGTCTCATTTTAGAAAAATAAATTGAACAGGCCAACAATTAAGTCCACAGTAAAAAAATTCCATCACCATATCATATCTTTTTATGATACAGATAGGGTGCTGATACTTCAACTAGGAAGAGGCAAAACAGAGAACGAAAATTATGGACCAATTTCCCTAACTAATAAATATGCAAAAAATTAAATAAAATATTAGCAAAGAGATTATGCCATGAGGATAATACACTGTGACCATGTAGGATGTATACAAGAAGTGCAGGTCTAGTTCAATATTAGGAAAATTATCAGTATAATTGACTATATTAAAAACAAAACCAACAGAAATCATGACTATCTGAATAGATGCAGAAAAAGCTTTCGACAAAATACAACATTTATTCCCATTAAAAATACTAGAGAACATAGCAATAAATTGAGTCTTCCTTAACATGATAAGTATATCTACCTCAACCCATCAACCAGCATTATACGGAATGGGGACTACCCAGAAGTATTTCCAATAAGATTGGGGTGAAACATGGATGTCCATTATCACCACTGTTATTCAATACTATACTAGAAATTTTAGTTTTAGCAATGTGAGTAGAAAAAGAAATTGAAGGAATTAGAATGGGCTAAGAAGAAAAAAAGTTATCCCTCTTTGCAGATGATATAATGGTACACATAGAGAATTAATTAAAAAAATATTTGAAATAATAAATTTAGCAATGTTGTGGTAGATATAACTGACCCACATAAAGTCCTTGGCATTTCTGCCTACTACTAACTACACCAACAGAAAGAGAAAAAAAGACAAACCAAAGAACTATATGAACACAATTACAGAACACTTTTCATAGAAGTAAAGTCAGATCTAAATAAATGGAAAAATATCAGTCGTTTATGGATAGAAAGAGCTAATATATAAAAATGACAATTCTACTTAAATTAATTTCTTATTCAGTGCAAAACCAATCGGACTACCTAAAATTATTTTATAGGGCTAGAAGTATCAATAACAAATTCACTTGAAGTAACAAATGGTCAAGAATTTCAAGGGAATTAATGAAAAGAAAAGTAAGGAAAGAGGGCCTACCCACACCGGATTTAAAATTGCTTTATAAAGTATGCATCAAAACTATTTAGTACTGGCTATGAAATAGAGTTATGGATCAGAGGAATAGGTTAGGTACACAGGGAACAATAACCAATGACTATCGTAATCTCCTGTTTAATAAAGCCACATAATCCAACTTTGAGAATAAGAACTGACTATTCAACATAATTTCTGGGAAAAATGGAAAATAGTAGCGCAGAAACTTGGCATAGACCAATATCTTACACAATTTACCAAGAGAATGTCAAAATGGCCACACAATTCATATATAAAGGCTGATACTATAAGCAAACTGGGAGAGCAAGGAATAATTTATCTGTCACATCTACAGAGAAGGGAAGAATTTATGACCAAACAAAAGATAGAAAATGTTATGAAATGCAAAATGGCAGATTGTGATTCCATTAAATTGAGAAGTTTTTTCCCCAACAATTAAAGCTATCTATGAGCATATGAAAAAAATGCTGTAAATCACTATTGATTAGAGAAATGCAAATAAAATATCACATCTATTAGATTGCTTAACATGACAAAACAGGAAAATGATAAATGATGGAGAAAATGTGTGAAAATTGGAACACTAATGCATTGTTCGTCGAGTTGTGAACTCATCCAACCATTCTAGAGAGCAATTTGGAACTATACACACGGCGATAGGAAAATGTGCATAACCTTTGTCCCAGCAATGCCACTTCTAGTTCTTTATCCCAAAGAGAAGATAAAAATGGGAAAGGGACCCACATGGGCAAGCTTATTTTTAGTGACTCCTTTTCTGGTGGCCACAAATTGGAAATTGTGAGGATGTCCATCACTTGGGGAGTGGCTGAACAAGTTGTGGTTCATGAATGTAATTGAATACTATTTTGCTATAAGAATTGACAGTAAGGAAGACTGTAGAAAATCATGGAAAGACACATGAACTGATGCTGAATGAAGTGAGCATAATCAGAAGAACATTGTACACAGTAGAAGCCACAGTGTGTAGTAACTCACTTTGATAGACTTATCTCTTAGCAACGAAGGGATCCAAGACAACTCCAAAGAACTCATGATGGAAAAGGCTATCTAAACCTAGAAAAAGATCTATGGAGTCTGAATAAACATTGAAGCATATTTTTTGTTCTCTCTCTTTTTTAAAGGTTTTTCTTTTTGGTTTGTTTGTTTGTTCTTGTGCTTTGTCCCATTGGCTCTAATTCTTCTTCGCAAAATATGTAATGAGAAAATAGGTTCAATATAAATGTACATATAAAGCCCATATCAAATTACACACCGTCTTGAGATCTGGGGAGGGGAGAGATGGGGAGAAAATTTGGAATTCAAAATTTTATGGAAATGAATGTTGAAAACTAAAAATAAATAAATAAATTCTAAAAAAGAAACTAAAACAAGAGAAGTAGAGGAAAAATTGGGAAGAGAAATGAGACTGGTTAAAGAAAATTATGAGAAAAGCTTGGTTAAGAAAGACACAAAAAACACTGAAGAAAATAACACCAAAACCAAAGACAACAATTGAAGAAAAACCCAAAAGCAGACTACGCCAAATGGCAAACCAAGTCCAAGAACCAATGAGGAGAGAAATGCCTTAAAAAACCATTATTGACCAAATGGAAGAGGAGGTACACAAGCTTACTGAAAAAAATCATTAAAAAATATAATGGAGCAATGGAATCTAACGACTTAGTGAGAAATCAAGAAGCAATAAAAGAAAATGAAAGAAAGAATAAAATTAAGACAATGTGAAATATCTTATTGGAGAAACAAGTGACCTAGAAAATGGATCCAGGAGAGAGAATTTTAAAATTATTGAATGGTCTCAATGCCATGAGCATAAAAGAGACTGCATCATCTTTCAAGAAATTATCGAAGAAACCTGCCCTGATATTCTAGAATCAGAGGACAAAATAAAGATTGAAAGAATCAATCAATTGTCTCCTGAAAAAAACACCCCAAAATGAAAACTGCCAGGCATATTATAGCCAAATTCCAGAGTTCCCAGGTCATGGAGAAAATGTTGCAAATAGACAGAAAGAAGTAATTCAAGTATGGTGAAGCCACATTCAGGATAACAGAAGATTTAGCAGCTTTCTTGATTTAAAGACTAAAGCTGAATAAAATTTTGATTTTCAACTGTGTTCTATGTCTATATACACTCCTTCTAAGTACTCTAATAGTGAGAACTGTCTTATGAGTTACAAATATCATCTTCCCATGTAGGAATGTAAACAGTTTGAAATTATTAAGCTCCCGTTGATTTACCTGTCCTGTTTACCCTAAATGCTTCTCTTGAGTTTTATATTTGAAAGTCAAAATTTTATTCAGCTTTAGTCTTTACATCAAGAATGCTTGAAAGTCCTTTATCCCAATTAATATCCATATTTTCCCCTGAAGGATTATACTCATTTTGGCTGAGTAGGTGATTCTTGGTTGTAATCCTAGTTCCTTTGCCCTAAGGAATATCACAAACCCTGATCCATTAATGTAAAAGCTGCTAAATCTTCTGTTATCCTGACTGTGGCTTCACCATACTACTACTAGGTCTCTATCCCAAAGTGATCAAAAATATGTGTATATATATATATATATATATGTATATATATATATATATATATATACACATATTAAAATATTTATAGCAACTCTTTTTGTGGTGGCAAAGAATTGAAAATTGAGAGGATGCCCATCAATTGGGTATTGGCTGAACAAGTTGTGATATGTGACTTTGATCAAATACTATTTTTTTTATAATAAATGATGAGCAGGTGGATTTTCGAAAAACTTGAAAACCCTTTCATGAACTCATTCTGAATGAAGTGAGCAGAACTAGGAGAATGCTGTACGCAGTAAGAACAACACTGTGCAATGACAAACTTTGATGGGTACAGCCCTTCTCAGCAATACAGTGATCAAAGACAATTCCAAAACACTCAAAGTGGAAAGTGCTATCCACAAGCAAAGAAAGAATTATGGAATCTGAATGTAGATTGAAACATTATTTTCTCTCTTATTTTCTTTCTCTTGGTTTTCCCTTTTGTTCTGATTCTTCCTTTACAACATGACCCATGTGGAAGTATGTGTAATAGTACAGTGCATTTATTGCCTATGTCATATTGCATGCTGTTTTGGTGAGGGGGGCAGGAAGGAAAAAAAATGGAACTCAAATTTTTATAAAAATGAATGTTGAAAACTTTACATGTAACTGGAAAAAATAAAATACTCTTAAGTGGAAAATGATAAAAAGAATAAAGGGCCACATCATTAGAAAATTGGATGAAGCCAAGGAGCCTAAATGGTGGTGCTGAGGAGAGAATATATTACAAACATGTGGGAAAGAATGTGCAAATGTATACATATGATTAATAGAATGTTGACTTTGAGGACCTGCATAGTAGGCTATTTTCAGTTCAATGCAGTTAATGAACATTTATTAAGTGTCTATTATATGTAAACCTAAGGATATGAGGAGAAAAAAGAATAAAGCAATCTAATCTTCAAAGAGCTTATATACTACTTGGAAAACATACACAAATATAAGTAAAATTCAAGGTTTATATACACAGGCTAGAAAGTAGACTGTATGAAAGGGAATGTAGTAAGTCTAGAAATGAGTCAGTATTTAAACAAAGTTTTGTAATTATCTGAACATAGATTTGGCACTGGGAGGAACCCTTTAAAACATCTATTACAATTCCATGATTTACAGTTGAGGAATCCAAGGCCAACAGAAGTTCATTTGTTCAATGTCACAGAGGTGGTCAGTGTCAGTGCACACATTTAAACCTATCTTCTTTGACTCTGAATCCAGGAGAGGGAATATCATATATGATCAACAGTAAGAAGGCCAGTTTTCCTGGACCATTGAATTATAAAAGGGAGTATGGATAATGAAGCTACAATTTTAGTTTCAAATCAGTTTGTGAAAGGCTTTAGTGCTCCATCAGAAAGGTTTGTCTTTAATCTTAGAGAAGAGAGCCACTAGAATTTATTGAGAAAGGGACAGACATGATCAGAAATATGCTTTATGTATCACTTTGTGAAACATTTGAAGGAAGGATTAGAGAAACTACTTTAGGGGCAGGGAAATTTATTAGAAGGCTATTATAATTTTCTAGGGGAGAGATAAGGGCTTGGAAAGAGTGCTTAGCCATGTGAGTAGAAAGAAAGGAATAAATGGAAGAGATATTATGGGGATAGAACCTTTAAAATTTGGCAAATTATTAGATTTGTGGGGTAAAGGAGAATGCAGAACTTAGAATTACTGATATTTTTAACTTATATGAATTCAACCCCCTTTCTTTCTCTCCAGGAAGAAAAAAAACAAAAGAAACAAACAAACAAGAAAAATAAATGAAGAAACAAAAATCATCCAAGTATGAAGGTATATTTCAAAAAGCCACTACATTCATTTTATTGGCCAAGTCTTCAGAGTCATTCCATGGAAATACAATCACCACAGCTAAACAGCAGTAACTGATTGATTTAAAATCAGAGATTCCATATTGGCTTCTAGAATTCATGGCTATGAAACACCTTGTAATTTGTTCTTTTCATATATGAGAAACAAAGATGAAATACTAGCTAGCCAAAAAAATAATGTACTTTGATAATGTTTTACATTTTTTAAAACTTTCACATATATGTATTTATATATACAGATATGTGTATATACACATATACACACATATATAAAATTTCATTTGAGCTTAATGTTCACAACAGGGAAAAGCAAACAGATTTCTAAATCAATGTACTGAGTGAGTTTTTATTATGAAGACAATGGGATAATCTCTTTTTAGTTTAAGCATGATCAGATATTTTGATTACAGATGTCATTACAAAAGTGTTGATGGAATCTGGTTTTACAGTCTGAATAGATGTCAGTTGCAAATCCAGGTATAAGTCATTGAAGGTAAAATGTCTTTATTAGAAAAAGTGATTTGCCTTGGAAAGAGAAAATGTAAATATTTCCTTAATAATATTTTACTCATGCTTCCCTTCTGCAGATATTTGTCATTTTTCTTTCTTTGGAATTGACACATACATGTGAAGATTATACCAAAATTTACTGAAAAAGTACAAATCTGATTTGATTTATGATACTGGTCCTATCATTACAAAGGCATTGTAAATAGAATGGGTACTCTATGGTTATGTTAATTTAGCTCTTTTTCAAATATTTTTCTTTGTTTTTGCTTTTCCTGAGACCTGGAATAAGCCTGATATTAATAATTCTACCACTTATTTCTTTCTCTACTTCATAATCTCAAGTCAAGCCTTCACATTTGAAGAGTTTTCCTTGGGCTAAAACTGATGATAAAGTGATTTAGCTTTTCTATACTCCCCATTTGCTGCAACCATACATCTTTTCAAACTTGTTCCTTTATTCCTTTTAACAAATATCCATTCATAGAAGTTTGTAATACCTTTTTAAAATATACATGATGCTATTTGAAGAACATGCATAGCATAGGGAATGATACACACTTTTCCAAGTTGAATTATTAATGACTCATAGGACATGCATCTAAATTGGGATACATATTTTATTTCCCATAGTTTCTCTGTTGAGACCTAGACAAATAATACTTTTAAAATGGGTATACCCACCACTCGGCAGTTATTTTAATCTTCTTATTTGGTGTTATGAATTTCAATAAGAAGGCCTTGGAAAAAATACAAAACAAAATATAATGTTCTCAGTGACATTTGTCATCCAAACAGAGAAATCTCATGGTTGGTTGAAGAGTTCAGGCAAAATGTGACTCTCTTTTCTGGGTAATTGTTCTAGCTAACTATAAGGTTAGCATGAAAATTTGTCCATTTAATTCCCCCCCAGTAAAATTTAAAACAACAACAATCTTAATATTTGAGTATGGGGTTGCTAAATATATTTGGATTGACTTGTCCCATTTAGATTACTAACAGGATATGTATAAATCCTAGGTATATCTAGACACTATTCTTTCTGTTCCTGTATGTTTGGCAGTGGAAAGGGATGGGTTTGGGGTATTGGTGAAAGCTAAGTAAGGGAATATGAGAATTGTCTGAAAGTGTAGGACCAGCATTTACAAAAATGGAAAAAAAAATAATCCCAGTCTTGAAGTCTAACCAATTTTCCCGTAACTGGGAATAATTATGAAATTTATTCTTAAAACATATATTCATCATTATATGCAATTTATTTTGTGAATATCGAAATCTATTGACCTGCTGTGCTCAAATGTAGACATGATAAACTATCTCATGATAGTTAAAATTACAAGAATTCCTTCCTTTGAGGCAGGTAGGTGGCACAGTAGATAGAGCAAAAGTCCTGGAATCAGGAGGACCTGAGTTCAATTTGACCTCAGATATTAATAGCTGTATGACGCTGGGCAAGACACTCAACCCTGATTATCTACTCCCCAAAAAAATTCTTCCATTTTTCCTTCTTTCTTTCCTCCCTGTCTCCCTTCCTTCTTTTTTTTGTAAACTAGAAAATATTTGTGACAGTCTCTTCACCAAGAAAGAAATGCAAAAGTAGTAATGTTCTGAGACATTTTATCAATGAAATAAGATCAAATTTTGAGGTGGATTTTATTTGATGGAAAAGTCATTACTAGTATATCATTAGGTAGCATGTGGCGAAGTTGCTTCAAAAAGGATAAAGATGAAGGAACAATAAAATGTTCAAGGATAGGGTTGGGAGTGTACTTGGGTGTGAATCAGATTTTCATTGGGGTTAAGGTTCTTTACCTCACTCTCAGATTCATATTTCTGTGAACAGTTTTGTCAATAGTACATAACAATTGATGGCATTAATGTTAAGGAGGCTGAAACAAATCTGTTCCACTGCTACTGGGAAAATAGATAGGAGGAGATGAAGGTTTCTCTAACAGTTCACAATCTTGTTACCACTGTTCATTTACCTCCTAAGTACCAGAATTACTCTTGGGAACCAATATAGGCATTGTTAAGTTTGTTACTTGATTTTCTTTCAAGTAACATCTTTAAGTAAGTAAAATAATATTTTTTTTAATGAAGATCCACAGTGTTCAAGACACATTACTTGATTCACTCCTTCATACTGGTAGACAAGGGAATCTAGAATCTCTTATGAAAAAGACTTTATGATATCCTTGCTTGTTTTATTTGCATAAAACAAGCAGTCTTGGTAATGATATGTATATATGTGTGTGCATGCACGCGTGCGTGTGTGTGTGTGTAGAGAAAAGGTTAAAAATTCTCCAACACCATATCAGCTCTTTTAATTTGAGAAAGTGGTTAATTTCAGTTTTCATTGGGAATGGGGATGGTAGTGATACTTTAAGACCCTACCAGTAAATAATTTCTAATAGTAAGGTTGAAGACATAGCAGTAGATGACAAATGGCCTGAGTGGCTCACTTGGCAGATTAAAGAATAATCAATAGAAGGCTTTAGCAAAGAGCCAACTATTCCAATTATAAGAGGAATTCCAAGAGTAGCCTTGATTTTAGCCTCTGCTTTTGTTATCTTTTGGCCTTGAAGGTATAACAGCTCAGGATAATGGCTAAGACATTGTAACAAGTTGTAAAATTGTGCTGTAGTCTTCTCTGCCGGGAAGAAGCTTGCCAACAACATCCATAATGTCAAAATATTTTGGAAATACCCTGTTTCCCAGACCTACAGCCCAGAAAACAGACTGTGTCCTGATCTTGGCCTAAAAATAATCCTTTTCACTCTGGAATGACCTCATCCTCCGGCAAAGTGTATTGCTTGGACCAGTACCCAGTATTCACTGAGGGACTTAGCTCCTCCCTTTCCCGGTGCCATCAATCACATATTCAAAATCCCTGTTCCTATCACATAACTCTGGTTCTCTAGTGCATGGGGTGGCCATAACCTTCAAGACTTAAGAAAATGACTGTTCACATGGGACCCAAGAATGCCTGTATTGTCCTAAGAAATGCCAATCATCAGAACAGTAACTCAAGACCTAAAAATGATTATGTCATGGTCCAGTTCATTTGTGGTTTCCTTCCTTTGTCCAGCATTTTAAGCCCTTTTTCTTGGGGGGCTTCCACCTGCATGCATCATCTTTCTCACTCTGAAATCAATTAAAATTGTGTTTGTAACCTTACACACCCCTCTCTACTCTGCTCTCTTTCAGCTCCAACAGCTCACAGGTTAGAGGCTGGTTCTAGCCCAGTTGACAATAGTGAACACTGGATACATTATTCAGTGATTATAGAGATGTGTAGATTATTGAAGACCACTTGAGGTAAGGATTTGAAACCAGGTGGAGAGTAGGAGAAACACCCAATGAGAAGCAGTTGAGACAAAATCTTTGGTAGGTAGAAGTTGAGACTCAATATCTAGTGTACACCAGGCCAGAGAAAAGAGAAACTACTTTGCTGTGTGGGTCACATATGTTGTTTCCATATCTATTCCTTCTTCTGCATGTCTTGGCCACATGTTTTCCTCACATATAGATTCTCTATGAATATTTCCTTTACAAATCCACTCATTTCTCTGTTTACTTCATGGGAAAAATTAACTTACAACTTATGGGAGGAGGGATATTCTGGTATTTGATGTTATTAGAATCTTATTTCATGATTTTCATGATTTTTTTGTGGATTTATGCATTACCTCAGGCTAACTACTAGAAATAAAAGTAAACATTCATGGAGAAACATAAATTATGGTCTGAAGAGGATTCTGATCCATAAAATTCCTAGAACCTCTGACGATTTACTTGCTACCTTATACCAATTTACAATTTCACTGCCAAGTTGGGTCACTAGGGGGCAGCTAATTACATCTCCTCAGGACTCTGGAAGGGTTAAGGAGTTTTCTCTAATACCATCCTTTCAAAATCCCATTTGGTTCTATTACTCCCAATATCAATTGACCTTGTCGGTTAATATTTCCTTGTTTTCCTCAATATCCTTAATTAATGACCCATTATCAATTTAACCACTTAGCATCAACTAGATTTTATAAAGTGATGTTAACCAAGAAGATAAGGCCCCTGGATGAATTATTCCCTTCCTATAGGATATAGCATCTTGATGATTGATGGGCTAGATCCCACAGGTTGTTCACTGGAGACTGGGCTGCATATGCAGATCAGGTTGTAAAAATAGTAGCCAAGAAAAAAATGCAAGAGACAGAAAAAAAATCTATATCTTGTGCTTATGGCTTCAAATCAACCTGGGCAGAGAGAATAGGTTAGTAGGTTGCTGGTACTACCTCTCTTCCTACCTTTAGGCTTCAAAAGTCCTTGTATATCAATCACAGGTGGAAAAGGGAAGTTTGATTTTGTCAATTAGTGTCATTTGAATGCCTTGTCAGTTCTGAGTTGAGAATCAATCAAAAGATTTTTCATTTTTACCCTATAAGCCAACAGGAAATAGCAACAGACTATCTCATGTGTTCCAGAGGGTAGGACCTTCTTTTCTGTTTGTTTTTGGAAGAAGACTCATAAGTCATCCAAATGTGTTTCTATGAAGTAAAGGTTAACTTTGAATGTTCTGAAGTGGATAGATGAATCCCTTGATTCCATGTCATTACACAATTCCACAAGTTAGTCCAACTTCCATGTAGGTCCCCCTGTCCAAGTACTGGTCCTACATTGCCCCATCCCTATATGTGGATGACAGTCTAATTAGATGGATTTAGAGCTGCTTTGGCAACTGACTGGAAGAAGAATTGTTAGTATTTGGGGGCAGTGAGGTAGTACAGTGGATGGAAGGCTAAGCCTGGTGTCAGGAAGACTCCTCTTCTTGAATTCAAATATGGCCTCAGACACTTACCAGCTATGTGACCCCGGGTAAGTCACTTAGCCTTGTTTGCCACAGTTTATTCATTTGTAAAATGAACTGGAGAGGAAATGGCAAACCATTCCAGTATCTTTGCCAAGAAAACCCCAAATGGGGTCATAGTGGACATGATTGGGAAATGAACAGAACAGCAGCAAAAGTTAACATGATTGATACCAGTGAAGCACCTCTTGGATCTATACTTGGTGTTATGATATTTAGTATTTCAATCCGCGACTTAGATAAAGGCATAGACCGCATAGTCATCAGATTTGCATATCACACAACACTGGGAGAGATAGCTCACAAATTGCATGATAGAATCTGAGTTCAAATGAATCCTAGTGATGGAACATTGAACTGAATCTATTAAGATGAAATTCACTTGAGGTAAAGGTAAAGTCTTAAGAAAATAAATTTCACAGTTTCAAAATAAGGGAGACATGGCATTTTCAGGAGACAAGATTTTCAAGTAAGCAGCAAATATCTGTAGCTCTTCCATATTCACCTCCAAACAACCATAAAATTTGGCCCCAGAACAAATCTTAGAACAGCAAAGCCAGTAGAAAGACTGGGTGGAGCAGTGTATTATCCAAGGAGTCTTGAAGGACCAGGAAGAAAGGTCTATCTCACTCAGTTTAAGGAAGAGTACAGGTCAGGACAGAAAGCATCTGAGCAAGCCAGCAGCAAGCCCCACCTCAGCAAACCAGCATTAGATGTTGAGTCATGATGTGGCAGAGCAGGCAAATACCAATACCAGAACCCCCCCCCCCCATGTGGCTTAGTATAGCCAGGGAAACAGATAAACTCCAGCTCCAAGAACCACCAGGTACTTCAGTGCAGCCCTGGGGAAACAGGCATCGTCAAGCATGACAAGAAAGTAGGTCAGACCTCCATGTGCTATAGTGTATCCCTAAGCAAATAGACATCCTCCAGCATGTAGGCCAGACTTACACGTGCTTCAGCATAGCCCAGGAAAAACAGGCGGTCTTCAGGGGTCAGAATTCAATGGGCCTCAGTGTAGCTGCAGGGAAATACAGAAAAAAAAATGCACCAGGCCTCAGCCCACAACCAGAAACCATCACTAGGACCACAGCTCAGCATTTGGTAAGCTCACAGACTCCTATGACCTACAGAAGCACCAGCAACCCCCCAGCATGAGACACAATGGTCCCCCATTGGCCTCAGGGTAACATGAGCATAGCACCAGGTAAACAGCCAGGATCTTGCAACCACCAGAACAAGAAGCATAACACAGAGCCCCTTCAACCCTGGGAGCAGAGATCAATTGTAAAAGAAAGAAAAAAAGACTGAAAAAAAGATGAGCAAAGAACAACAAAGGAAGAATCTGAAAGTTGTAATGGTGAAAAAGGAAGACCAAGACACAAATTCAAAAGAGGAAAACAATGTATGGGCAAAACCCCAAAGAAAAAATAGGTAGTGGTCTCAAATCCAGAATGAGCACATGTAAGAACTCAAAAAAGGAGGTTAAAATCATATAAGAGAGGTAGAAGAAAAATTGGAAAAAGAAATGAGAGTGATGCAAGAGAATTATGTAAAAGGAGTCAAAAGATTGGAAAACTGCTTGCAAAGTAGAATTGGCCAAATGAAAATGGAGATAAAAAATCCAATGAAGAAAACAACTCCTTAAAGAGTACAATTGGCCAAATGGAAAAGAAAGTACAAAATCTGATTGAGGAAAAGAACATCTTAAAAATTGGAATAGGGCAAGTAGAAGCTAATGACTCGATGAGACATAAAGAATCAATAAGCAAAGCCAATGAGACCAAGATTAGGAGGAAAGCTGAAAACTGGGAAAGATTTTTATGACTGAGTCAAATTTACAAGAATACAAGTCATTCCCCAATTGATAAATGGTCAAAGGATATGAGCAGTCAGTTTTCAGGAGAAGAAATTAGTGCTATCTGTAGTCACATAAAAATGCTCTAAATCACTATTGATTAGAGAGATGGAAATTCAAAAATCTTTGAGGTACTATGTCAAACCCACCAGATTGGCTAATATGACAAAACAGGAGAGCTATAAATGTTGTAGATGATGTGGAAAAGTCGGAACACTAATTCATTGTTTGTAGAGCTGTGAGCTGATACGATCATTCTGGAGAGGAATTCGGAACTATGCCCAAAGGGCTACCAAAATGTGCATACCATTTGACCAAGCAGTACTGCTTTTAGGGCTGTATCTCAAAGAGATCATAAAAATGGTAAAATGACCCACACATACAAAAATATTTACAGGAAATCTTTGTGTGGTGGCCAAGAACTAGAAATTGAGGGGATGCCCATCAATTTGGGAATGGGTGAGCAAGTTGTGGTATATGAACACAATTATGCTATAAGAAAGAAAGAACATGGGGCAGAGCCAAGATGGCAGCTGGAAAGCAGGGACTAGCCAAGCGCCCCTCCGAGTCCCTCCAAAAACCTATAAAAATGGCTGTGAACCAATTCGAGAACTGCAGAACCCACAAATTAGCAGACTGAAGCAGGGCTGTAGCCCAGGACAGCCTGGATGGTCTCTGGGTAAGGTCTATTCCTCATGGAACTGGAAGCAGAGCGGAGCGGTGTGGAGCAGAGCTCAGCATGGGCCGCGCAGACCAACCAGACCAGGAGCTGGGCGGAGTGTGCCCTAGTACCTTGAATCAGTGAACTGCAGCAGTTACCAGACTTCTCAAATCACAAACACCAAAGCAACAGAGAAGGTTAGTGGGAAAAGCTGCAGGAGTGGAAGGAGTTCACCGGTTCGGCCACTGCCTCGGGGGCAGCGGAGGTGGGGCAGCTATAGAACTACAGCTGCAGTTACTTCCAGTTCCAGGCCAATCTAGCGGGAGTAATTAAGTGGTGGATCATAGCAGGAGTGAAGAGCCTGCTGAAGATCTAAGTCCAGTCCGTGTTGGGGGTTCTTGGGGAAGGAGGAGTGCTGGTGTGGCAGAGCTGGCATGTCGCCCTAAGCTTGGAACATAGTTCTCTTAACTCTAAAAGCAGTCATACACTGCTGAAAAACTCAAGGGTAAAGTACTTGGCTGGGAATATGGTCGAGCAGCAAAAATGCACCCAGATTCACTCTCAGACTTTGGAATGTTTATTTGGTGACAAAGATGAAAACATACAGCCAGAAGAAGTCAACAAAGTCAAAGAGCCTACACCAAAAGCCTCCAAGAAAAACACGAACTGGTCTCAGGCCATGGAAGAGCTCAAAAAGGATTTGGAAAAGCAAGTTAGAGAAGTAGAGGAAAAATTGGGAAGAGAAATGAGAAGGATTCAAGACAACCATGAAAAACAAGTCAATGACTTGCTAAAGGAGATCGAAAAAATACTGAAAAATATACTGAAGAAAACAACACCTTAAAAAATAGATTAACTAAAACAGCAAAAGAGTTCCAAAAAGCCAATGAGGAGAAGAATGCCTTGAAAGGCAGAATTAGCCAAATGGAAAAGGAGGTCCAAAAGACCACTGAAGAAAATACTACTTTAAAAATGAGATTGGAGCAAGTGGAAACTAGTGACTTTATGAGAAATCAAGATATTATAAAACAGAAACAAAAGAATGAAAAAATGGAAGACAAAGTGAAATATTTCATTGGAAAAACCACTGACCTGGAAAACAGATCCAGGAGGGATAATTTACAAATTATTGGATTACTTGAAAGCCATGATCAAAAACACAGCCTACATATCATCTTTCAAGAAATTATAAAGGAGAACTGCCCTGATATTCTAGAGCCACAGAGCAAAATAGAACTTTAAAGAATCCACCGATCACCTCCTCAAATAGATCCTAAAAACAAATCTCCTAGGGATATTGTCACCAAATTCCAGAGCTCCCAGATGAAGGAGAAAACATTGCAAGCAGCCAGAAAGAAACAATTTGAGTATTGTGGAAACACAATCAGAATAACCCATGATCTAGCAGCTTCTACATTAAGAGATCAAAGGGCTTGGAATACAATATTCCAGAGGTCAATGGAGCTAGGATTCAAACCAAGAATCACCTACCCAGCAACACTGAGTATCATGCTGCAAGGTAAAATATGGATTTTCAATAAAATAGAGGTCTTTCAAGCTTCCTCAGTGAAAAGACAAGAGCTGAATAGAAAATTTGACTTTCAAACACAAGAATCAAGAGAAGCATGAAAAGGTAATCAAGAAAAAGAACAAGAAAAAGAAATTGCAAGGGACTTACTAAAGTTGAACTGTTTTGTTTGCATTCCTAGATGGAAAGATGATGTGTATGATTCATGAGACTTCAGTATTAGAGTAGCTGAAGGGAATATGCATATATATATATATATATATACATATATATATGTTTATGTTTATGTATATATATATATGTATATGTGAGTGTGTATGTATGTATATATGTATGTGTGTATATATATGCATATACATATATACACACATATATACATACATGTGTGTATATATACACATATATACACATATGTGTATATATACACACATATATATATATAGAGAGAGAGAGAGAGAGAGACAGAGAGAGACAGAGAGAGAGAGAGAGACAGAGAGAGAGAGAGAGTCGGCACAGCGTGAGTTGAAATTGAAGGGAAGATATCTAAAAGAAATAAAATCAAATTAAAGGATGAAAGAGGAATATTTTGAGAGAGGGAGATAGGGAGAGATACAATGGGGTAAATTATCTCATATAAAAGTAGCCAGATAAAGCAGTTCTGTAGGAAGAGAAGAGAAGGCAGGTGAGGGGGAATGAGTGAATCTTGCTCTCAGATTTGACCCGAGGAGGGAATACCGTACATACTCAATTGGGTATCTTACCCCACAGGAAAAAAGGAGGAAGAAGATAGAAAAGGGACGATGATAGAAGGGAGGGCAGATGGGGTTGTAGTCAATCAAATACAAACACTTTTGAAAGGGGATAGGGTCAAGGGAGAAAATCCAATAAAGGGGGACAGGTTAGGAAGGAGCAAAATATAGTTAGTCTTTCAGACATGAGTATTATGGAAGTGTTATACATAATAATACGCACGTGGCTTATGTTGAATTGCTTTCCTTCTTAGGGAGAGTGGGTGGGAAGGGAAGAGGGGAGAGAATTTGGAACTCAAAGTTTTAAAAACAGATGTCCAAAAAGAAAAACAAAATTGTGTGTGCAACTAGAAAATAAGATACACAGGCAATGGGGCGTAGAAATTTATCTTGCCTTATAGGAAAGGAAGGGGAAAGGGGATGGGAGGGGAGTGGGCTGACAGAAGGGAGGGCTGACTGGGGAACAGGGCAACCAGAATATACACCATCTTGGAGTGGGGGGAGGGTAGAAATGGGGAGAAAATTTGCAATTCAAACTCTTGTGAAAATGAATGCTGAAAAGTAAATGTATTAAAGAAAAAAAGCTTAAAACAAACAAACAAAAAAAAACAAACAAAAATAAAACAAAAAAAAGCAAGAATGAATAAGCAGGCTGCAGAAAAACCTGGAAACCCTTATATGATTTGATACTGAAAGAAGTGAGCAGAATCAGGAGAATACTGTACACAGTAACAGCCACTGTGTGGGAGAACTGATTTTTCCAGACTTAGCCCTTCTCATGAAGGACCTAATGCAAGGACCTAAATGCCAGCACCTAAAATTTTTCCAAAGGACTCATGATGGAAAATACCATCCGCATCCAGAGAAAGAAATATGGAGTTGGAATGCAGAGCAAAGCAGACTATTTTCTCTTTTGTTTTGTTTTCTTTCTCATGGTTTCTTCCTTTCATTATAATTCTTCTATGCAACATGACTAATGTGAAAATGTGTTTAATAGGAATGTGTATGTAGAGTCCATATAAGATTGCATGCCTTCTTGTGGAAGGAGAGGGAGAAAATTTAAAACTTATGGAAGTAATTGTTGACAAGTTAAAATTAATTAATTAATTAATTGGGGTCAACAACAAACAATTAAAAATCAAAGAACAAAAATTGGAAGAAAATGTAAAATACCTGATGAGAAAAATAACGGACCTGGAAAATGGATCCAGGAGACACAATATTAGAGTCGTGGGCCCACCTGATATCCATAAAAAAGGAGGATAAAAACACAATATCTTCAAAGAAATTTTAAAGGGAAACTGCTCTATTGTTCTGAAACTAGAGGACAAAATAGATAATGAAAAAATCCACTGGTCACCTCAGGAAAGAGATCTTAAAATAAAAAATCCAAGAAACAGTATAGAAAAATTTCAGAGCTATCCATTAAAAAAAAAGACACTACAGGTGGCCAGAAAGAAACAATTCAAATATTGGGGAGTGTAACCAGAATGGCCTTTATTTTCTTTGAGTGACTCAGTTTATCTCAGTGAGCTTTACTAGGTGCTAAGCCCCAGGCCAAAACCCCATTAGGTGTTAATGTAATCCATGTTGATGTGAACCTCCCAGGGTCCTAAGGGGAGGGGCCAACTCAAGAACCAATCACCAGAGCCTGAGCTCTGGTGATTCAGATGATGTTTGATGACGTCTGAAGCCCTATAAGAAGGTAGGACAGAGCCATTTGTGCAGGGCTCTGGAGATGGTGTTGATGAGGAGACTCTGGGCAGCTGTAGCTAAGGAGCCCTCCAGCTTGTAAACCCGGATGTTGAGATTTTATTGAACTCTGGTAACTATGTGTTGGGATTGAATCAGACAAAGTCTGTTGATGTTTGTAATTTGTTTGCATTTCGTTTTGAAGTTCAGGGTGCTGTCTTTTTCCCCTGAACTAACTGAATGATATTTGAATGCTGAATTAAAAGTAAGCTTGTCAACCCCTTCACCTTGCTTTCCTTAATTAAGGAGATCGAAAGAACCTGTGCTGTTGGCAGCTTTCTTGGTGCTGGCTGTGGGTGAATCCTTTGCAGCTGCTACCTAAAGTACTGGAGGTCATGGAATGTTAAATTCTGGAAGGCAAAGAACCTAGAACTACAATAAAGAATCATTTATCCAGTACAATTAAGCATAATACATCAAAGGAAAAATGGCTATTCAAAGAAATAGAGGTATTTCCAGGTTTCATAAGGAGAACACCAGAACTGAACCAAAAATGTGACCTCCAATATCACAACCCAAGTGAAGCATAAACACATGAAAATGGAAAAGAAAATATAAGACCATTCAACAGAGCAAAATTATTTACATCCCTCCACAGGAAGATGATACTTGTAGTTTTTATAAATTGTATCACTAAAAGAACAGCTAGAAGGATTATACATAGACAGAAGGTATGGGCATAAGGTGAAGCTGAGGAAATGACAAAAAATTATTAAGGGATGAATAAGAGGAGTACAATTGGTGCAGAAGGAAGGGAGAGTTAGAATGGGGTAAAATGTTTCACATAAAGAGTCATTAAAGACCTGTTACAGTGGAGGGAAATATGAGAGGATGGGCACTGAGCATCTCTTTAACCTTACTCTTATCAATATTGGCTCAAAGAACAAATCACACACGTAATCAGTTGAATATAGAAATCTATCTTACCTCACAGGGAAGTAGCAGAGAAGGAGATCACATAAGGAGGGCTGGGGATTGACATATCAGGGGAGGCAGTAGACAGAAGGAAAACACTGGTGAGGAGGGAAAGGGTGTAAGGAGAGAGAGGAAAAACAAAAGGAAGAATTGGATGGAGGGAAATACACAGTTAGGAATCATAACTGTAATTGTGAATCGGATGAAGTCTCCCATAAAGCAGGAGCAGATAGCAGAGTGGTCAAAAACCAGAATCTTACAACATGTTGTTTATAAGAAATACACTTGAAGCAGAGAGACACACATAGGGTAAAAGAAAGGGGCTATAACAGAATCTATTATGCTTCAGCTGAAGGTAAAAAAAAAAGCAGGTGTAGCAATCTTGATTTTAGACAAAACAAAAGCCAAAACAGACCTAATTAAAAGAGATAAGGAAAGAAACTACATCTTACTAAAAGAAACCATAGACAATGACAAAATATCAATACTAAAGGGGATGTTACATGAATTACTGGAAGAAACAAACAACAAAACTGTACTACTGGGGACCTCATCTGTGCCTTTTCAGAACTTGATAATTCTAACAAAAAAAATAAACAGCAAACAAACTACTTGTTGTATCTATGGGGAAGATAAGGATTCATGACCAAACAAGAGAAAGAGGGCATTGCAAAATATAAAATAGATAATTTCATTATATTAAATTAAGAAGCTTTTGTACAAAGGAAGTCAGTGCAACCAAAATAAGAAGGAAAGCAGAAAGCTGGGAAACATTATAGAAATTATTTCTGATAAAGGCCTAATTTCTCAAATATGTAGAGAACCGAGTCAAATGTATAAGAATATAAGCCATTCCCCAATTGACAAATGGTTAAAGGATATGAACAGGCAGTTTCCAAATGAAGAAATCAAAGCTATCTACAGGCATGTGAAGTGCTCTAAATCACTTTTGATTGGAGAAATGGAAATTAAAACCACTCTGAGATACCATCACACTTGTAGGATTGGCTAATATGACAAAAAAATAAAACAATAAATGCTGGAGAGGATATGGGAAAATTGGGACACTGAGGCACTATTGGTGGAACTGTGAATTGATCCAACCATTCTGTAGAACACTTTGGAACTATGCACAAAGGACAGCCAAACTGTGCATAACCTTTGATCCAGCAATACCACTAGTAGGTCTGAATCTCAAAGAGATAATAAAAAGGGAAAAGAACCTCTATATGCAAAAATATTTATAGCAGTCATTTTTGTGCTGGCAAATATTGGAAACAGAGGTGATCTCTATCAATTTGGGAATGGCTGACCAAGCTGTGGCATATGAATGTAGTAGAATACTACTGTGCAATAAGAAATGATGAACAGGCAGATTTCAGAAAATCCTGGAAAGACTTATGTGAACTGATGCAAAGTAAAATGACCAGAACCAGAAAAATATTGTACATGATATCAGCAACATTGTATAATGATCAGCTGTGAAGTACTCAGCTCTTCTCAGCAACACAATGACCCAAGACCAGTACAAAGGACTGATGAAGAAAAATGCTTTACATATTTAGATAAAGACATGTACTCTGAATGCAGATCAAAGCATATTTTCCCCACTTTATTTTTTCTCATGTTTTTTAATCTGTTTCTTCTTTCACTAATATGGAAATAATTTTTACATGATAACACATGTATAAAATATATTAAATTGCTTACCATTTTCAGAAGAGTGGAGGTAAGAAAAGGAGGGTGAAAAATTTACAACTCAAAATATTGTAAATTGAATGCTAAATTTTTTCTTGACATGTGACTGGGGAAAAATACTATAATAAAAAGAAGAAAAAGTTTTGGGAGACATGGAGAGACAGTAGTTTTGAAAAATGTCTATGTAGTTTAGTGCACTGCAAGTTCAATGTAAGCTCCCTATGAGATCTGGCAGTCATAAAAAGTAAAGTGCTCTTAGGCTGCATTAAATAAGACATAGCTTTCAAAAAGAGGTCGGTGATACTTCTTCTACATTCCATCATCATCAGAGTTCACCAGCGGAATTATGTTCAATTCTTTGAAGCACAATTTAAATAGGATATTGAAAAGTAGGGGATGGTCCATAGAAGGGCTTCCATGGTGGTAAAGGGAGGAAGTGGAATCTGTCATAAAAGAGATATTTTAAATACCAGTGATCTTAAATCTAGAGAAATGAACACTTAGAGGGACATGATATATTTCAGGTATCTGAAGGGCCATTTTGTGGTGGTGGGATTAGATTTGGCCCAGAGGTCAGAAAAAACAGCAATGGGTGGGAGTTGATAAAAAGGCCAATTTGAACTTGAAATCAAAGCAAAAACTTCCTAACAATTAGAGCTAACTGAAAAATGAAATGTCCTGCCTCAAGAAGGAAACTACCTTCCCCTACCCCCACCATTCCTTGGAATCATTTGAGAAAAGAACAGATAATGACTTGTGTAGTATGTCATGGGAATCTTCCTTTGATGTACGTGTTGCATTACATAGTCACTGAGTTCCCTTCAATTGTTCAATATCTATGATTCTTTCAATTACATAGCACAAAGTTTGGTAGTTGTTTGTATTTTCATCCTGTAAAATAAGCTATTCTGTGTACTGTTTTTACCCCCCACTCCAGTTCTGCTTGTTGTACTTTACATGAGCTTGTATAAGCCTTCCCATACAGCATTTGATTCTTCTGGTGAAAAATATTTTGAATAGCATCTTTCAAATAAAGCAAATATTATATTAAAGAAAAACAAAGAAAATATATACATATACACACATATACCTATCTACACATATGTATGTATGTATATGTATATATGTATATATCTATCTATATCTATATAGATATAGATATATGAAAATAAGTAATATCTTTTGCATGTTATTTATACCTTTTAAAATTGAGGGGTTTTTTTTTGCTTTCATTTTCTATAGAAAATATGAATGTGAACTTCCTGTGATGGCAGGCAAAGTGGGACTTTTTGTTGTCTTTTGCTTTGGAGTGCTTCTCAGCACTAAGGAAATCAAGTGCCTTTGATAGAGTCTTGCCTTTGTTTGTAGAAAGGCCCACATCCTGTTGCTAGTTAGGTCATGAGAGGTGTGACACCCTCAAGAGGTGAGAAAATACAAAGGTTTCTGACACTGGAGAAGTGTATATATACTCTGTGGTTAGCATTCATTTGCGGCTCCCTCACTGGAAGAGTGTAGCATGGTTTGACCAAAAGAGACTCTGGGTAGCCTTTAAGGAGTTCCCTGGCTTTGAAAACCCAGATGTTGGTGCTTCTCTCTCTGGTAACTATGTATGTATTGTGATTTGTTTGGACAGATAAAAGGCTGTCTGTTGATCTGTTTGTAATTTTTTTTTTTATAAATTTCTTTATTTATTTTTAGCTTACCACGCATGGTTCTACATAGTTTTGAGTTCCAGTTTTTCTCCCCTCCCTCCCCCCTCCCTCCCCAAGATGGCATGAAGTCTCATATAACTGTCACGTATAACTTCGCATTGAATTAATTTATGCACTAGTCAAGTCGTGGAGAAGAATTTTGACCAATGGAATGAATCCTGAGAAAGAAGAGACAGAACCAAAAAAAAAAAAAAACCCAAAAACAGAAACAAAAGAGAAGCAGAAAAGGCGAGCATGTAGTGTGCCTCAGTCTGTATTCAAACTTCGCAGTTCTTTGTCTTGATGAAGATAGCATTCTCCATCGTGAGTCCCCTGGAGTTGTCCTTACCCCTTAGGTTGCTGAGAAAACGCAGTTTGTCAGGGTTGGTCCTCACGGAATCCATATATCTGTGGCTGTGCACAACGTACTCCTGGCTTTTCCAGCTCTATAACACAACCTTTTGGTAGCTTAATTGGAATGGCACGCAATAAGTAAATTAATTTAGGTTAAATTGTCATTTTTATTATATTAGCTCAGCCTGCCCATGAGCAACTGATGTTTTTCCAGTTACAATAGAACCTCGGTTTACAAGTAACTGGGTTTACGTATGCTTTGCTGGATGAGGAAATATTTTTTTGCAAAATAATGTCTTGCAGGATGAACAAAAATTCTCAGTATGAACATCATGTTTAGAGTTGAATGGCTCACAAAGGGGTGATATTCAACTAGGACATTGTTTTTTTGCTTTCACATGTCAAACAAAGGAAACTAAGGTATCCCAAATAAGTCTGTAGCTATGATAATCACTAATATTTTTAATGATAATGCAATGTCACATTTCCATGAGATTCTTAAAAAACATCAAAAACAAGTGTCATTAGATAGATTTCTAGTCAGAAGCAAATGTAAAGAAAAAAAAGTGAGTCAAAACATGGAAGTGATTCTAAAAAATGAAAAATAAGTGAAGGCAGTAGTGTTAGTCTTACTTTTAGTGAAAATAGCATAAGAGAAAACACCCCCAACATTGAAATTCCTGATGTTCTCATGGAAGGAGATACTCCTTCCAAGCAATAACCCTTCCTCCTCCTCCTACCTCTCATCTCCCTCATTCTAGCCATAACTCTTCTCAAAGATAAAGTGCAGGTTAATTTGTTTTATTTTTAACTTATATTGCATACTAATAATTGTGATTTGTCTTTCAGGTGCATTAGAAACAAAAAAATTACTTAAAATTATAATTATTTTTATATAAATATTCTTGGGATGTGGTACTGATCATCTGACTTTATATCATTTCCTACCGGAAAATTCACTTTGTAATATGAACAAATCACATGATGAACAGAATCTTGGAACAAATTAAATTTGTAAACTGAGGTTCTACTGTATTTACATCTGACTTTATTAGTAGTAAAAGTGCTTTGTAATTGTGTTCATCTAGTTCCTGGGTTTGTCTTTGCAAGAAGACTCTAAAACATTTTATATTGTCTACAGCAACTAGCTATTAGGCTTTGTGAGTAAAGCATAAAAAGGCCCATGTATTATGGTAACAACAATTTGTCTTGCACCTGCTATGCCTGTGCAAGACCAAGAACAACAGCATAGAGAAGGGCTGCCAACACAGGTTCTTTGATCTGCTTTTCTAAGGAAAGCAACTTTAAGGGGTTAACAATCGCAGTTTAATTAAACATACATATATCATTCACTTAATTCAGGGGGAAAATCCAGTACCCTGAACTGCAGAGCAAATACAAATAAAAATTACAAACACAAAATATCAACAGATCAAATAACAGTATTCAACAGACAGGCTTTGCCTAATCAAGACATCATATACATAGTTACCAAAAAGAGAAGTACCAACATCTGGGTTTTCCTCGAATCTGGGGGGCTGTAGGGCTACCCAGAGTCTCCACATCATCACTCTTCCACTGAGTGAGAGCCCCAAATAAAATGCTAACCTCAGAGTTTACATATCCTTCTTAGGGCCTGAAGGCTTCACACCTAATCAGCAAAAGATTGTGGGCCTGGGGTTTAGCACCTAGTAAGACTTAATCAAAGACACTTGATTACTTTAGCATTCTCAAAGAGGAAACAGTAAAAAAAAAAAAGTCAAATATTAATTGCCAATACAATCATGTGGGTTTATTTTACATCCTGCAACTTTGCTTAACTTCTTTACTATTTCAAGCAGTTTTTTTTACTTGATTATCTAAGTATATTATTATATCGTCTGCAAAATGTGATAGTTTTGTTTGCTTATTCTAAATTCTTCAATTTCTTTTTACTCCCTTTTTGCTAAAGTTAATATTTCTATTAACATATTGAATAGAAGAGGTGATTACAGACATCCTTGTTTTATACCTGATCTTACTGGAAATGCTTCTACTTCATCCCCCCAAATTTTCCCTCCCATCTGCCCCTCCCAAACCCCTTGAGAAGGCAAGGACATAATGTTGATTATGCATGTGAAGTTACATAAAACTTATCTCCATATTAGTCTAAATGGACTCTTAATTAGTCACCCTGCCACAAGTTTCTGTCCACTCTATTCTCTGTTGCACAAAACTCCTAAATTGATTTTTCTAAAAAACAAAGATCTGATCCTGATCCTCACTTGACTACCTATTAACTTTAGGATGAATTATTTCAAATTAACTTGTTACTTTAATTTTTTGTATTTTGTAATGAATGAGTTTATTGATATAATAGCACACCTTATAAGTAAATATATGCATGTTGGGGTACATACCCAAATTATTTTTTTTTTTCTGATAGAGAAGCTGGATCAAAAAAGTTTGGGTCTTAAAGGCCGTTCCAACTAAATCACTCTATTATCAATAGCCACAATTATACATTTGTTTATATGATGGTAAACATACATGAAATAAATTATTCCTATACAAATATGGTTAAATAAAACAGTTCCAAGACAATGAGTCTTGTATTCTCAGATAACCCACACAGTATTAGTTATTGTGAATCAGACAATATTTCAGTCCTAAATCAATACACCCAACATAATAGTAACCTGACCAATGTTGTTTCTCTCTTCTGGTATTCAGTTCAATTCAGTTCCAGAAATATTTATTGGTATCCTCCTTTATGCAAGGCTCTGGACAGGGTTTTGTATGTACAAAGACAAAAAGAAACCAGTCTCTGTCTTACAGGAATTTCAGTTCTATTGAAGGAAGTATGTATACAAATAAGCATGGTATAGGAGGGGTATGCTAGACTAAGCTGTACCACCTAGAGAGAAACAATTATTAAATTTTCAGACTGGCCATTTATACCTTGGAAAACTGCAAATCCCACAAATCAGGACTTGATTTATTGTTTAGTTGATTATCTAGACTTCAAGAAACAATAGATGAGCCAGCAACAACACTATTAGGTCTGTGTCCCAAAGAGGTTATAAAAAAGGAAAAAAGGACCTACGTGTACAAAAAATGTTTATAACAGCTCTTTTTGAGATCACAAAGAATCAGAAATTGAGAGAATACCCATGAACTGGAGAACGGCTGAACAATTTGTGGTATATGAATGTAATGGAATCCTATTGTTCTATAAGAAATGATGAGAAGGAGGGCTTCAGAAAAATCTGGAAAGACTTACACGAACTGATGCAAATTCAGTTGAACCAGAAGAACATTGTACACAGTAATAGCTACATTGTGTGATGATTAACTATGATAGACTTAGCTCTACTTAGCAATACAATGATACAAGACAATTCCAAAAGACTCATTAAGGAAAATACTATCCATATCCATAGAAAGGATTATGAGGTCAGAATAGAGATAGAAGCATACTCTTTTCAATTTTTGTGGCTTTTCCCTGTTGTTTGTTTGTTCTTTCATGGCATGAGTAATGTGAAAATATGTTTACATGATTGCACATGGATAAAGTATATCAGACTGCTTGCCATCCTGGGAATGGTGGACAGGAGGGAGGGAAAAAAAAACTGAGACTCGATCTTATTAAAAAAAAAAGAATGTTGAAAACTAACTTTACAGGCAATTGGAAAAACTGAAATACATTCACAAAAAAAATGTGACAAAGTGTCAACAATAAAAGTTAAAACATGTAATATTTTCATTTCTAAGAGACAGTTAAATATTTACCAGCAGGCCACTGAATATAAGGGAAATTGAGGAAGAAGAGGCACTAAAAAATGCAAAGGAAGAAGATCTTGGAGGGATGCATAGAGACAATGTACCTTAGCTGAGTTTTAAAGAAAGAAATATTTTCTAAGAAGCAGAGATACAAAAAGAGATTTTTTTCAGGCATAGGAGACAGCTTGCTATAATGCAAGGAGATAAGAAATAGAATGCCGAGGCTGGGTAGAGCCTGGAAACCAGAAAACCAATAGGGTATTACAGAAGTCCAGGTAAGACATAACAATGATCTTAAATCATTATTTAAAAAGCAGGTGGGTGAGTTCAGAAAAGAAGAGAGATACAAAAGATATTTGTGGATCTAAAACTGGCAAGATTTTGACAACCAATTGGATATACTGAGAAAGAAGACTCAAAGATGACTGTGAAATTGATAACCTGAGTACCTGTGAGGATGTAGGTTTCAAAAGTAAAGGGAGGCATTTGGAAGAGGGAAAGGTTTGAGAAAAGTTGATTTCCATTAATAAATTACATCAAGATCCCACTGCAATCAATTCAATTTTTTTAAATGTATGTGACCGAAAGCAGAAAGATAGGAAACACTTTTTTAAAGGAAGTGTTTCTGATTAAGGTCTCATTTCTAAAATATATAGAGAACTGAGTGTTTCCACAATCCGGCTAGAAGCTGTTGTGGGTAAGAGCCCAACAACAAGAATGCTACAAGCATGCTGCAAAAGCACAGGTTCTTTTGATCTGCTTAACTAAGGAAAACTACATGAAGGGGTTGACAAGCTTACTTTAATTCAGCATACAAATATCATTCACTTGGTTCAGGGGGAAAAGCCAGCTCTCTACCAATATGGAAAGAGACCCATATCAGTCGGCTTTGGGTCAGGCATTACACTAGAGAGAAAGACTCAGGAGCAGGATTTGAGCCTGGATTATTTCATTCTCAAAGCATTGTTCATTCAATAGTACCAATCCAGCTGTAGTGAAGTGTTGGGAAAAAAATAAATAAAATCAATAAAACATTTTAAATATAAAAAGTGTATTTCAATTGCCACTTTTTATAGATGAAGTATTTACCATGGTGCCTGGTACATAGTAGGTATTTAACAAATTCATGTTCCATACTCCTTGCAGTATCATCTCCTTCTTGTTTTATTCTCAAAACATGACATTGAGCTATCAATGTAAAACTAATTGAATGAACTATTCTTCCCTTTTAGCATCCTTAAAATTCTGATGATTTGCAACCATTCCTGTTCCAATTTTTTTTTTTATTTTTAGTTTACAACAATCTGTCAGATAAGTTTTTGAGCTCCAAATATTCTACCCCTCCCTCTTTTTCTCCCTCCCCCTAAAAAATCAGGCAATCTTATATAGGTTATACATATACCTAAAGATAAAACTTATTTTCACAATGTCAAGTTATAAAGAAGAATTATAGTCAATGGAATAAACAATGAGAAAGAAGATACAAAATAAAAAAAAAAGAAAAAAAGAGAGCAAATAGTTTGCTTAAATCTGCATTCAGATTCCATAATTCTTTCTCTAGGCTTCTAGATTTATGGACTATGCAAAGTGGCCTGGAGGAATTACAAGTGACTGTACAGGATGAATATGCAAACTGGAGTTTATGGCAAAGAAGACAAAGCTGAAATGTGCTTTCAGGATTTTGGTCAAGGAAACTGCCCGTCATCTGGCATCCAATATACCCCTTTGTAAAAGCAGTTGTTAGATGCATATTGAACTTTGGTAGAGACTGAACAACTGACTCTGGACCATGAAATGATACTAAGGCCTAGAATCCCGATTATGACCTGGGTAATGAGTACTCCAGTATCTCACAGAATTGGACATATGCAAGAGGCTAACATAATTAAATGGAAATGATACATTCAAAATAGATCTAAAATAGGCAAAAGTAGAGTTTGTGCTCTACATGAATGTATAGCAAGCATAGATACTGAAGGAAATGATACACCCCCTTAACCCAAGCAACAGTTGGTAAAGTCCTTGCTAAAAATGAAATGAGGGATATGATGGATTAAGTGAAGAACAAAAGAAACATGCATGGTTTACTGATGTGACAGAAAAAAATATTTCAGCCACAAAAGATACTGGAAAGTGGTAGCCTATAATCCATTTACTAAATGAACTTTGGAAAGGATTGGGACAGGTGGAAGTAACTGAACTTATGGCAATACATCAAGTTATCAAAACAGAACACAAAGTACGGTGACATGTTTACTGATTCATGGGCGGTAGCTAATGGTTTAGCTACCTGGATGCCCATGTGGAAAATTCAAAATTGTAAAATTTGTCTCAAACAAGTCTTGGGCAAAGAGTTATGGGAAGATATATTGGACATGTATTTAGTTACTAATTTGTCAGTTTTTCATGTAGATGCTCATGTGGCTCTCACCATGCCAGAATGTGAGTATAATGTACATGCTGATCGAATAACAAAGATTGCTACTTAACATATTGTCCCTACCCTGACACCAACTGGTGATGTGGTACTAGCAAAATTGGTCCATCAAATGGCTGGACATTTAGGGGTCCAGGCCACACACCAGTGGGCATAAGTTATTAGCATCTAGTGTCTTGAGATACAAGTATCTCTCAGTCATTGTTAAAACAAGTAACAGAGGAATGTTATATATATATATATATATATATATATATATATATATATATATATATATACACACACACACACACACACATATATACACATATATATGTATATAGATATATGTATGTATGATATATATATATATCAATGTATGATATATATATATATATATATATATATATATATATATATATATATATATATATATATATATATATATATATATATCAATTGGAAAAGGAACAAACTGTTCCTCAGGTAGTAACTGGAGCAATAGCAAGGTGAAAAGTTCTAGCCCAAATTAGGCAGATAGATTATATTGGACCCCTACCCCAAGATAAAAGATACAAATTTATATGTATTGGTGTTGACAGGTATTCAGGCATATCAGTGGCTTGCCCTTGTAAGAATGAAAACCAGAAAAACATCTGTAAAACTCTAGATATCACAAGTCTATATTATGGAACCCCAATGCAGATTCAAAGTGACAACAGGTCATCTTTCAAAGATAATTAAATGAAGGGATATTGTATATTAAACAATATGGAATGGATATATCATATTCCATATTATTCACAAGCATCTGGGTTAAATGAAAAAAAAAAGAGTGGTTTACTGAAAGAACAGGTGAGTAAGTTATGTTCCAATTATTTGTATCAATGTTGGAAGGATAATTTGTTCACTGCTTTACGTAATTTGAATAATAGACCATTGGAAGAAAGTACACTGCTAGCCAGAATGATGCCCCTAAATCTGCAAATGAGAAAACAACAAACATATAAGATCCCAAATATTGAGTATTGGACTCTGAGGGAAGATGTCCCAGCACTGTATCCAGGAACACTTGGTTTGGCAGGATGTAATTTACATTGTTTAGGGGCCTTTTATTTGGATAGAAAAGAAATAAGAAAAATCTCTACTGGAATATGTATAAGAATCCCTAAGAATCACTGTAGGTGGATATTACCAAAATCAGGATTAACAGCTCAAGAAATACATGTATTGACTGGAGTAACAGGGTCTAATTATCAAGAGGAAATTATTGTGACATTGCAAAATTTAGGTGAAGAACCTATACAGTTTTGCAAAAATTATAGAATAGTTAAAGTGATAATTATTCCTTGTGAAAATATACCTTTGCTAAAACTGACCCTCCTTCAGAAATAACTATGAGAGGAACTGAAGGGGTCAGTTCTAGTGATAGAATAAAATTGGGAGCTAAAGTATGGGTAAAATGGAAGAAAGACCATGTTCCAAAGGCTGCAGAAGTTATAGCACACAGGACAGGTAATACTGCAACTGTTGTTTACATGAAAGAAGATCATTACCAAATTGTACCTTTAACTCTGGTTCAACTTCATAGGTATTTTTGTGTTTTAAGCTTCTTCTTTTTAAATAGTAATGTACTTTCTTCTCCAGTTCCATATCAAGAAAATTTTTAGCATTCATTTTTACAAGATTTTGAGGTACAGATTTTTGTCCCTCCTTGCCTTGCCTTTTCCCCCTCTTCCAAAAGTGGTAGGCAATTTGATACAGGATATATACACTACCAAGTAAAACATATTTACAGTTGTGTAAGAAGAAACAGATGAAGAGGAAAAAAACATGGAAAAGAATAAAGGAAGGGAGAAAAAGTATGCTTTGATCCTCATGTGGTGTCCAACATTTCTTTATCTGAATGTGAAAAACAATTTCTTTTCCTGAGACCTTTTTCTTGTCTTGGATCATTATGTTGCTGAGAAGAACTGAGTAATTCATAGATGATCATCCCTAAATGTTGCTGATAATCAGTAAAATGTTTTCTTGGTACATCTGATTTCACTTTGCATCAACTTGTACAAGTCTTTCCAATTTTTTCTGACATCTGGCTTTTCATCACAACAGAGTGATTTCTTATTGCACAATAGTATTACATTACATTCATATACCACATCTTGTTCAGTCATTTTCCAATTGATGGGCATCCCCTCAATTTCTAATATTTAGGCACTACAAAAAGGATGGTGCAACTGTTTTTTGCAAAAGTAAGTAATTTTTTTTTCCTTTTTTAATAATCTCTTTGTTGTGCGGAGCTATTTGCAGTATTGCTGGATAAGAGTATGCACAGTTTGGTTGCGCTTTGGCATGGTTCCAAATAACTCTTCACAATGGTTGGATTAGTTATCACAACTCCATCAAAAGTGAATTAGTGTCTCAGTTTTCCCTCATCCTCTCAAACATTTATCATTTTCCATTTTTGTCAAATTGGTTGATCTGATAGGTGTTAGTTGTTTTAATTTTCATTCCTTTAATCAAAAGTGATGTATATCCTTCATATGCCCATAGATAGCTTTGGTTCCTTCATCGAAAAGCTGTGTCTTGATATCCTTAGAGAATTTATCAATTGGGGAATGGCTTGTATTCTCATGAATGTGACTCAGTTTTCTATTTAGTTGAGAAATGAGGCCTTTTTCAGAGCTGCTTGCTGCAAAGATTGTTTTCCAGCTTTCTGCTGTACTTATAATCTTGGTCACATTGATTTTGTTTGTATAAAAAGCTTTTTAATATAATATAATCAAAATTAACTATATTACATTTTGTGATGCTTTCTATCTCATTTGGTTGTGAATTCTTCCCCACGAATAGATCTGACAAGTTGACAATTCCTTCCTCTGCTAACATGATTATGGTGCCACCCACTATGTCTAAATCTTGCCAAAGGTCTGTCATATGAAAATTTTCTAATATCTATTTATGTCATTACTTTCTTTTGTGTTAATTTTTGGTTGGATTTATCAGTTCTGAGAGGGGACAGTTCAGGTTGTTCTCTAGCACAGTTTTGTTCTCTATTTCTTCCTGTAACTCACTTTTTAACTTTTTCTCTAGATCTAGATCCTATAGCACTTGGGGCATATATTTTTAGTATTGATATTGCTTCTTTGGCTATGGTACTTCTTTTTTAGCAAGATACTCTTTCCTATATCTTAGTTATTAGATAAAAGTTAAAAGTTATCTCTTTTAATTTGGGTCAATTTTTGTGAGATCAGGATTGAGACACCTGCTTTTTTTTTAACTTCAGCAGAAGCATAATAGATTCTGCTCCAGGCCCTTACCTTTAGTCTGTGTGTGCCCATCTGCTTCAAGTATGTTTCTTGCAAAGAACGTAGTGTAGGATTCTAGGTTTTGATCCACTTTGCTATCTGCTTCCATTTTATGCAAGGGTCCATCGCATTCACATTACAGTTATGACTACTAACCATGTAATTTCATCCATCCTATTCTTCTTCCTCTCTGATCTCTCTCTTTTTCACCCTTTCTCTTATCAACAGTGTTTTGCTTTTGTCTACTACTACCTCTCTTGATCAGCACAATGAGCAAAAAGCAAAACCAAACAATGACCATAGATTCTTTCTATGGGAACAGGGAAGATTAAAACACAAATTCAGAAGAAGACAACATTGTCAATATATTTACATATGAAACCACAAGTGGGAACACAAATTAATGTCAACACCAAAAATTCTTCTTGAAAGAGCTCAAGAAATATTTAAAAAGTCAAAGAAGAGAGGCAGAAAAAATTGTGGGAAAAATGAGAAGTATGCAAGAGTCAACAACCTGGAAAAAAAGGACAAAAATCCACTGAAGAAAACAACTCCTTAAAAAGGAGAATTGCCCAAATGGAAGAAGAAATCCAAAATGCATTGGAAACAAGAACTCCTTAAAAACCAGAATTAAGAATGTGGAATCTAATTACTCTACGAGACATCAAGAATTGATGAAAAAAAGCAACTAACTTGCAAAATAGATTCAGGAGAGAAAATTTAAAATTTGTTTTCTACCTCAAAGTCATGATCAAAAAAGAGTCTCAACAACATATTTCAAGAATTTTTCAAGGAAAAGTACCTGATATCCTAAAACCAGAGAATAAAATAGTCATTTAAAGAATCCACTGCTCACTTCCTGAAAGAGATCCCAAAATGGAAACTCCAAGGAATATTGTAGCCCAATTCCAGAATTATCAGGTCAAAAAGAAAATACTGCAAGCTGCCAGAAAAAAAATAACCAACAATTTAAATATTCCAGAATCATAATCAGAATTTTTCAGGACTTAGTACCTTTTACATTAAAGGATAACAGTCAGGATTATGCAGGACCTAGCAGCTTCTATATTAAAGTATTGGAAAGCTCAGAATATGATATTCCAGAAGGCAAAGGAGTTTGGATTATATCAAAGAGTCAGCTGCCTAGCAAAATTGAGCTTAATCTTTCAAGGGAGGAGATGAATATTCTTTTTCTAATTTGATTTGATATTATTAGTTTTCAGCACTGATTTCAACAAGATTTTGAGTTACAAATTTTCTTCCCATTTCTACCGTTCTCCCCACTCCAAAATGACATATGTTCTGATTGCCCTGTTGCCCAGGAAACCCTCCCTTCTATCACTCCTGTTCCACTCCCCCCATCCTTTTTCCCCTTACTTTCTGGTAGGGCAAGATAGATTTCTGTGCCCCATTGCCTGTGTATCTCATTTTCCCATTGCATGCAAAAACAATCTTTATCTGAGCATCTGCTTTTAAAAATTTGAGTTCCAAATTCTCTCCCCTCTCCTTCCCCTACCCACTCTCCTTAAGACGGCAAGAAATTCAACACAGGTCATACATCTATCATTATGCAAAACACCCCCATAAATATTCATGTTGTGATAGACTAAATATATTTCCCTCCCTCCTATCCTGTCCCCCTTTATTCAAATTTCTCCCTTGACCCTGTCCCTTTTCAGAAGTGTTTGCTTTTGTTTACTTCTTCACCCTATCCACCTTCCCTTCTATTGTCCTCCTTTTTATCCCCTTCCCCCTACTTTCATGTGGGGTAAGATATCCAATTGAGGGTATATGGTATGCCCTCCTCAAGTCAAATCTGATGAGACCAAGATTCCCTCATTCCCCATCACCTGCCCCCTCTTCCCTTCCAATGAACTGCTTTTTCTGGCCACTTTTATGTGAGATACTTTACCCCATTCTATCTCTCCCTTTCTCAATATATTCCTCTCTTGTCCCTTAATTTGATTTTTTTTGATAGGATCCTTTCATATTCAACTCCTCCTGTGCCCTCTGTCTACATATATATATATATATATATATATATTTTCCCTTCAGCTACCCTAATACTGAGGTCTCATGAATTACACACATGATCTTTCCATGTAGGAATGTAAACTAAACAGTTCAACTTCAGTAAGTCCCTTGTGATTTCTCTTTTTTATTTACCTTGTCATGCTTCTCTTGATTCTTGCGATTGAAGGTTAAATTTTCTATTCAGCTTTGGTCTTTTCACTGAGAAAGCTTGAAAATCCTCTATTTTATTGAAAATCCATATTTTGTCCTGGAGCATTTGTACTGGCAATCAAAATGGGCTCTAAGTAATTAATTCAACCAAGAGCCCTTGAAGAATTTGGCCTTTATTTCCTTGATTAAATTAGGAGTCCTTAATGATCTCCTTGCTTCAAGGGAAAGTGTAGTTTACATGGGATTGAGTGACATGTTTGCAACAGCGTGGGGTTTTAGACCAGTTGGGTTTAGGTCGCATTTTTGTGACAACTTTAGGTCATGTGGGTGAGTTGCATGTGTGACTCACCCTTGACCCTGAAAAAGATATAAAACCAGAGGTTCGCTTTCTCTTTTTCAAACTCTGACCTGCAGCCCTTGTGATGCATGACTCTGAGCCAGCCATTATTGAGCTTCCAGCTGAACTCAGATGTTGGTAACTATGAACTGTATTTGATCTGCTTATAAATGTATGTTTTCAATTTGTTTGTATTTTCTCAGAAGTTCAGGGTGCTGGCTTTTTCCCCTGAACTAAGTGAATGATATTTGTATGTAGGATTAAATTGAGATTGTTAACCCCTTAATGTTGCTTTCCTTAGTAAAGCAGATCAAAGGAACCTGGGCTAGCAACATTCTGTGAGCTGGTTTTTGTTGGTTTTACACCCCCACAGCAGCTGCTAGCCAGACTGTTGCAACAGCATCATACTCAGTGTTGCTGGGTAGGTGACCTCCAGAATATCATATTCCAAGCCCTTCAGTCCCTTAATGTGGAAGCTGCTAGATCTTGTGTTTCCACACTACTCAAATTGTTTCTTTCTGGATGCTTCCAGTATTTTCTCCTTGATCTGAGAGCTCTGGAATTTGGTGACAATATTCCTAATTTTCTTTTTGGGATCTTTTTCAGGAGGTGATCAGTGGATTTTTTCAATTTCTATTTTACCATCTGGCTCTAGAATATCAAGGCAATTCTCCTTGATAATTTCTTGAAAGATGATATCTAGGCTTTTTTTGATCATGGCTTTCAGGTAATCCAATAATTTTTAAATTATCTCACCTGGATCTATTTTCCAAGTCAGTGGTTTTTCTAATGATATATTTCACATTGTCATACATTTTTTTTTCATTCCTTTAGTTCTGTTTTATAAAATCTTGATTTCTTATAAAGTCACTAGCTTCCACTTGTTCCAATCTAATTTTTAAGGTAGTATTTTCTTCAATAGTCTTCTGGACCTCCTTTTCCATTTGGCTAATTCTGCCTTTCAAGGCATTCTTCTCCTCATTGGCTTCTTGGAGCTCTTTTGCCATTTGAATTAGTCTATTTTTAAAGGTGTAATTTTCTTCAATTTTTTTTTTGTGTCTCCTTTAGGAAGTCATTTACTTGTTTTTCATGATTTTCTCACATAACTCTCATTTCTTTTCCCAATTTTTCCTCTACTTCTCTTACTTGCATCTCCAAGTCTTTTTTGAGCTCTTCCATGGCCTGAGACCAATTCATATTTTTCTTGGAGGCTTTTGATGTAGGCTCTTTGACTTTGTTGACTTCTTCTGCCTGTTTTGGCCTTTTTTGTCACCAGAAAAATTCCAAAGTCTGATTCTGCATCTAGGTTCATTTTCTCTGCCTGTTCATGTTCCCAGCCAACTAATGGACCCTTGAGCTTTTTGTCAGGGTACAACTGCTTGTAGAGTATAGAGTACCTTGTCCCAAGCTTGAGAGGCTGCACTGCTATTTTCAGAGTTAGTTCTATACAGCAAGCTCTGCCACACCAGCGCTCTTCCCCCCCAAGAACCACCAACTAGGACCGCCACTCAGATCCAAGCAGTCTCTCTACTCCAGCTCTGATCCACTGCTTAATTCCTCTCCCCTGGTGGGCCAGGGGCCAAAAGCCAAAAGCCAGGGGCCACTGGGAGCAGCCCCAGAGCTGTACCACTTGAGTGCCCCTGGGACTGGGGCTGACTGTGGACTCCTTTCACTCTGTTCTAGCTGTTCTGCCCACTAACCTTCTCTGTTGTCTTTAGCCTTTGTGGGTTGAGAAGTGTGGTAACTGCCACAGCTCAATGATTCAGGGACCTGCAACCTGTAGTGCCAGGCTCCTGGTCTGGTTGATCCTGGCATTGCCCATGCTGTGCTGTGCTCTGCTTCTCTCCCAGCTCCATGTGATAGACCCTTCCCAGTGACCATCCAGGCTTTCCTGGTCTGAAGCCCTGCTTCCCTCTGTTATTTTGTGGGTTCTGCAGTTCTAGAATTTGTTCAGAGCTATTTTTATAGGTGTTTGGAGGGACCTGGTGGAGAGCTCACATAATTCCATGCTTTCCATCCACCATCTTGGCTTTGCCACCCCAGGTGATGAATATTCAATGAAAGAGGAGTCTTCCAAACTTTCGTGAGGAAAAAGCCAGAGCTGAAGAGGAAGATCCATCTTCAAATGCAAGATTTAAGTGAAGCATAAAAAGCTAAATAGAAAGGATAAAGAAACCATGTAATTCAATAAAATTAAACCGTTTGCATCCCTCCTTGGGAAAATGATAATTGTAACTCTTAATGATTGGATCTTTACTACGACCGTTATAAATGGTATACATAGAAAGAGGGTGGGGTTATAAGTTGACTTTGATGTGATGATTTAAAAAAATAATTAATTAAGGGGTCAAAAAAAAAAGACTGTACTGGGAGGAGAGGAAAGGAGGAGGCAGAAAAAGGTAAATTCCACTGCATGAAGAGGAACAAAGACCTATTACAGTAAAGGGGAAGAAGTCCTGAGGGACTTATTAAAGTTGAACTATTTACATTCCTACATAGGATGATGATATTTGTATTTCTCAGTATTAGGGATGTATGTGTATGTGTATCTGTGTATGCATACACACATATGTATATGTTTGTATGTGTGCATGTGTGTGTGCATATATGTCCATATATGTCCACAGAGGACACAGGGTGAGGTGAATATGAAGGAATGATATCTAAAAAATAAAATTAAGTGTTGAGAGGAATGTACTGTGAAAAAGAGAGGTAGAAGGTAGTAAATCGTCTCACATAAAAAGGCAAGAAAGAGCTTTTGTAATGGAGGGGAAGTGGAGGAAGGTGAGAGGGAATAAGTCAGACTTATTTTCATTAGATTTGGCTTAAGGATGCAATAACATACAAACCAAATTAGGTATTGAGATCTATCTTACACTACAGGAAGTGGGGGTGGGGGGAAGAGGACAATAGAGGGGAGATAATAGAAGGGAAGGCAGATTAGGGGAAGGGCAAACACTTTGGAGGGACAGGTGAAAGGAGAGAATAGAATAAATGGAGGGTGGGACAGGATAGAGGGTAATATAGTTAGTCTTTCACAACATGACTGTTATGGAAGTGTTTTGAATGACTGCGCATATATGACCTATATCGAATTGCTTGCCTTCTCAATGAGAGTGGGTGAGGAGAGAGAAAGGGAGAGAATGCGGAAGCCAAGGCTTTAAAAATGGATGTTGAATATTGTTTTTACATGCAACTGGGAAATGCAGGCAATGTGTTATACAAATCCATCTTGCCCTATAGGAAAATAGAAGGCAAGAGGCTAAGAAAAGATGGTTGGAGATAATAGAAGGAAAGGCAAATTGGAGGAAGCGGCAATCAAAATGCATACTGTCCTGGGGTTGGGGGGAAGGGAGAGATGGGGAGAAAACTTAGAATTCAGAATCTTGTAGAAGTGAATGTTGAAAACTGAAAATAAATGAATAAATTTTAAACAAGATCATAAAAAGTGGGATAAGGACACATACGTACAAAAAATCATTTATTGAACCTCTTTTTATGGTGGCCAAGAATTGGAAATTAAGAAGATACTCATCAATTGGGGTTTGGCTGAACAAGTTGTGGTATATGAACATAATAAAATACCATTGTTCCTTAAGAAATGACAAAGAGGCAGACTTCAGAAAAAACTAGAAAAACTTACATAAACTGATGCTGAGTGAAGACAGCAGAACCAGGAGACTATTGAACACAGTAACAGCAATACTGTGTGATGACTAACTTGAATAATCTTAGCTCTTGTCAGCAATGCAAGGATGTGAGAGAACTCCAAAAGACCCCACACCCACAAAAAGAACTATGGATTCTGAATTCAGATCGAAGCAACTGTTTTCTCTCCTCTTTTTGTTTGTTTCTTCTTTCTCATGGTTCCTCCCATTTCTAATTCTTTTTTACAATACAGCTAGTGTGAAAATATGTTTAATATGAATGCTAACATAGGACCTATATCAGATTGCATGCCTTCAGGATGGGGAGGGGTGCAAATTTAGAAATCAAACTCTTATAGAAGTGAATGTTGAAAACTAAACATAAATCAATAGTTAAAAAATCTTATTTTCTTCTTTTGGTGTTCTCTTGGTCTTCTTTCACATAATTGGCTATTAAGCAGAAGAATTAAAAGAACTGTCCAGTTGTTCATCTATTCACAAATTTCACTTCAAACAGAAGCACCGTGTACCATTGTCAAAAGCTGGTAGTAGAATAGCATACTCGACCTCCAAAAACTAGCCATTCAACCTCATGCAGTAGTGCTGCAAGTTGGGCAGAGGAAGTTAGAACTAAATATTGAATGCAGCAGCCAGTTACCATGGCTATCCAAAGGCATGCATGCTTCCTGTCTTGAAATGTTCTCTTCTTTTGCCCATGTGAGACAAACTTTTCTTTTTGGAGATTTTATTATTTAATATTTTTAGTTTTCGACATTGATTTCCACAAGATTTTGATTTACAAGTGTTCTTCCCTATTCTACCCTCCACCCACCCCAAGATGGCATATATTCTGACTGCCCCTTTCCCCAGTCTGCCCTCCCTTCTATCATCATACTTCCCACCCCATCCCCTTTCCCCTTACTTTCTTGTAGGGCAAGATAGATTTCTATAGCCCATTGCCTGTAAATCTGATTTCCCAGTCGCATGTAAAAACAACTTTTTTGAGTACTCATTTTTAGAACTTTGAGTTCCATGCTCTCTTCCTTCTTCCCTCCCCACCCACCCTCCTTGAGAAGGCAAACAATTCGACATAGGCCACACATGTATTATTATGGAAACACTTCTATAACAGTCATGTTGTGAAAGGCTACTATATTACCCTCCATCCTATCCTGTCCCCCTTATTCAATTTTCTCCTTTGACTCTGTCCCTTTTCAGAAGTGTTTGCTTTTCATTATCTCCTCCCCTGATATGCTCTCCCCTCTGTAATCCCTGTTCTGTTATTCCCTGCCCTGCTACTGTCCTGTTTGGTAAGATACCCAACCGAGTGTGTGTTATTCCCTTCTTAAGTCAAATCCGATGAGAGCAAGATTCACTCATTCCTTTTCACCTTCCCCCTCTTCCCTTCCAATAGAAGTGCTTTTTCTTGACACTTTTATGTGAGATAATTTACCCCATTACATTTCTCCTTTTCTCCTTCTCCGAATATATTCCTCTTTCACCCCTTAATTTTATTTTATTTTTTTAGATACAATCCCTTCATATTCAACTCACCCTGTGCCCTTTGTGTGTGTGTGTGTGTGTGTGTGTGTGTGTATGTGTGTGTATATATATATTTATATTATCTTCAACTACCCTAATACTGAGAAAGGTTTCATGATTTACAAATATCATCTTTCCTTGTAGGAATTTAAATAAAATGGTTCAACTTTAGTAACTCACTTCTGATTTCTTTTTCCTGTTTACCTCTCTATTCTTCTCTTGATTCTTGTATTTGAAAGTAAAATTTTCTAATTAGTTCTAGTGTTTTCATTGAGAAAACCTGAAAGCCCTCTATTTTATTGAATATCCGTATTTTGCCCAGGAGTATTATATTCAGTTTTGCTGGGTAGGTTATTCTTGGTTTTAATCTTAGCTCCTTTGATCTCTGGGATATCATATTCAAAGCCCTTTGATCTCTTCTTGAACTAGATCAGATGACAGTAAAGCTCAAATACTGCTCTTCTCCCTCCCTTCTTTCCCTCTACTATAATATGTTTTTGTGCCACTTCATTTGGTATAATTTACCCTTTTCTACTACCTCCTTACCGCTCCCCTCATAGCCCTCCCTTTAAATCTCTTACGTATATTGTATATCTTTACATCAGTTAATTTTTACAGGCATTCACAACCTATGTATATCCCTTTCATTTGTCATAATAGCTGTACCATTCACAAGAATGACTTATATATGTATGTGTATATATGTATGTGTATATATGTACATAAGATGACATAATCCCACATAAAGATGTAAACAACCTGCCCTTATTGGTTAATAAGGTTTGTGGGATTTTTTCCCCCTGTTTACCTTTTTATGTCTCTCTTGAGTTTTGTATTTGGAGATCAAATTTTCCATGGAGTTCTGGCCTTTTCATCAGGAAGGTCTGGAATTCCCCTATTTCATTGAATGTCAATCGCCTTGCCTGGAAAGTTATGCTTAGTTTTGCTGGGTAGTTGATCCTTGGTTGTAGTCCCAGCTCCTTTGCCCTTCGGAATATCATATTCGAATTTCTTCTGTCTTTTAATGTGGAAGCTGAGAGATCCTGCGTGATCCTGACTGTAGTTCCATGATATTTGAATTGCTTCTTTTTGGCTGCTTGCAGTATTTTCTCCTTGAGTTTATAGCTCTGAAATTTAGCTATAACATTTCTTGGTGTTTTCAGTTTGGGATCTCTTACAGGGGGTGATCGGTGAATTCTTTCAATGACTATTTTGCCCTCTGGTTCTAGGACCTCTGGGCAGTTGTTTTTGATAATTTCTTCGAAGATACTGTCAAGGCTCCTTTTTTCATCGTGGATTTCCGGTAGACCAATAACTCTCAAATTGTCTCTCCTGGATCTATTTTCCAGGTCAGTTGTTTTGCCAATCAGATATTTCACATTTTTTTCTATTTTTTCATTCTTTACGTTTTGTTTATTACTTCTTGATGCCTCATAGATTCATTAGCTTCCACTTGCTCAAGTCTAATTTTGAATGAGTTAGTGTTTACATTTTGCTTTTGAGTCTCCATTTTCAATTGGTTGATTTCACCTCTCAGGGTGTCCTTTTCTCTCTCTAGATTCTGAATCTCCGTATCCTTTTCGCCAATCTTATTCTTTAGGGACTTGATTTCATCAGTGAATTTTTTTTTCCATTTTTTCCATATTTTCTTTTAGCTCCCTAAATTGGTTTTTAAAATCCTCCTTTAGCTCTTCCAGCAGTGCTTTTCGGCCTGGAGACCAGTTCATATTAGCTTTAGAGGTATCTGATGTATCTACCGTGTCATTGCTATCCTCTTCTATGTTGATATTTTGATCCTGCCTGTCTCCATAAAAAGAATCTATTGTCCTTGGTTTTTTTGTGTTCTTCATGTTGGTTTGCCTTTTGCTGGCTTTACAACGAATTTCTATCTGTGGGTCTCAGGGCTTTCTGTCCCAGCTTTCTTATTCTGGGTGTTATGAGTCTAGAATTATAGCCTTCAGTTTCCTGAGGTGTGGGGGAGGGGTCTGGCTCCCTGGTGTCTCACTCCCTATGGGTGCTCTCCAGCACTTGCTTTTCAGCAATGGTCTCAGCTGTTTGTTGTTTGAGCTGATGTCTGGCACTTCCCCTGGGGGAGCATGGTTACGTCTGGGCTGTTGGCATTGACCCCTGCTGACTCTGCCCCTCTGGGACTAATGAACTTCTGCTGTTTAACCACTGAAGCCCCACTACTTTCTGCTCAGTTCCAGCGTTCTTTTTTTTTCCCCCGAGGGATTCTCTGGGTGGGGAGGGGAGGGATTAGGGCTATTTACCTGGACATTAAGAACTCCCGGAAGTTCAGGAAGCGGCGTTCAATATGTTTGGGATGCAAACTTCTGGAGACAGTGTGTCATGGGGGGCGTTGCGCTGCCTCTCGTCACTTCCACAGACTGCCGTCCTGTGTTGGGAGGCCTGGGGATCTCCTCCGGTTTCAGGCGCCCAGCTTTCTCCCAGCCAGTCTCCCATGTGGATTTCCCGGCCAGCCACTTCCGCCTTGGTCTGGAGCAGCTCTGCACCGAGCACTCTCCGAGCCTACAGATTCGTGCCTCCGGCCTTTCAGATTCTCCCGGCTCGGAAATTTGCCCCACGCAGACTGCTTGCGGTTTCTGACTCTCTCAGATCTTCTCAAATTCACTTTTTTTATAGGAATCTGACAGACCTTGTGAGAGAGCTCCGGTAAGATGCTGCCTTCATGCGGCCATCTTGGCTCTGCCCTAGCCCTTTGATCTCTTAATGAAGCTGCTAGATCTTGTATTGTTCTGATTGGGTTTCCACACTACTCAAATCATTTCTTTCTGGCTGTTTGTAATATTTTCTGCTTGACATGAGATCTCTGGAATTTGGCTACAATATTCCTAGGAATTTCATTTTTGGGATCTTTTCAATAGGTGATTAGTAGATTTTTTCAATTACTATTTTCCCTTCTGGTTCTAGAATATCATAGCAGTTTTCTTTGATAAGTTCTTTAAATATGATGTCTAGGCTCTTTTTTTGATCATGGCTTTCAGGTAGTCTAATAATTTTTAAATTATCTCTCCTGGATCTATTTTCCAGGTCGATGGTTTTTCCAAAGAGGTATTTCACCTTGCTTCCATTTTTTTAATTCTTTTGGTTCTGTTTTATAACTTCTTGATTTCTCATAAAGTCACTAGCTTCCACTTGCTCCAATATAATTTAAAGGTAGTATTTTCTTCAGTGGTCTTTTGGACCTCCTTTTACGTTTGAATAATTCTGCCTTTTAAGGCATTCTTCTCTTCATTGTCTTTTTGGAACTCTTTTGCCATTTGGGTTAGTTTTAAGGTGTTATTTTCTTCAGTATTTTTTTTGGATCTCCTTTAGTAAGTCATTTACTTGTTTTTCATGATTTTCTTGCATCACTCTCATTTCCCTTCCCAATTTTTCCTCTACTTCTTTTATTTGATTTTCCAAGTCCTGTTTGAGCTCTTCCATGTATGGAGATCAATTCATATTTTTCTTGGAGGCTTTTGATTTTGGATATTTGACTTAATTGTCTTCTTCTAGCTGTATGTTTTGATCTTCTTTGTGACCAAAAAAGCTTCTATAGTCTCAGCCTGAGTCCTTTTATGCTGCTTGTCCACATTCTCAGTCAACTACTTGACCCTTGAGGTTTTGGTCAGGGTATGACTGCTTTCAGAGTGGATAGTCTTTTGTCCTGAACTTCAGGGGCCTTGCACTGCGGTTTTCATAGCGACTTCTATTTTGAGGTTGTATGATAGTCCTCTCCTGGCCTATGCTCTGGTTTGTGAGTGCAAGCACTCCTTTCTGCTACATAACTAGTAGGAGACTCCCTCTCCACAGTCACCCCAAGCTCTGCTGCACCAGTGCTCCTCCCCCACCAAGAACCACCAACCAGGACAGCCACCCAGATCGAAGAAGGACAAAGCAAGAGAACCCTGCCTCTGTGCCAGCAAAGTGCTCCCTGCATTTCTGCTCTGATCTCCTGCTTGATTTCTCCTACCATGTGGGTCTGGGGCCCGAAGTAGCTGCTTCTGGGGCTCTGGAAGCAACTGTAGGAACTTCCTGCTGCTCCCACTGCACCACCTCCACCATTCCTGGGGCTGGGGCTGTACCACACACTTCTTTCACCCAGAGCCAGCAGTTTTCCCACTGATCTCCTCTGTGGTGTTTGGCTTTGTGGGTTGAGAAGTCTTGTGACTGCTACAGCTCAATGATTCATGGCCCTGAGGCACTGGCCCCATCTCCTCTGCCCTGGTCTGTCTTGGCACAGCCCATGTTGGGCTGCACCCTGTTTCCATTACAATGCAATAGACCCATCCCAGCCACAGCCCAGGCTATCCTGGGCTGGAGACCTGCTTCCCTCTGTTATTTTGTGGGTTCTGCAGCTCTAGAATTTGTTCAGAGACATATTTTACAGGGGTTTGGAGGTATTTGAGGAAGAGGTTAAGCAAATCCCTGATTTCCAGATGCCATCTTGGCTGCATCCCGAGACAGACATTTCTGGCTCATCTTCCAAGTTTCTTGGTCTAGAAGATTGTTTCACCCCACCTTTTTACTGGTTCTGCTGTTTCAGGTTTTGTTTTGGGGGTGCTATTTTATGATTGTTTTGGAGGTGAATATTGGAGAGTTACAGTGATTTATTTCTTACTCTGCCATCTTGGCTCCTGGAAGTCTGGACTGTGTTTTAAATTTCCTCAGGGCAGGGACTGTATTTCTTTTTTGTTTCTGTCTCTATCCTAGCACTTAGCATGATAAAAGGAATGCCCTGCCTCTAACTAGGGTGTTTATTGACCTTAACTCTGTGCGTGATGTGAATCCAATGTATTTTAAATGTTAGTTGGCATTATCATTGCTGGATATTTTGAAACTATTTAATCATCTTGTCCTGAGATTCTTTAATTTACCTTATAATTTGGATTTGTCTATAAAATTGTTTCACTGTGTCTCTTTGTGGCTTCTTCCTCTCTAGAATTTGTTCAGAGCCATTATTTACAGATATTTGCAGTGGTTGAGGGAGAGCTCAGGCTAGATCCTACCTTTTATCTGCCATCATGGCTCCAGCTCTCCACTGATATTTTTGAGGGAGATATAGAAGAAATGAGTCTCACTTTGACTTCACGTTCCAAAGTTATATCTGAAAGAACTTTCATTTTTTTTGTTGTTTTATTTTCAGAGCAAAATATAATGTTTGCTTTAAATGAGGAAAGACCCAATTCAGTATTTAAAATAACAGAAAAGCTAAATTTGCCATTTTTCTCATCCAGTTACTGTGTTCATTTTAATTATAAGATCAGATAACCTAGCAATGGTATTGACAAATTGTTAGCTAACCTGAAAACAGGCAGTTTGACTGACAAGTTTCCCCCTCTAAAGCTAATTTGGACAGAATCTGATGTATTATCAGTTTGAAGGAAATGAGTATTTCATCTGAATATTGTGTTTAAGCCCTTGAGATTGTTAAAGACATTTTAAAGAATCATAAAACATGTATTTGTATTTTTTAAATGTAGCCAAATGATCATAGTTTTAAAAAAGCAGAAATTTATGCAATTTTCTGGAAGATGACCGTTGGTGTTCAAAATATCTTTCCAGAAAATGTTAATCTAAGGATCTTCAAGACTCAGAAGGCTCCTAGGTTCATTGATATAGAGCTGTAAGGGATTTCAACCACATTTCATTTTAAAGATATGGAAAATGATATTAAGAAGGTTGAGTGATTTGACCCTTGTCATTAATGTAAGTAACCATAAGAAGAGGGATACTATAAAACCTTCCAAATAATGGAATTTTAGAGCTCGAAGGATTGCTTCTGTATTGATCCTTCCATTTTAAGGTGAAGAAAAGGAATCCCCCAAATTTAAAAATACTTGTTCAAGGTTACATACCTGTAGGTCTCCTGTTTACTATCAAGAGTTTTCTTTTTATCATATAATGTTGCCTCTCATTTTTTAAATTAAATTTATTTATTTTTAGTTTTCAACATTCACTTCCATAAGATTTTGAGTTCCAGATTTTCTCCCCATCTTTCCCGTTCCCAGACCCCAAGATGGTATGTAATTTGATATAGGCTATAACATAGATTAATATTAAACCTATTTTCACTTTAGTCATATTGTAAAGAAGAATGAGAACCAGTGGGCAAAAACATAAGAAAGAAGAAATAAAAGTCAGAGAGAGACAGACAGATGGGGGGGTAAGGAGAGAGAGAGACAGAGAGAGAGAGAGAGAGAGAGAGAGAGAGGAGAGAGAGAGAGAGACAGAGACAGAGAGAGAGAGACAGAGAGAGACAGAGAGAGAGACAGACAGACAGAGACAGACAGACAGACAGAGACAGACAGAGAGACAGACAGAGGCAGATACAGAGAGAGAGACAGAGAGAAAATAATATATTTCAGTCAGCATTCAGACTGTATAGTTGTTTTTTTTATTTTTTCTGGATGTAGACAGCATTTTCCAGTATGAGTCTTTTGGAGTTGTCTTAGATCCTTGCATTGCTAAGAAGAGATAAGCCTATCAAAGTTAGTCATCACAGAGTGTGGCTGTTACCATGTACAATGTTTTCTTGGTTCTACTCATTTCACTCAGCATCAGTTCATGTAAGACTTTCCAGGTTTTTCTTAATTCTTCCTGCTTATCATTTCTTATAGCACAATAATATTCCATTACATTCATATACCACAATTTGTTCAGCCATTCCCCAACTGATGGGCATGTCCTCAATTTCCAATTCTTTGCCAACACAAAAAAGAGCAAGCTTTCCTCTCATTTTTAAATATGCTCAAAAATTCATATAGTTTCATATGGGTTTCTTAATTTCTAGAAGTTTTGCTTTGTTTTTATTGGAAACATTCATGGCTCTTGATTTACAGAAGCACCTTCCCAATTTTGGTCTTTCTCTTACACTTTTTGGGCCAAAAATCTATTCAAAATTGCAAATTATTCTTAGTTCTTTATGTTTCTTGTTATTCCCTGTTTTAGCTACATTTGAAAGTTCATGGATTTGGTATCGGTTGGAGAAATAAGAAAGAAGAAGGAGTAAACCCTTTATAACTCTCTAGGAAAGTTTGACTGGGTTTTGAGACAAAAAGAAAAAAAATCGCCATTTGATCTGTTTTTATTCTCAATTAATATGTTTGTAGAAAAGAAATTCTTTTTTTCTCATATAAAATAAATTCTTAACCATGAGTATTGATTAGTAAAAAAATCGTTTATTACCGGAACCTACATGAATTCCTTAATGTGAAAGCTATTCAGTGAATGGTATGATGTTTCTCCTGAGTTTCTTTGGGAAAAAACAAAACAAAACAGAACAAAACATAGCTTATACACTCAAACAAGTTTTAGTTGAGAGACATGAGGGATCTTACCACTGGGACTTAGGGTATGAAATTAGAGTGTTTGTAAAGTGTGATGCTCAGTTCAATTTGATACAAATGTACAAAAAACAGAGATCAGTACCATAGCAGATGGTTCTGTTTGCAGCTCTAGGATAGACTTTGGGCATATATTCACCATCTGCCAGCAGTGCATTTTCTCAGACCTAGTATTTTGCAAAGTTTATTGCCACTAAGCTTGTAAGCATTATGAGTCAGTTTGTTGAATTTTTATATTCAATTATATATATATATATATATATATATATATATATATATGTATGTATGTGTGTATGTGTATGTGTATGTATCACATGTTGGATGACAAGATCAAATAGGATGAGCATAAGGTATAGCTTTGGGATCCCCTTCCAAATGCATGGTTTTTCTCCATTATTTAAAGCACTAATTGCTTTTTGTCTTTTTCTTAATATTGAAATACTACAGTACTATTTGTGAAATATAACTTTGAAATTTATGAGGTTTCTTTCAGATTTATTACACATATTTCTGTTAATCTTTCACTTGAATAAATGCAGCACTTCTCAATCATTTTCATTCAGTTATCAAGCATTTATTAAGCCCTTTTTGAGTGCCTGGAACTATGCAAGACACTTGAGATATGAAGGCAAAGATATACCATTTGTTTGCCATTCATCATATGCTATGTTGCATCACTATTTTTCCTTTTATGTATATGTCCGGTCTTCCTAACTAGACAGCAAGTTCCTTGAAGGGACATTTTTTTTCTAATACATATTTATATACAGAGCACTGTGCCTGGTGCATTCTTTGAAAATATGTCATTAATAAATATTTCTGAATTGATTGACTTCAAATTGAATAGATTTTCATAGCAACATAAATAGATGTATGACACTGTCTTTAAGACTCAACTTATACCCTGCCTATTGCAGTCCCTAAGTTGCTAAAGCCTTTTTCAACAATGTTGTCAGATGCTTTCAATAAAGATAAAAACCACATAAAGGCCAGCTACCACACTGATGGTAAATTATTCAACTTGAAAAGTCTACAAGTCAACAGTAACATGAAAGGAGTGTTGGTGCATAATTCTTTTTTTGTATGCAGTTGATTGCATACTTAATGCAGCCTCTGAAGCTCAGATGCAACAAAATATGGATTGATTCTGTGCTGCTTGTGCTAATTTTAGCCTAACTATTAACACCAAGAAAACCAGCCAGCACCACACCAGCCATATGTAGAAACACAAGTTAGAGCAAATGGAGACGTTTTGAATACTGTGGATGAGTTCACTTACCTTAGCAGTAAACTTTTCCAGGGATGTACACATCGATAATGAGATTAATGCATACATTGCCACATCAAGTTCAGTGTTTGGGAGAATATGAAGGAAAGTATGTGGGAGAGAAGAAGCATTAGACTGACCACCGAACTTAAGATCTACAGAGCTGTGGTGCTGACCTCATTGTTTTATGCCTGTGAAATTTGGATAGTTGCCATGAGCCATTCCAAGAAACTGAATCATTTCTATGAGAACTCTTTAGGAAGATTGTGAAGATTATCCGGCATGATAAGGTACCAGATATTGAGGTCTTTTCTTGAAATAAAGTGTCAAGCATTCAAGCTCTACTGAGAGGATGCAACTCCAATGGCCTGGTCACATTGTTTGAATGCCAAATATATACCTGAGTAAAACACCATTTTATGGAGGACTCACTCAAGGCAAGCACTCACATGGTGACCTAAAGAAGTGATGCAAGGGCACTTGCAATGTCTCTCTGAAAATCTTTGGGATTGTTTATATGACATGGGAGACACTGGCACAGTACCACACAGCATGGTGTGCCCTCATCAAAGAAGGTGCTGCGCTCTATGAGCAAAGCAGAATTTAATTAGCTCAAAAGAAATGTGAGATGAATGAATTTAGATAATCCACCCCACATATTCACATTCACTGTCTGTGCCTGACCTGTGGAAGAGCTCATACTGATCTTATCAGCCACAGTCAGAAGCACAGTAACTTAACTGTAACATAGTGATGATGTTTTGGTCCTTTTGAGAAGGAAGGACAATAACCAACCAGGACTTTGATATTACCTTTTTCCTACACTGTATATATCTTGTATGGATCTACATTTTTCATGTGTTTTCTACTAACTCTAGTAGCTTCTTGACTTGTCCTTCATAATCTGTCCTGACTAAAGTTATATTTAAGACAAATAAGTGTAAAATCGGAGCAATATTCTTTGCAAAAAGGTTTCCATTACAATGTGTCCTTCTTGAGGGTAGGCAGTATTTTTTCTTTCTTTTCATCTTCATAGCTTAATAAGCAGTTGTTAATTTATTGATCAACTGACTGAATGGCTAGTGCTTTGTTTCAGTCCAGTGTATGTTTCCATGTGGCATAGAGGCAGGGGGTAGGGGATAGGGAAAGTAGGCCGAGATTGACATTGAATTGAGATTTAGGAATCCTATGATGAGAGTGTGATTAGAATGCCAAAGATAATAAACAAAAATAGTAATCAATTTTATTTCACCAATCTAGTGAAAATGGGATGAAAGGATATTCAGAGATACAGATGGGCTATAATGGGAGAATGGGAAAAAACTATCAACAGTGAGGGAAGTGAGGAGTTAATCAGGATTGGATGAAGCTTTGAGTTCCTGTGCATTAGCTTGCTCATCTCTATTTCCTTCTCTCTTCAGGTTGGTACATGCCAGCCCATTCCTTTCCTCTTGTGTCTTAGGAAAGCATAGCTTAATAGACTCTGAGGACTAGGCAGTATGATTAGCCTGGGGGAAAAACAACAAAAAACCCTAAGAACTCAAGTCCATAAATTTCCTCAATATCTAGATAACAGTATTTCTTTATAATGTCAGTATATGTAGAACCACTCTAATGGTCAAATTATGGGGATAATAGGAAAAGTATGATTTTATGAATTTCAGAAACAAGATTAATTTCACCCAACATGTTAATGTTTACTTTGGTGATTAAAAAAATAGCTAATGTATCCTTGGATAATCACTAGCACCCTTACCCTCTATTCCTGCTTTTTTTTTCTAAAAGGAATCAAATCTGGAAATAACTCATGGGCTTTGTGGACCTGTGAATTTTTCACCTTATTATGTCACTTTGACATTACTCAATTGTAGTGATCAGAAGAAAAGTGAAAATTTTGACCATTTGTTAATGTGTTTCTAAATATCTGGATACTTAGTTTCTCTAGTACAAAATATCCTGATGATTAGCTGAAATTTTCTGTTTTCATTAATCCAATGTGTAGATGTAGCTGAAAATAGATACAGTCTAAGCCCTAGAGAAGATCCACAGAGGACACATCTCATCAGCCAAAACAAAATATGACAAGAAAACTGATTTAGTTGTCTCAATTTATTACAGAATGTTCAGAAGAAATTGAGAGGAAGAATTATTACATAGGAAAACAGCATTAATCAATCTCCTTAATCCAAAATATGGAATGAGTTAACTTTCCACAAAAAATAGAGATGGTTTACTAAGCAATAATAATAATTGTAAGCATTTAAATAGTACTTTTAAAGTCTACAAAGTGCTTTACATGTCATCTCCTTTGAGTAACTTAAAAATGTGATTTGTTTAAGTAAAAAATATGCTCTTCAATGAACTCCTTCTATGATGCCTCATTGTGGCATGCAGGTGTGATATTATGGATAATCAAAGGCTTTCACTTAAGAGTATAAGCTCTAGGGCAGAGCCAAGATGGTGGCTGGAAAGCAGGGACTTGCTTAAGCTCTCCCCCCTCACCCCAGATCCCTCCAAACGTCTATAAAAATGGCTCTGAACAAATTCAAGATCTGCAGAACCCACAAAATAGCAAAGGGCAGCACGGCTGCAGCCCAGGACAGCCTGGATGGTGGCTGGGAAGGGTCTATTGCATGGAGCTGGGAGCAGAGCAAAGTGAAGCAGAAACAAGCATGGGCCACGCCAGGACCAACTAGACCAGGAGCCAATTTTTGTAAACATTCATCCATTTCCTTGAGGTTGTCACATTTATGGGCATACAAGTAGGCAGAATAATTCCTAATTGTTGTTTTAATTTCCTATTCATTGCATGTGAATTCACCATGTTCACTTTTGATACTGGTAATATGGTTTCCATCTTTCTTTTTTTTAATCAAATTGACCAAAGGTTTATGAATTTTATTGGTTTTTTCATAAAACCAGCTCTTAGTTTTATTTATTAATTTAATAGTTTTCTTGATTTCAGTTTGGCTAATTTCTCCTTTGATTTTCAGTATTTCTAATTTGGCATTTAATTGGGGATTTCCATTTTTTTTTTCTTTTTCTAGCTTTTTCAGTTGCATGTCCAATTTGTTGATCTACTTTTTCCCTATTTTATTCATGTAAGGATTTAGAGATATAAATCTTCCCTTAAGAACTGCTTTTGCTGCATTCCATAAGTTTTGGCATGTTGTCTCATTATTGTTATCCTCTTGAATGAAATTAATTGTTTCTATAATTTGTTCTTTGACCCACTCATTCTTTAAGACTAGATTATTTAGTTTGCAATTAATTTTAGTTAATTTTTCCATGGTCCTCTGTTACAAATATTTTTTATTGTATCATGATCTGAAAAGAATGCTTTGGGATGGGGAGCCAAGATGGCGGCTGGTAAGCACGGACTAGAGTGAGCTCTGTACCGGAGTCCCTCCAAAAACCTATAAAAATGGCTCTGAACCAATTCTAGAACGGCAGAACCCACAGAACAGCAGAGGGAAGCAGGGCTCCAGCCCAGGACAGCCTGGATGGTCTCTGGGTGAGGTCTATTCCACATGGAGCTGGGAGCTGGGAACGGAGTGGAGCAGAGCCCAGCCTGAGCGGCGTGGACAATCCAGACCAGAAGCCTGGTGGAGGGGGCCCTAGCGCCCTGATTCAGTGAGCTGCGGCAGTTACCAGACCCCTCGACCCACAAACACCAAAGACTGCAGAGAAGGTTAGTGGGAAAAGCTGCGGGAGTGGAAGGAGTTCGCGGGTTCGGCCTCCGGCCCCGGGGGCAGCGGAGGTGGGGCAGCTACAGCTGTTGTTACTTCCGGCTCCAGGCCCACCTGGTGGGAGGAATTAAGTGGCGGATCAGAGCAGGAGTGCAACAGCCTGCTGAAGATCTAAGCCCAGTCTGGACTGGGGGTCCTTGGGGAAGGAGGAGTGCGTCTCTGACAGAGCTGGCACCTCCCCCCCAAACGTAGAACATAGAACTCGTTAGTCTACAAGCAGTCATACCCCACTGAAAAACTCAAGGGTCAAGTTAGTTGGTTGGGAATATGGCCAGGCAGCGAAAACGCGCCCAGATTCAGTCTCAGACTTTGGATTCTTTCTTTGGTGACAAAGAAGACCAAAACATACAGCCTAAAGAAGACAACAAAGTCATAGAGCCTACAACCAAAGCCTCCAAGAAAAACGTGAACTGGCCCCAGGCCATAGAAGAACTCAAAAAGGATTTGGAAAAGCAAGTTAGAGAAGTAGAGGAAAAATTGGGAAGAGAAATGAGAAGGATGTGAGAAAACCATGAAAAACAAGTCAATGACTTGTTAAAGGAGACCCAAAAAAATACTGAAAAATACACTGAAGAAAACAACACCTTAAAAAATAGACTAACTCAAATGGCAAAAGAGCTCCAAAAAGCCAATGAGGAGAAGAATGCCTTGAAAGGCAGAATTAGCCAAATGGAAAAGGAGGTCCAAAAGACCACTGAAGAAAATACTACTTTAAAAATTAGATTGGAGCAAGTGGAAGCTAGTGACTTTATGAGAAATCAGGATATTATAAAACAGAACCAAAGGAATGAAAAAATGGAAGACAATGTGAAATATCTCATTGGAAAAACCACTGACCTGCAAAATAGATCCAGGAGAGACAATTTAAAAATTATTGGACTACCTGAAAGCCATGATCAAAAAAAGAGCCTAGATACCATCTTTCAGGAAATTATCAAGGAGAACTGCCCTGATATTCTAGAGCCACAGGGCAAAATAGAAATTGAAAGAATCCATCAATCACCTCCTCAAATAGATCCCAAAAAGAAATCTCCTAGGAATATTGTTGCCAAATTCCAGAGCTCCCAGATCAAGGAGAAAATACTGCAAGCAGCCAGAAAGAAACAATTTGAGTATTGTGGAAACCCAATCAGAATAATCCAAGATCTGGCAGCTTCTACATTAAGAGATCGAAGGGCTTGGAATGCGATATTCCGGAGGTCAATGGAGCTAGGATTAAAGCCTAGAATCACCTACCCAGCAAAACTGAGTATCATGTTCCAAGGCAAAATACGGAGTTTCAATAAAATAGAGGACTCTCAAGCTTTCTCAGTGAAAAGACCAGAATTGAATAGAAAATTTAACTTTCAAACACAAGAATCAAGAGAAGCATGAAAAGGTAATCAAGAAACGGAAATTGCAAGGGACTTACTAAAGTTGAACTGTTTTGTTTACATTCCTACATGGAAAGATGATGAGTATGATTCATGAGACCTCAGTATTAGGGTAGTTGAAGGGAATATGCATATATATATATATATATATATATATATTTTTATGTATATATATATATGTATGTATATATATATATATATGTTTATGTATATATATAAGTGAATGTGTATGTATGTATCTATGTGTATATGTATGTATATATATATATATATATGTAAAAGAGAGAGAGCAGACACAGGGTGAGTTGAAGATGAAGGGAAGATAGCTAAAAGAAATAAAATGAAATTAAGGAATGAGAGAGTAACATACTGAGACAGGGAGATAGGGAGAGATAGAATGGGGTGGATTATCTCGCATAAAGGTGGCAAGAGGAAGCAGTTCTTTGGGAGGAGGGGAGAGGGCAGGTGAGGGGGGAATGAGTGAACCTTGCTCTCATCAGATTTGGCCTGAGGGGGAATACCATACATACTCAGTTGGGTATCTTACCCCACAGAAAAGAAGAGGGAGGAAGATAAAAAATAAAAGGCGGGGGGGGGATGATGGAGTGGAGGGCAGATGGGGGTGGAGGTAATCAAAACAAACACTTTGGAAAGGGGAAAGGGTCAAGGGAGAAAATTCAATAAAACGAGATGGGTTGGGAAGGAGCAAAATGTAGTTAGCCTTTCACAGCATGAGTATTGTGGAAGGGTTATACATAATGATACACGTGTGGCCTAGGTTGAATTGCTTGACTTCTTAGGGAGGGTGGGTGGGAAGGGAAGAGGGAAGAGAATTTGGAACTCAAAGTTTTAAAATCAGATGTTCAAAAACAAAAAAAGTTTTTGCATGCAACTAAAAAATAAGATACACAGGCAATGGGGCGTAGAAATTTATCTTGCCCTACAAGAAAGGAAGGGAAAAGGGGATGAGAGGGGAGGGGGTGATAGAGGGGAGGGCTGACTGGGGAACAGGGCAACCAGAATATAAGCCATCTTGGAGTGGGGGGGGAGGGTAGAAATGGGGAGAAAATTTGTAATTCAAACTGTTGTGAAAATCAATGCTGAAAACCAAATATGTTAAATAAATAAATTGCATTAAAAAAAAAAGAAAAGAAAAGAAAAGAATGCTTTGACTACTTCTGCCTTTCTACATTGGATTGTAAGGTTTTTATGCTTTAGTACATGGTCAGTTTTTGAGTATGTGCCATGAACCTCTTCCTTTTTATCCCCATTCAATTTTCTCCAGAGGTCTATCATATCTCCGTTTTCTAAAATTCTATTCACCTGCTTAACTTCTTTCTTGTTTATTTTGTGGTTAGAGTTATCAAGTTCAGAGAGAAGGAGGTTGAGGTCTCCCACTATTGTAGTTTTGCTTTCTCTTTCTTCCTATAACTACCTTAACTTCTCCTCTAAGAATTTTCATGCTATACCACTTGGCACATATATGTTAAAGAATAATATTGCTTTATTGCTTATGGTGCCTCCTAGCAGGATATAGTGTCCTGCTTTATCTCTTTTAATTAGATGTGTCTTTGCTTTTTCTTTGTCTGAGATTAGGATTGCTACCCCTGCTTTTTTTTCTTACTTTGGCTGAAGCACAGTATATTGTACTCAAGCTCAAGCCTTTTACATTTACCCTGTGTGTATCCTCTTGTTTCAAATGTGTTTCTTATAAATACCATATTGTAGGATTATGCTTTTTAATCTATTCTCCTATCTGCTTGCATCTTATGGGAGAATTCATCCAATTAACATTCACAGTTATGATTTCTGTCTGTGTCTTTTTCTCCATCCTGTCTCCCCCATGTTTATGCTTTTATTTCTCCCTTCTCCCTTCCACTCCACAAAAGTGTTTTTCTTTTGACCACCACCTTCATCAGTTTGCCATCCCTCTTAATTCCCCTCCTTTTTCTTACCTATTTCCCTTTGCTAATTATTCTCTCCCTTCTGTCTGCCCCCTTTCCTTTACTTTCCCCTTTCCCCTCCTACTGCCTGTAGGACAAGTTGGATTTCTATACTTATCAGAGTATGTTAATCTCTTTTTGAACCAAATCCCATGAGACTAAAGCTCAAATATAGCTCTTCTCCCTCCCTTCTTTCCCTCTACTATAATATGTTTTTGTGCCTCTTCATGTGATGTAATTAACCCTTTCTACTACCTCCTTATCCCTTCTCCCAAAGCCATCCCTTCCTATCTCTTAATTATATTTTTTGTCATTATATCAGCTATTTTATGCTGATACCCACAGTCTCTCTCTCTCTCTCTCTCCCTCTCTCTCTCTCTCTCTCTCTCTCTCTTTCTCTCTCTCTTTCTCTCTCAATATATATATATATATATATATCTGATATATATACATATATGTATATATATGCATATATGTGTATACACACACACACACACACATATATATATATATATCCCTTTCACCTGTTACAATAACTCTACGATCCTCCAGATTGACATACATATGTAAGGATGTAAATAATTTGCCTAATGGATTAACAAGTTTTTTTTTTTCCTCCCCCTGTCTACATTTTGATGTTTCTCTTTAGTTTTCCATTGAACTCTGGCCTTTGCATCAGGAAGGTCTGGAATACCCTTGACTGAATAATAATGCTCAGTTTTGCTGGGTAGTTGATCCTTGGTTGTAGTCCAAGCTCCTTTCACTTTCAGAATATCATATTCCAATTTCTCCTGTCATTTAATGTAGAACCTGAAGGATCCTGCGTGATCCTGACTGTAGTTCCATGATATTTGAATTGCTCCTTTCTAGCTACTTGCAGTATTTTCTTCTTGACCTGATAATTCTGGAATTTTGTGTAATATTTCTTGGAATTTTCAATTCAGGAATCCTTTCTGGGGGTGATCGGTGGATTCTTTCAACGACGATCTTACCGTCTGGTTCTAGGACCAGCAGAGGCTCAATTTTCCTTAAGGATTTCTTAGGAGATACTGTCCAGGCTCTTTTTTCATCATGGCTTTCCCATGGGCCCAAAATTCTTATATTGTCCGTCCCGGATCTAATTTCCAGGTCAGTTGTTTTTCCAATCAGATATTTCACATTTTTTTTCCTATTTTTTTCATTTTTTAGATTTTGTTTCACTGAATCTTGATGTCTCATAGAGTCATTAGCTTCTACTTTCCCAATTCTAATTTTTAATGCATTGTTTTCTTCCTTTAGCTTCTCTATCTCCTTTTCCATTTGGTTGATTTTACTTCTCAATGAGACATTTTCTACATTTATATTCTGATTCTCCTTAATCATTTTGCCAATCTTACTTTTTAAAGATTTGTTTTCATCAGTGAATTTTTTTTCCATTTCTTCCTGTTTTTTCTTTTACTTCTCTAGTTTGTTTTTTTAAGTCCTCCTTGAGTCTTCCAGGAATGCTTTTTGGTCTAGAGATCAGTTCGCTTTTTCTTTTGAGGTTTCACATGTGAGTATAATGCTGTGCTGCCCTCTTCTGAATTAGTATTTTGATCTTCCCTGTCTCCATAAAATAATTCAATGGTATTTGGGTTTTTAGTGTGTTTTTCATGCTGTTTTTTTCCTCATTTTTTCTAAAATGGATCTCTGATTCTGGGGCTCTGGGGGCTCTGTTCCAAGTTTTTTGTGTTAGGATCTGTCAGCATTCTCACTGGCTTTGTGTGCTATGGTCTCTGGTTTCTTGAGGTGTGGGTGTGGGTGGTCTGGCTGCTGTAGGTTTTCCATGGGACTGCTCTACAGCACAGGAGGTCTCAGTTTTTGTTTGTGCTCGTGTCTGCCACTTCCCCTGGCTGTTGAAAGACACATTTGGGGTCCTGGTGTTGGCATTTGTTAGCTCCACCCCCTGGGGCTCAGTTAGTCTCTTCATTATTCCTAGGTAAGACCTGCTGGGATACCCATCTTCCTGCACTAGTCCACTTCTACCACCATAAGAAAGGCCTTCTCAAAGGGGGTGGAGCCAAGATGGTGGCTGGAAAGCAGGGCCTTGCATGAGCTCCCTGCCAGGTCCCTCCAAAAACAAATAAAATATGGCTCTGAGCACATTCTAGAACTGCAGAACCCACAAAATAGGAGAGGGAAGCAGTAATCTAGGTGAGGACAACCTGGATGGTCACTGGATGAGGTCTATCACACACAGAGCACAGGGGAGCAGAGCTCAGTGTGGGCAGTAGCAGGACCAACCAGGCCAGGAGCCAGGCAGAACAGGCCCTAGCTCTCTGAATCAGTGAGCTGTGGCGGTTACCAGACTTCTCAACCCACAAACACCAAAGACAACAGAGAAGGTTAGGGGGAAAAGCTGCGGGGGACAGAATGAAAAGAGCTTGCAGTTCAGCCACCTCCCGGGGGGTTGCAGGGGTGGTGCAGCTACAGAACTACAGCCGCAGTTACTTCTGGCCCCAGGCCCACCTGGGAGGAGGAATTAATGGTGATTCAGAGCAGGAGTGCAAAGCCTGCTTAAGATTTGTGTCAGGTCCAGGTTGGTGGTTCTTGGGGAAGGATGAGTGCTGGTGTGGCAGAGCTGGTTGTATAGAAATAGCTCTGAAATCAACGGCGCAACCCCTCAGGCTTGGAACAATGTACTCTTTGCTCTACAAGAGTCATACCCCCACAAAAAGCTCAAGGATCAAGTAAGTTGTCTGAGAACATGGGCAGGCAGCAAAAACGCACTGAGATTTAGTCTCAGACTTTGGAATATTTCTTTGGTGACAAAGAAGACAAAAACATACAGCCAGAAGAAGTCAACAAAGTCAAAGAGCGTACATCAAAAGCCTCCAAGACAAACATTAACTGGTCTCAGGGCATGGAAGAGCTGAAAAGGAGTTGGAAAAGCAAGTTAGAGAAGTAGAGAAAAAATTCCACATTAAGGGACGAAAGGGCTTGGAATACAATATTCTGGAGCTCAATGGAGCTAGGATTAAAACCAAGTATCACCTACCCAGCAAAACTGAGTATCATGCTCCAAGGCAAAATATGGATTTTCAATAAAATAGAGGACTTTCAAGTTTTCTCAGTGAAAAGGCCAGAGCTGAATAGAAAATTTGACTTTCAAACACAAGAATCAAGAGAAGCATGAAAAGGTAAACAAGAAAGAGGAATCATAAAGTTGAACTGTTTTGTTTACATTCCTACATGGAAAGATGATGTTTATGATTCATGGGACCTCAGTATCATAGTAGCTGAAAGGAATATACATGTGTATATATATATATATATATGTACTTATACATATGTGTGTGTTTATGTACATATATAAGTATATATATATATATATATATATATATATATATATATATATATATATATATATATACAGAGAGAGAGAGAGAGAGAGAGAGGGCATAGGGTAAGTTGAATATGAAGGGATGATATCTAAAAAAAAATCAAATTAATGGATAAGAAAGGACTATATTGAGAGAGGGAGAAAAGGAGAGATAGAATGGGGTAAATTATCTCACATCAAAGTGGCAAGAAAAAGCGATTCTCTAGGAGGGGAAGAAGGGGCACGTGAGGAGTAAATCTTGCTCTCATTGGATTTGCCCTGAGGAGGTAATACCATACACACTCAATTGTGTATCTTACCCAATAGGAAAGAAGGAGGAAGAAGATAAAAAAGGGGGAATGATAGAAGGGAGGGCAGAGAGGGGGAAGAGGTAATCAAAAACAAACACTTTCAAAAAGGGACAGGGTGAAGGGAGAAAATTCAGTAAAGGGGGATAGGTTAGGAAACAGCAAAACATAGTTAATGTTTCACAACACGAGTACTGTGGAAGGGTTTTACGTAATGATATGCATGTGGCCTATCTTGAATTGCTTGTCTTCTTAGGGAAGGTGGGAGGGAAGGGAAGATGGGAGAGAATTTGGAACTCAAAGTTTTAAAAACAGATGTTCAAAAACGACAAAAAATGTTTTTGCATGCAACTAGGAAATAAGATGCAGGCAATGGGGTGCAGAAATTTATCTTGCCCTACAAGAAAAGAAGGGAAAGGGGGACGGGAGGGGAGTGGGGTGACAGGTGAGAGGGCTGACTGGAGAATGGGGCAACCAGAATATTCGCCATCTTGGAGTGGGTGGGAGGGTAGAAATGGGGAGAAAATTTGTAATTCAAACTCTTGTGAAAATCAGTGCTGGAAACTAAATATGTTAAATAAATTAAATATTAAAAAAAGAAAGGTCCTCTCCTCAACTTCTCCTTCTAAAAGGCTACTGAAGCCCAACTTCTTGCTCCTCTGTTTCTCCCAAGGTAGTGTTCTCTGAGTTCATTCAAGGGAGGAATGAGAGCCATTTTATCTGGCCATTATCGCTCCCAGAAGTTCAAGAAGGGGAGTTTCAAACCTTTAGACTGAGTGTAGGCTGGAGGCCTCCAGCGTAGCTGCTCTCATGGCCACAGGCTCGGTGTTTTTGCCTGCTGTTTGAGGATTTAGCAATGTCTCATTCTCCTTGTAAGACATTGTAGCATTCTGTGCCTCCAATTCGGATATTGTATCATCATACACAATTTGACATCCTGGCCAAAAGCTTCCAAGCCCAATAAGTCTGCCTCACAAGAGTAACCAAGAGGTTACAGAAAAAATAAAATAAACACATTACAACATTAAACCAAATCATATTCGTGCTTCCTGCCTCCAGTTAAAAGATTACCCACTGCCCTCAGCCCCTTGATCAACACTCTGTGGTCCACACATGGGTCAGCCCTGCTCTCAGCTTCTTCTGCTTTGGCTTTGCCTTCAGCCATTGCTGTTGCTGCCGCCGTTGCCCCGTCCCGCCTTCAATCTCCAGGCTGTGTTCTCTCTTTTTATAGAGTTTTAGATGTCATCTGAGCAATGAGAACTTAAGCTCCTATGATTGGCTCTGGTCTTAGCACCTCCCCTTAGGACCCTGGGGGCTTCACACCCACATCAGCTTAGCACCTTGTAATTAGGGATCTGGGGCAAACTTAGGAGCAAAGATCTAATTAGACCTTTCTTAGTTGGCCCCACCTGGGGCCCCATGTTGAGCCTATTCAAATGGGCTGGAAAAGTTTTCTCATTTACTGATTGCCTTAACAACCTGTCACCATGGCAACCAGACTGGCAGTTATTGCAATTATACTTGACCTGGGCTGAACTGAAATGTACTCTTGACCTTCTTGCTTCCCTCTGTTTTCTAGCCAAATTCAGAGTAAAATCAGTAGATTCCTGAACAATAATCTGTTGTTCTGCCACCTGAGGTTCCCCATCTTGCTGTGGCATAGAAATATTCTCATCCAGGCTGTTTCAGTAACTGTCTGAGTCTGATTTCTTTCTCTTAACAATCTGTCCCTGCTTTCATATATAATACAACACTCTGTGAGTTAAATTCAGCCTCATCTAGAGATTTCTGTTGGCAATTCTCTCCCTGGCTTAACTGTAATTTCTTGCAAACATCTTTCCAAATCTCTAGCTTCTCCCCCCTGTATCTTCCATTTCTAGTCCTCTCAGAAACCAGTGACTTTAGACCATTCCCTTGCTAGGGAGGAATAAGTTACATCATCCTACCATTTCTTCCTCTAAAGCCCTTCTACCTCCAAATAGATACCTTATGCCTCGTGATTCCATCTTATTCATTGCCAAATGTATTAGCAAGGCAATAATCACAAGATAGATAATAATTGTCAAAATGCCTATGTTCTGTATCACAAAACATAAGCGACTCTCCACCTAGAAGGTAGAAGAAATGAACCATTTATTCAGACACAAAATAACCAGATCCTGTAACCAATAAGTCCACAACATCACAGCAGAGAACCACTCCATCCCACCACCTTGTACCCCCTGCTGGGGCCTTGCCACCAACAAACAAACTCACAGCACAGCTACTACAGGTCTGCTCTCTTTCCCTCAGTTCTAATTGTAGTAACTGCTCTTTCAGCGTTTCCTGTGACACAATTTCCTTTTCTTTTCAGCAAACTCCTCCCACCACATGTGACTTAGGCTTCCTGTAACAGAAGCAGGTCACATGGCCTAATAATGGGTGGAAAAGATCTTCAAATTTAAATTGCTATTACATAGGGCCTTCCCTTAAACACTCACTCACAAACCCTAACTGTCTGCTTGCCTGTGTCCTCTCTTCTCATAGTTATGACAGCCCTTGCAGTTCTCAGAGCCTTTCCATTTCTCTCTCTGTCTTTGCATCTCTTCCAGTTCACCAAATCTCAAAGCTCTCTCTCTTTTCTGTGTCTTCTTTTTCTCACTGCTTGCTCATCTCCACAGCTCTCTCATCTTCACTCTCCATACCTCTCTAGTGTCTCTCTGCAGCTCTCTAGTCTCCTCAGCTCTCTAGCATGATCTTAATGGCTGCACACAGGGTATATATACCCTGTATATGACTGGGGCTTACCACCTACTTAGTAAAGGGTGTAGGCCTGGGACTTAGCAACTAATAGCAAAAGGGTGTGAGCCTCGCACCTACTTCACAAATGAGCATTTCTACAAACAGACATCTTCTAATCATCATAAAAAATTGGTAGAACTCCTTATTCATCTTTTTCCCCAATTACCTTTTATATAATTGAAATTGATTTTTCTTTAAATGTTTGATAGTATTCACTTGTAAATACATCTATCCCTAGAGAATTTTTCTTAGAGAGTTCATTGATGACTTATTCAATTTCTTTTTCTGAAATGGGACTATTTAAGCATTTTGTTTCCTTTTCTGTTAATCTCAGCAATTTATATCTTTGTAAATATTTACACATTTCACCTGGACTGTCAGATATATTGGCATACAGTTGGGCAAGATAGATCCTAATTAATGTTTTAATTTCCTCTCCATTGTTCGTGAATTCACCTTTTACATTTTTAATACTCATATTTTGGTTTTCTTATTTTTTCTTGTTAATCAAATTAACCAAAAATTTATTTATGTTAGTGATATTTTCATAAAGCCAGCCCTTGTTTTTATTTATTAGTTCAAAAATTTTCTTAATTTTTTATATCTCCTTTGATTTTTCAAAATTTCTAATTTGGTATTTAATTGGGGATTTTTAATTTGTTCTTTTTCTAGCTTTTTTTAGTAGCATGCCCAATTCATTGATCTCCTTTTTCTCTATTTTATTTATGTAAGCATTTAGAAATATAAAATATCCCTATGAACTGCTTTGGATGCATCCCATATGTTTTGGTATGTTGGCTCATTATTGTCATTCTCTTGTATGAATTGATTGATTGTTAATATGATTTGTTGTTTGACCCACACATTCTTTTGGATTAGATTATTTAGTTGCCTGTTAATTTTTAGTGTATCTTTTCATGACCATTTATTCTATGTAAATTTCTTGCATCATGATCTGATAAGGATGAATTTAAAATTTCTGCATTTCTGCATTGGATTATAAGGTTTTAATGCCATATTACATGGTCAATTTTTGTGTAGATATACTGCTGAGAAAAAGGCGTATTCTTTTCTATACCCATTCAATTTTCTACAGATATCATATCTATCTTTTTAAAAATTTTATTCACCTCCTTAACTTCTTTCTTTTTTATCTTGTTGTTAGATTTATCTAGTACAGAAAGGGGGAGGTTGAGGTCCTCCACTAGTATAGTTTGACTTTCTGTTTCTTCCTGTAACTCACTTAACTTCTCCTCTAAGAATCTGGATAATATACAACTTAGTTCATATATGTATATTACTCAATTGTTCACGGTAATTTTTAGCAAGACATAGTTTACTACCTTACCTCTTTCAATTAGGTCTGTTTTTGCCTTTGCTTTTTCTGAGATCAAGATTACATGCCTTTATTTTCTAAATTCGATTGAAGCACAATATATTCTTCTCCAGACTTTTATCTTTACACTGTGTGTATTTCTCTGCTTGAAATGTGTTTTTGTAAACACTGTATTGTAAGATTATAGTTTTTAATCCACTCTGCTCTCTGCCTTTGTCTTATGGGATTATTCATTATGTTCATATTGACAGCTATGTTTACTAACTGTCTTTCTCTCCACCCTATTTTCTCCACTGTTTATGCTTTTCTCTTTCCTTTGTCCCTTTTTGTCCTCAGTAGCATTTTGCATCTGATGATCACCTACTTCAATGTCTACTCCCTTCAAATCACCACCTTTTTCTTTCGTCTTTATCATCCCACTTCCTATAGTGTAAGATAGATTTCTATACCTAAATGAGTTTCTGTTATTCTGTCTTTGAGCCAAATCCAATGAGAATAATTCTCAAACAATGCTTGCCTCCCACAATACTTTCTTTCTACTCAAATAGGTTTTATAACTCTTCATGGGATGTAATTTACCCTGTTATGCCTCCTTTCCTCTTATGGTACAATCAGTTTTTCACCCCTTAATTAATTTTCATCATCACACCAAAGTCAACTTATACCCACACTCTCTCTTTATGTTTACCTTTTCTAAATGTCATAATAAAGATATAATTCTCAAGGGTTACAAGCATTGTCTCCCCATGTTGAGATGTAAACCATTTAACCTTATTGAATAACATGTTTTTTTTTCCCTTTCCCGTTCCCCTTTTTATGCTTCTCTGGAGTTGTATTTGAAGATGGAATTTTCTTTTGAACTCTGGTTTTTTGGTCAGGAAAGTTTAGTAACCCCTTATAGGACATAGTACTATATTTGTATCTTTAAAAGAATTTGCTAGTACTCCTTCTTTTCCTATTTTCTCAAATACTCTGTGAAGTGTGGGAATTAATTGTTCTTTAAATCTTTGGTAGAATTTGCTCATAAATCCATCTGGCCCTGGAGATTTTTTTCCTAGGGAGTCCGTTGATGGCTTGTTCAATTTATATTTCTGAGATGAGGTTATTTAAAGTATTTTAGTTCCTCTTCTGTTAATCTGGGCAATTTATATTTTTGATATAAATATAAAAGATGCATGGACTATTTTTGATTTTCTTCTTTATTTAAATCATATTGATCAAAAGTTCATCAATTTTACTGTTTTTTTCATAAAATCAACTCTTAGTTTTATTTATTAGTTTAACAGTATTCTGGATTTCAATATTATTAATCTCTCCTTTGATTTTCAGTATTTCTAATTTGGTGTTTAATTGGGGATATTCAATTTTTCTTCTTCTAGCTTTTTCAGTTGCATGCCCACTTAATTTATCTCCTTTTTAATTTTTATTTATATAAGCATTCAGAAATATAAAACTTCCCCTTAGAACTGCTTTCACCGCATCCCACAAGTTTTGGTATGTTGTTTCATTATTGTCATTCTCTTGAATGAAGTTACTAATTGTTTCTATGATTTGTTGTTTGACCCACTCTTCTTTAGGATTAGATTATTTCATTTCCAATTAGTCTTTTAGTCTATCTTTCCATGGGAATGATTTTTGTCGCATCATGATCTGAAAAAGATGCATGGACTATTTTTGCCTTTCTGCATTGGATTGTATGTAGTCAATGTTTCTGTATGTGCCATGTACCACTGAGAATATTCCTTTCTATATCCATTCAGTTTTCTCTAGAGGTCTCTGTTTCTACCTTTTGTAAAATTCTATTCACCTCCTTAACTTCTTTCTTGTTTATTTTCAGGTTAGATTTATCAAGTTACAGAGGGGAAGGTTGAGGTCCCACAATAATATAGTGTTGCTCTCTATTTCTTCCTGTAACTCCCTTAACTTCTCTAAGAATTAGGATGCTATACCACTTGGTACATACATGTCAAATAATGATATTACTTCATTGTCTATGGTTCTTTTTAGCAGGATATAGTTTCTTTCCTTATCTCTTTTAATCAGGCCTATCTTTGCTTTTGCTTTGTCTGAGATTAGGATTGCTACTCCTAACTTTTTTTGTTGGATTTTTTTGATGAGTCTTTTGTCCTCTGGTTCTAGGACCTTGGGGTAGTTTTTTTTTTTTTTTTTGATGATATCTTGGAAGATACTTTCCAAGCTCTTTTTTTTTCATCATGGCTTTCTGGTAGACCAATAATTCTAAAATTATCTCTCCTGGATCTATTTTCCAGGTCAGTTGTTTTTCCAACGTGATATTTTACATTTTCTTCTAGTTTTTAATTCTTCAGATTTTGTTTGACTGATTCTTGTTGCCTCATAGAGTCATTAGCTTTTACTTGGCCCAATTCTAATTTTGAATGAATTGTTTTCTTCATTTAGCTTCTGAATCTCCTTTTCCATTTGTCCAATTTTACTCTTCCAGGAGTCATTTTCTTCAATTAAGTTCTGTACTTCCTTAACCATTTCATAAATTTTACTTTTTAAAGATTTGTTCTCATCAGTGAATTTTCCATTTTTTTCTTTTACCTCTCTAATTTGGCTTTAAAATCCTCCTTACACTCTTCCAGGAATGTTTTTTGGGCTTGAGACCAGTTCATGTTCCATTTTGAGGTTTCATATATGGTTATAGTGTCAATGCTGTCCTCTTCTGAATTGGTGTTTTGATCCTCCCTTTCTCCATAGTAAGAATCAATAATCTTTGTTTTGTTTTTTTTTTTCTGTATTGCTTCTTCATGGTGGTTGCCTTTTTCTAGGCTCTTTAAGTGGATCTCTGTTTCTGGGGCACATGGGGCTCTGTCCCAAACTTTTTGTGCTGGAAACAGGGGGTCTGGTTACGGGCATTGTGCGTTGTGTCCTCTGATTTTGTTAGCTAGAGGCTATATAATGCCTCTGCTCACCTGGTGCTGAAATAGAGCTGGCTGGTGTATGCCAAGGCCGGGTACAGGTGAAGTCTTTCTAAGTCTTCCTGGGGTTACACTGAAGCTCACCTATAAGGTGTGTGGGACGAGTAGTCTGGCTGGTGGAAGTTTCCTCTTCCCCTATGGCAGCACTATATCACAGGTGGTCTCTCCTGTTGTCTGCCATGGTGTCTACCAATTCTCCTGTCTGTGCCAAGGGATGCCTGGGGTCCTGGTGTTGGTGATTTTAGGCTCCACACAACTGGGGCTCAGAAACTCTCACTGCTCTGTTGAAGTGGGGTCTGCTGGGACATATTCCTTCCTTCCCTGGTCTTCTTCTTCCACCAGAAGAGGGAAATACCTCCCCAGCCTCCTGAGCTAGCAGACTGTGAACCTTCATTTCTGGCTCTTCTGTTCCAGGGTTTTTCTCAGGACAGTATTCTCTGTGTCATTCAAGGTGAGGAAGGGAAGCATGGGAGCACATACATTTTACTCAGGCATCATGGCTCCAAGAAGTTCAAGAAGGTGAGTTTTAAACCTTTAGACTGTGCACTGAAGGCCTACAGACATAGGATCTGTGCTTCTGTCTCACCTAAATCCCACTGACTCAGGTCCTGGGTTGAGAAGGCTGGGGATCACCATCACAGCCAACAATTCAGCCCTGGGTCTGCTCCTGCTCCCACTCTGGTATGGTTTGGTTCCACACCCCAGCATTCACCTAGCCCACAGATCTGTCCCTTCAACTCTGCAGCCTACCCTTGGCTGAAAATCTGCCACACTCAGTCTCCTAATGGATTCTACCTCTCTCAAATGTGCTCAGATTCACTTTTTAGAGGTATCTGACAGAATTTGTAAGAGAGCTCTGCTAAGTAACTGTGTTTACTCCACCATCTTTTCACCACCCCCAGCAAACCCTTTTGTAAAGAGACAGGGCCAAAGGAGAACACAGAATAAATGGGTGAGAAATTATAGTAGCAATTTAAATGTGAAGATCTTTCCCACACATTAATAGGCCATGCGACCTGCTTATGTCACAGAAAGCCTAAGACATATGTGGTGGGAGGAACTTTGTGACATGAAAAGGAGGTCATGTCAGAGAAAATGATGAGAGAGAGAGAGAGAGAGAAAGAGAGAGAGCCGTTATGCCTTCTAATGGCTGCCCTTGTGATGGTTAGAACTGAACAGCTGACTTAGCTGTACTGTGAGTTTGTTTTGGGGAAGACCCCAGCAGGGGGTCTGAGAGGTTTGGGGATGGCGAGGCTCCAGGTTGTGATATTGTGTGTGGAATGTTTTACTGCTGTGGTAGACCAGATAAATGGCTTGTGGGATATTCTGGTGTCTGAATAAATGGTTTACTTCTTCTGCCTTCTATGTGGAGAGTCTTACATGCTTTGCAATACAGAACTACATAGGCATTTTGACAACTATCATCTATATTGTTGTTACTGCCTTACTCTTACATTTGGTGTCAAGGGTGGGATCTCAAGGTATAAGATATCTGTTTAGAGGTAGAAAGACTTTAGGAGAAGAAATGGTTGTCTCAGGATGGGAGGATGTAAATTATTCCTCCCTATGAAGGGAATGGTCTAAAGGCACTGGTCTCCTTGTGGACTGGAAGAAGAAGGTACAGCGTGGAGGATGTACAGATTTGGAGTGATGTCTCAGAGAGGTTACTGTTGAGCCAGGAATGGGGATCCCAAGAGCGATCTCTAGACGAGGCTGGATTTTGCTTACAGCTTATTGTATTATATGTGAAAGTTGAGACAGACTATTATGAAAAAGGAACCAGACAGTTCCTGAAAGGTCTTATAATTCACGTCAAAGTGCATCTCCTATACCACAGCAAAATGGAGAACCTCAGGTGGTAGAAGAGCAGGAAGCTACCAGCCTTGTTGTGAATTCAGCTGGAAGGCAGAGGGACCCAAGGAGGTCAAGAGTGCACTTCAGTTCAGGCCAGGTCAAATCTAGCAGTCAGTCTGGTTACCGTGGTAACAGTGGAAGAGAACTAGAGAAGAGGATACAATGTCAGAATGTCAGGTACAAGGTGATACTTTTTCGCATGGTACTTCTCACAGAGAGAGTGAGACATTGTTACACTCTCAAACAAAAATGCACCCTATACAGTGAAGGAGAAAGGGCACACAAGATCATACTACTCAGTTCAGGAAGGTTTTGGAAGATTTTACACAGCAGGAAATCACAGATATCTTGAGTAGGTTCACCCAGAGAATGGGAGAATTGTTATCTTGTCTGGTGAGAATCAGTGATGAAGGGGCCACAGAAGTGTCTGTAGATTCTGTGTATTGCATGGGATTCATAAGTATTAGTCAGAATTCTTTCATACAGCAAGCTTTTAGGGATTATCATGCACAGAGAACTAACCAAATAACCAATTTGTTGGCTTTGGCTGCAATAGATTATAAAGAGGTATATCCTACTGATATTATGTGGCCTACTGCAGATAGACCCTGGTGTTCAATTAGGGACTGCATTAGAAAGTTAAAGGACGAAGTAATGAAGATTGCTATTATGTTAGAGAATGCTGAAGTTTATTATGAAACTCCCTTGGGAGTCTCTCATAGGAATTTGATCATTAAGAAAGCACACCCATCTACTTATAAACATGTGATTCTGACTTTGCTGATTGCAGAAGTAGAGAAACTTCTTTCAGAGGTGCTGGAAAAGATGTCACAGTTAAGTGACTTAGGAGATTGGGGAAATAAATTTTCTTAGGAAAGAAGGGTCCATACTTGACATATTCAATGTCAGAATAGAATGACAAGGAGAGAAATGTTTACTGTTCTATTGAAAGCAGGAGTAGGTTTTAGAAGAATAGATGGTACTTCAACTGATGAGCTATACAAAATGTACTGAGATAAGGAGCTTAATAGTAAACAGAGTAGAGAAGTAAGAACTGCCCCTACAAATCTTACAGATCTTGAACCCTTGTACAGAAGCGAATCACACCTTCAAAGAGACTAGAAAATAGGCCGAGCCTCAGTTCAGATTAAAGAAACACACAGATGGGATTGAAGACCACATATTAATCTGACTGTGTACATGAAGAATGAATCAAATACTGTAAATAGGACATTGATAGACACTGGGGCAGAGGCCAGCTTGATTTTTGGAAATCCTAACAAACTTAAGCATGGAACTCCTATTACCATCACAGGACTAGGAGGGGCTGAAATATCAGCCAATCAAGTCAAATCAATGATGAAAATTGGACAATTGCCCAAGAAAGAATATACCACGGTCATTGTACCCATTCCTGAATACATCACTGGAATAGATATATTGAAAGACATGACCGGATTTGCCTGGGGGGGAGTTATCAATTTTGAGTAAAAAGACAGTAATTAATACAATTTTGGTGGGAAAAGTAAAGATGAACCCAATCACTTTACTTGAAATTTCTAAAATAATTTCTTTTAAGCTGTATCATGTGCCAGGTGGGCAAGATGAAATTGCCAATTCTATAAAGGAATATGTTGAAGCAGGAGTGTTAGTCCCTACAACCATTCGATGCAATAATCATGTATGGCCAGTACGAAAGTCAGACGCAACTGGAGAATGACAGTGGATTATAGACAATTGAATAAAGTGACTCCACCCTTGTGTGTTGCTGTCCCAGATACTGTTATCTTAACAGAAAAGATACAGAAACATGATGGGACTTGGTATGCAGTTATTGATTTGGCCAATCCTTTCTTTATAATCCCAATAGACTCTAAGCAATGGGATCAATTTGCTTTCATGTTGCAGGGCCAACAATATACTTTTACCCTATTACCACAAGAATATCTGCATATCCCAACTATTCATCAATGGATTGTGGCTGAACATTTAGATGAATTGAAATTGCCCTGTGTACAACTTACCCACTACATAGATGATATTTTGATTCAGGGAGAAAATGTAAAAGAAGTGAAGATGAATTTGATACTTCTAATTGAGCATATGAAAACAAAGGATGGGAAATCAACCCTGCAAAGATTCAAGGATGAAATCAAATCATAAAGTTTCTGGGTATAGAATGGAGTAAAGGACTATAAGAAATTCTCCCACAAGTTACACAAAAGATTCAAGATTTTCCTATCCCCACCAATAAAAAGGAAGCACAAAAGTTCATAGAATTGTTTGGATACTGGAGTCATCACATCCCACATCTTGGAGAAATTTTGAAACCCTTATATAAAGTTATGAGGAAAAAGTATGAATTTGGTTAGGGACATGAACAGAGTAAAGGTTTTGAAGAACCTAAAGCTGCTATACAATTGCCTCTGGATTTATGACCTATGCAAAGTGGACCAGTGGAATTACAAGTGACTGTACAGGATGAACACGTGAATTGTAGTTTATGGCAGAAACAATGAAACCAAAATGGACCCTTAGAGTTTTGGTCAAGGAAACTACCTTCATCTGGATTACAATATACACCTTTTGAAAAGGAGTTGTTACCTCCATATTGGGCTTTGGTAGAGACTAAACAACTCACTCTGGGCTATGAAGTGATATTAATGCCTGGAATCAAGATTATGACTTGGGTAATGAGTATCCCATCATCTCACAGAATTGCACATGAGCAAGAGGCTAGCATAATTAAATGGAAATTGTTAATTCAGAATAGATAGAAAATAGGAAGAAGTGGAGTTTCTGCTCTACACGAATCTATCACAAGCTTTGACATCGATGGCAGAGACAAACCCTCTAAACCAAAGTAACAGTTGATACAATCTTTGGTAAAATGCAATGATGGATATGATGGACTGACTGAAGAACAGGGAAATGTGCATGTTTTACTGATGGGACAGCAAAATATTTGGGCCACAAAAGGCATTGGAAAGCAGTAGCCTATAACCCAAGTACTAAGAGCACTTTGGAAAGTACTAGGATAGGTAGAAGTAGTCAATATGCTGAACTTACTGCAGTTCATCAAGCTATTAAAACAGAGAAAGGAGGATAGTGTCACATACCCACTGATTTGTGGGCAGTAACTAATGGGTTAGCAACATGGATGCCAATGTGGAAAAACCAAAATTCATGTAAACAATTTCAGGAGAAAGAACTCTGGGAAGATATATGGGACATGCCTTTGTTACAAATTTGTCAGTTTTTCATTTAAATGCTGACATGGCTTTCACTATGCCAGAACGTGAGTAAAATGCACATGCTGATCAAACAGCAATGATTGTTACTGAGCATAATATCCCTATTCCAACATCAGCTGATGACACAGTACTAGCAGGATGGGTCCACCAAATGACTGGCCATTTAGCAGTCCAGGCCACGTGCTGGTGGGCACAAGGTCGAGGTATCAGTATCTCTTATTCATTGTTAAAGCAAGTAACAGAGTAGAGTCATCTATGTCAATTGGAAAAGGAATGAACTGCTCCTTGGGTAGTAACTCTAGAAATAGCAAGGGAAATTTTCCATCCCAGATGTGGCAGATAGATTATATTGGACCACTACCCCAAGATAAAGGATACAAATGCACATTTGTGTTCACACCTATTCAAGTGTACTAGTGGCTCCTCTTTATACAAATACAACCCAGAAAAAAACACTTATAAAATTGTAGATATTATAAATGTATATTATGGAACGCAAATGCAGGTTCAAAGTGACAATGGGTAGCGTTTCAAAGATAATGAGATGAAGAGATATTGTGTATTGAATATTATAGCATGGGTATAACATATGCCATATTATTGTTTTAACAATCCGGCTAGCTGCTTCTGTGGGGGTGTAAGATCCACTCACAGCCAGCACCCAGAAAGCTGCCAATGGCACAGGTTTTTTTGATCTGCTTAACTAAGGAAAGCAAGGTTAAGGGGTTGGCAAGCTTACTTTAATTCAGAATACAAATATCATTCACTTAGTTCAGGGGAAAAAGCCAGCACCCTGAACTTCAAAACAAAATACCATAAAATTACAAATATCAACAGACAGACCCAATACAATTCATAGTTACCAACATCTAGGTTCAGCCTGGGAGCTCAGAACAAGGGCTGGCCCAGAATCACACGAGCCACCACTGCTGCGGCAAAGAGCTCCAAAGAAGAGACAGCCAACCCCTGGTTTTTATATCTTTTTCAGCGTCAGGCATGAGTCACACATGAGACTCACCCACGTGACCTAGAATGGTCACAAAAAGATGGACTTAAACCCACGTGGTCTAAAAGCCTCTGTTCTCCCAGACATGTAAACTAGGCCCTCCCAAGAGTCAGCCCCACCTTGGGCCCCACCTTCGTTGCCAATCCACACCCACTAAGGTTTTACACCTAATAGGGGTTTGGGCCTGGGGCTTAGCACCTAGTAAGGCTCAATGAATTAATCAAAGGGAACAAAAGCCAAACTCTTCAAGGGCACTTTTTGAACTAAGTGCTAAAGAGCCCATTTTGGCTTACCAACACAATTATCTACAAGTATTTGGGTTGATAGAAAGAATAAATGGATTGTTGAAAGAACAGTTGAGAAAGTTAAGTTCTAACAATTTCTATCAACATTGGAAGGATAATTTGTTTACTGTTTTATGTAACTTGAATAATAGACCATTAAGAAGGTTTCTAACCAGAAAGATGACCCCGAATCTGCAAATTAGAAAACAGCAAACACATAAGATCCAAAATATTGAATATTGGACTGTGAAGGAAGTTGTCCCACCACCATATCCAGGAATACCTCGTTTGGCAGGACATGATTTACATTGTTTAGACAACTTTTGGTTGGATGCAAAAGGGATAGGAAAAATCTCTACTGGAAGATGACAATCCCTAAGAATCATTTTGGACAGATATTACCTAAACCAGGCTTAGCAGCTCAAGGAATACATGTATTGGTTGGAGTGACAGATTATAGTTATCAAGTAGAAATTATTGTGACACTCCAGAATTTAGGTGAAGAACCTATACAGTTGTGTAAAATGATAGAATAATTCAATTGACTATTATTCCTTGTGAAACAATACCCCTGATGAAAACTGACCCTCCTTTCAAAGTAACTCTCAGAGGAAAGGAAGCATTTAGTTTTACTGATAGGGTAAAATTAGGAGCTAAAATATGGGTAAAAAAGAAGCCAGACAATGTTCCAAAAATGGCAGAAGTTTTAACACATGGGAAAGACAACACTGTAACAGTAGTCTACCCAGGGGAAAATAGTTATGAAATTGTACCCTTGACTCATGTATTCTATCATGAATGAGGCTATTATAGTCTCTTTGTTTTTGGATTTTTTATCTATTAAATTTGTTTGTGAGATTTGTTTCCTGCAGGCTTAGTACCATCCACCTGCAGATGCCTGATTGCTTAAACCAAATGTCACCCTCTGATGTGTTTGGATGTCACCTCTGGACCTGTCCATGACTGTGAAGTGTCATCCCTGGACTTGGCATGAACTGAATTCCAGATGCCAGTTGGCTAAAGAACTGACCTCTCAAATAGGACTCTTTATCTCTTGGGGCAGGGACAGCTCTATATCCAATTTCAGCAGGAAGAAGCTTTGGAGGAGAAAACTTTTACCCCTTACCCCAAGATTTCCAGCCCCATTTGTTCAAGGCAGGAATGACATTGTTAAATATGCTTATCTTGTTTTATCCCTGTTATATTGTTGTGTAAAGTTCTGTTGACACCAGTTATCCCAGAATTCCCATTGCCCTATGTAATAGATGCAAAAGATCTTGGGGCTGAACCAAGTAGCAATTTAGATTTGAGGATCTTCCCCACCTATTAATAGGCCATGTGACCTGTTTATGTCACAGGACACCTAAGACACATGTGGTGGGAGAAGCTTCCTTACAGGAAAAAGAAGTTATGTCGCAGGACAAGGAGAGAGAGAGAGAGAGAGAGAGAGAGCAAGAGTTATGGCTGTTAATGGCCACCTTCATGATGGTTAGAACTGAACAGGTTGACTTAGCTGTATTGTAGGTTTGTTTTGGGGAAAACCCCAGCAGGGGGTCAGAGAGGTTTTGGGATGGCGAGGCTCCAGGTTGTGATATTGTGTGTGGAATGTTTTACTGCCGTGATAGAATGGGTAAATGACTTGTGGGATATGGTTCTCTCGTGTCTGAATAAATGGTTTACTTCTTCTACCTCCTATGTGGAGAATCTTATATACTTTACCATACAGAACTACATAGGCATTTTGACAGTTATCATCTACATTGTTATTATTGCGTTAGTGTTACAGAGATCAGATTGAATGGAGGGAAATATATATTTTTCCCAATATGAGTATTATGGAAATGTTTTGCATAATTACACATGTATAATCTACATTGAATTGCTTGCCTTCTCAATGAGTGTGTTGGGGAGGGAAGAAGGGAGAGAACCTGGAAGTGCAAGTTTTTAAACAAATGTCAAAAATTGTTTCCACATGAAACTGGGAAATAAGATATACTGGCAATGAGGTATAGAAGTCTATCTTACCCTACAAGAAAGTAAGGGGGAAGGGGATAAGAGGGGTAGTACAGTGATAGAAGGGAGGGGAGACTGGAGGAAAGGGTAATCAGAATCACAATCACGCTATCTTGGTGTGAGGAGTAGGGAAGAGATGGAGAGATAATTTGCATGACCAAATCTTGTGGAAATGAATGTTGAAAACTAAAAATAAATAAATTGATTTTAAAAATGGCAGCCCTTTTGATGTGTAAAACTTTTGCCTCTAGACAAGGAATAGGCAGAATTAGTAATAAGAATTAGTAATTTGTCAAGAAAACCTTCAGCAGGGCAAATCAAAAGATAATTGGAAACTGATGAAAGATCTTCCCCACTTTTTAAGTGTAGTAACATAGGAATACTAGTGGCTTTTAAAACTGAGCCTAGGAAGCTCTAGCTCCACCCAGCTAATCCCTAGGATCTACTACTGTTATGGGAGTGTCTGATTCTCTTTTGCAATCTTGTAAAAAAGGAGGCAGTAGTGTCAGGAGTGGCACTCAATCCAGTATAATAGAGTTCGTTATAACTTGATTTATTGGTTTCAAATAAGTCACAAGCCAAACAACATCTTTCAAAATATCTAAACTTCCATCCAATAAAAGAAAAGAATAAAACAATTTATGGCATGCTTGATATTCATTTCCCCTATGTAGCAATATGATCCAAAGCAATTGCTAGGTATCCTTGCCCTTCTTCCATTTATATCTTTTGTTGAACCACACCTAGGGTTGTTATCTTTGAATGGGTTTCTGTGTTCTAAAATTAACTGTAACTCCATATTCACAATCAAATTCCCATTACCAGCTGAGTATTACACATCAATGGGGTTAAGTATCAATAAACAATGAATATTCACAACTCTCGAGGTTATTTCCATTTCAGAGCTATTACAGCGAAGGCTTAATAAAAATGGAGGAATTCATAATATTAAATTTCATTATTTATTGTGGGCTAGGAGGGGAGATATTTTTTTGATTGCCCAAGGCCTCATATTGACCTTCAACTTATATTCTTTGAGTAAACACCTCTTTTGCTTACTCAAAGACCTGCTCCTGTCTATATTTGTTGCAACAATCTGCTAGTAGCTGCTGTAAGGGTGTAAGACCCGCCAAAAACCAGCACACAGAAAGCTGCCAACACAGGTTCTTTTGATCTGCTTTACTAAGGAAAGCAATGTTATGGGGTTAACTATGTCAGTTTAATTGAACATACAAATATCATTCACTTAGTTCAGGGGAAAAAGCCAGCATCCTGAACTTCAGAGTAAATAGAAACAAATTACAAACATCAGTAGACAGACCTTTTCTGATTCAAATCTCAATGCATAGTTACCAGGTTTTAACAAAGTCTTAACATCCAGGTTTACAAGCTGGAGGGCTCTTTACTACAGCTCCCTAGAGTCTCCACATCAACACACCTCCAAGAGTGAGATCCCCCAGCAAATACCTCTGTTCTCTCTTTTTATACACTCTTTAGCCATCATCAAACGTCATCTGAGTGACCAGAGCTCAGGCTCCTCCTATTGGATCTGGTCTTAGCAACTCCTCTTAGGACCCTTACGCTTCATGCCCACAAAGGCTTATCACCTAGTAGATAGGGGTTTGGGCCTGGGGCATGGCACCTAGTAAGGTTCAATCAAAAACACTTAATCTTTCATTCTAAAACAGTAAAAAAGTTTCAAGTTAATTTATATTGCAACATTTTATATGATATTTTTACCCAAGTAAACTTCAAGAGAACAACTAGTTTCTCTAGGCATGAATGCATAGAGCACCTCAAAAATAATTCTGTCCATCTCGTAATGTTTTCCAAGAATACCACATTGTCTCATGAGTGTGTTCCTGTCTCATTGCTGAAACATATATGTGATTTGGGGATAGTTGTTGGGAGGAGCATAAGAAAAAAATATATAATTTTGAGAAAAAAACCATGATCTAATAGGAATGGCACTAGATCTGGAGTCAGAGGGTATGTGTGTAAATTCTGATGCTACACCTTACTGACTTAATATGTAATTTTGGCAAGTTATCTAAGCTCTCAAGAAACCTGAAATTTGTCAAGTTTTTTTTTAAACTGTCAGTGTCTCAATTTCATTGTGGGAAAAATGAGGTGATCTATAAGGGGAAGCTAAGTAGTACAGTGGATGAAGTGATAGGATTGGAATCAAGAAGACTCATCTTCATGTGTTCAAATCTGGACACAGACACTTACTAGCTGTGTGATCCTAGACAAGTCACTTTACCCTGTTAGCCTTAGTTTCCTTATCTATAAAATAACCTAGACGAGGAAATGGCAAACCACTCTAGTATCTTTACCAAGAAAACCCCAAATAAGGCCAGAAACAGTCAGACAAAATTCAAAAACAAATGAGCAATAACAACTATAGCAAAAACATTCCTACTTGTATTTATCACCATGTCCCTTCTGATTCCCTTCTTAGGGACTACCATATGGTGCCTTGTCTCAGTTTAATTCCTTATAATATCTCTTCCTGACTCTTTTATGACTCATTTATATTTTATTTCTTCTATTGACTTTTCTTGCCCTTCCCTCTTTTGTTTTACTTGTATTTCACTGATAGTCTAGAAACCTATTTTAAAATTTTGTTTTAGTGAAACATACACTAATTTAAAAGGATCACTATGAGAAGGGGTAGCAGAAGACTTGATTATTGTATTCAAAATTAAAAAGGAGAATTTGGCATATCATAAATATTTGTATTGATTAAAATGGTGACCGATGATTCAACTGTTTAATTGCACAATGATGTTGCCTCACAAGTAATGAAACTGGACATCCTAGTGTTTGACATTTTTCAATGGCTAGAAGCCATGAATGAAAATCTTTCCCTTAAGCTGAATATATGTTTTGAAAAGTTACTTGAGTGAAACTTCCAGGATCCAAGATGGTGAAGTAAGCCATAAGTCACTGTTCCCCTCCAATATTGACCTTTAAACCCTCCCAAAATAGCACCCCAGGAAAAATTCTAGAACAGCTGAGCAAGTGGGAAGATGGGGTGGAACAGTCCCTTAGTCTCAGAAACTTGGAAGATCAGCAAGAAGAGTCCATTTCGATCGGGTAAAAGGGGAGTGCGTTCCAGGACAGCAAGTATCCTAGAAAGCTTATGTCAAGCCACACCTCAGCAAACCAGTAAGAGTGCCTGAACCCCAGGGTGGGGGAGCAGGCAAACACTAATAACAGGGGCCCTTCATGTGCTTTAACACAGCCAGGGGAACCAGGAGACCCCACCTTGGAGAACCAACATATGTGCTGGCACAACTCCAAAAGGGCAGGGGTCCTCCAGCTGCCAAAGCTCCTCATGCTTCAGTGTGGCCCCAGGTGGGCAGGCAGCCCAAAGGAACCATATATCCAATGTTCTGGTGCACCCAAAGTGGACAAAAATACTCCAGAAATAGACCTCCACTTTCTTTAGCACAGTCCAAGGTAGACACCCATCACCTGACAGCCAGACCTCCTTGTGCTTCACTGCAACCCAGGGCACACAGCTCTCCTCCAGCAGTGAGAACCTCATATGCTTCATTGTAGCCCTGAGGAAACCCAGAAAAACCCAACACGTCCTCAGCACATGCCAGACAACAACAGGACCTCAGAACAGCACCAGGTAAGCTAATAGTCCCCAATAGCCTGCAGTTGACAGCAACTGAGACCTCAGCACACAAAGCCTTTCAACAGGACTCTAGCTGCCAGCACAAGAAGCTTGAGAAAGTGCCCCTGAACTCCAGCAGGAGAGCTCATTTTTAAAAACCAGGAAACTGGCAAACAGGATGAGCAAGAAGCAAAAACGAAAACTGACCATAAACTATTTGTATGGGGACAGGGAAGATCAAGAAACAAATTAAGAAGAGGACAACATTATCAATAGACCTACATCTGAAACCTCAAAGGGGAATATGAACTGGTTTCTAGCACAGAAAGTCTTCTTAGAAGAACTCAGGAAGGATTATAAAAGTCAAATAAGAGAGGTAGAAGAAAAATTGAAGAAAACAATTCCTTAAAAAAATACAATTGACAAAATGGAAAAAAAATCCAATAAAGAAAATAGCTCCCTAAGAAAAGTAGAACCAGCCAAATGGAAAATGAGCTACAAAAGCTAATTGAAGAAAATAATTATTTGAAAATTAGAATTGGGCAAGTGGATGCTTGATGAAACATCAAGAATCAGTCAAACAAAATCAAAAGAATGAAAAAATAGAAGAAAATATAAAATAACTCATTGGAAAACCAACTGACCTGTGAAATAGATTCAAGAGAGATAATTTCAGGTTTGTTCTACCTGAAAGCCATGATTTAAAAAAAGAGCCTGGAAAACATCTTTCAAGAAATAATAAATAAAAAATGCGCTGAGACCATAGAACCAGAGGGTAAATTAGTCTTTGAAAGAATCCACCAATCACCTACTGGAAGAGATCCCAAATTGAGAGTGACCAAGAATCTTGTAGCCAAATTCCAAAATTATCAGGTCGAGGTGAAAATACTGCAGGCAGCCAGAACAATTCAAATATTTTGGAACCAGTTGAGATTACATAGGACCTTACAGCTTTTACATTAAAAGATCAGGGGCTTGGAATATAATATTCCATAAGGCAAAGGAGCTTGATTACAACCAAGGATCAACTACTCAGTGATATCGAGCATAATCTTTTGGGTGAGCAGGAAGACATTGAATGACATAGAGAACTTCCAAATTTTCTTGATGAAAAATCCAGAACTGAATATAAAATTTGATCTTCAAATATAAGACCCAAGGGGAGGATGAGAATTCAAACAGCACAGAGAAAACAACAACAACAACAACATATTATTCAACAAAGGTAAACAGCTGACATCCGTACATGGGAATATGATACTTGTAAGTCTTTACAACTGTATCTTTATTATCATATTTAGAAGGAATATGTATAGATAGAGGGTGTGGGTATAAGTTGGCTTTGATGTGATGATAACAAGTTAATTAATTAGGGGGTGGGGGAAAAGGAATATACTGGGAGAAGAGGAAAACAGGAAGCAAAAAAGCATAAATTGCATCACAAGAAATGGTTCAAAGACCTACTTCAATAGAAGGAAAGAAAGAAAGGATGGCAGCAGTGTTTCAACCTTACTGTCATTAAATTTGTCTTAAAGAGGGAATAACATACACACTCAACTGCATGTAGAAATCTGTGGTACCTTACAGGAAGTAGGAGGGAAAAGGGGAAAAAGAGAAGCGGTAGATAGAAGGGAGGGAGGAAATTGTAGGGGAAAGAATCAGTCAAACAAAATCTAAAGAATGAAAAAATAGAAGAAAACCTGAAGTATCTGATTGGAAAAAACATCTGACCTGGAAAATGGATACAGGAGAGACAATCTAAGAATTATTGGCCTACCAGAAAGTCACAATGAAATAAAGAGCCTGGACAGTATCTTCCAAGAAATGATTAAGGATAACTGCCCCAAGGTTCTAGAAACGGAGGGTAAGATCGTCATTGAAAAAAATCCACCGATCACACCCTTAAAGAGATCCAAATTCAAAAACTCCAAGAAATATTACAGCCAAATTCCAGAACTACCAGGTCAAGGAGAAAATAGTGCAAGCAGCTAGAAAGAAACTCAAATATCATGGAAGTACAGTTAGGATCACACAGGATCTTTCAGCATCTACCTTAAATGACAGGAGAAACTGGAATATGATATTCTGCAAGAAAAAGGAGCTTAGGCTACAACCAATGATCAACTACCCAGAAAAATTGAGCATAGTCTTTCAGGCAAGAAGATGGACATTCAGTGAAATAAGGGAATTCCGTAACTTCCTGATGAAAAGGCACAATGGAAAATTTGATCTTCAAATACAAAACTCAAGAGAGACATAAAAAGGTAAATGATGGAAAAACTCTTGTTAAACAATAAGGCAAAATATTTACATCCTTATACAGGATTATATTGTTTTACATATATGTTTTACATGTAGGTAGATAGAGAGATAGAGATAGACAGATAGATAGATCAGTCTTAAGAATAATATAGTTATTATGACCATTGAAAGGGATATACATAGACTGTGGGGGTCAGCATAAAATGAATGATATAATGATAAAAATTATAATTAAGAGATATAAAGGGATGGCTCTGGGAGAAGGTAAGGAGGTAGTAGAAAAGGATAAATTACATCACATGAAGAGGGACAAGAACATACTGTCATAAAGGGTAAAAAGGAAGAGAAAGAGTAGTATTTAAGCTATATTCTCATCAAATTTCATAAAAGAAGGGAATAACATACACTGATAAGTATAGAAAGCAAATCTGTGCAACAAGCAGTTTTCTTCTGGATTTTTTTTGGGGTCTCCTTTTGCAAGTCATTGACTTGTTTTTCATGGTTTTCTCGCATCCTTCTCATTTCTCTTCCCAATTTTTCCTCTACTTCTCTAATTTGCTTTTCCAAATCCTTTTTGAGTTCTTCTATGGCCTGGGTCCAGTTCATGTTTTTCTTGGAGGCTTTTGTTGTAGGCTCTATGACTTTGTTGTCTTCTTTAGGCTGTATGTTTTGGTCTTCTTTGTCACCAAAGAAGGAATCCAAAGTCTGAAACTGAATCTGGGTGCGTTTTCGCTGCCTGGCCATATTTCCAACCAACTAACTTGATCCTTGAGTTTTTCAGTGGGGTATGACTGCTTGTAGACTAACGAGTTCTATGTTCCACGTTTGGGGGGGGAGGTGCCAGCTCTGTCGGACCCGCACTCCTCCTTCCCCAAGAACCCCCAATCCAGACTGGGCTTAGATCTTCAGCAGGCTGTTGCACTCCTGCTCTGATCCGCCACTTAATTCCTCCCACCAGGTGGGCCTGGAGCCGGAAGTAACAACAGCTGTAGCTGCCCCACCTCCGCTGCCCCCAGGGCTGGAAGCCAAACCTCGAACTCCTTCCACTCCCGCAGCTTTTCCCATTAACCTTCTCCACAGTCTTTGGTGTTTGTGGGTCGAGGGGTCTGGTAACTGCCACAGCTCACATATTCAGGGCACTAGGGCCCCCTCCGCCCGGCTTCTGGTCTGGATGGTCCACGCCACTCAGGCTGAGCTCTGCTCCACTCTGTTCCCAGCTCCCAGCTCCCAGCTCCGTGTGGAAGAGACCTCACCCAGAGACCATCCAGGCTGTCCTGGGCTGGAGCCCTGCTTCCCTCTGCTGTTCTGTGGGTTCTGCCATTCTAGAATTGGTTCAGAGCCATTTTTTATAGGTTTTTGGAGGGACTCAGGTACTGAGCTCACTCTAGTCCCTGCTTACCAGCCGCTATCTTGGCTGCACCCCAACAAACACTTTTGAAAGGGGACAGGATCAAGGGAGAAAATTCAATAACGGGGGATGGGTTGGGAAGGAGCAAAATATAGTTAGTCTTTCATAACATGAGTATTGTGGAAGGGTTATACATAATGATACACATGTGGCCTGTGTTGAATTGCTTGACTTCTTAGGGAGGGTGGGTAGGAAGGGAAGAGGGGAGAGAATTTGGAACTCAAAGTTTTAAAATCAGATGTTCAAAAACAAACAAAAATATTTTTGCATGCGCCTAGAAAATAAGAGACACAGACAATGGGGTGTAGAAATTTATCTTGCCCTATAAGAAAGGAAGGGAAAAGGGGATGGGAGGGGAGTGGGGTGACAGAGGGGAGCGCTGACTGGGGAACAGGGCAACCAGAATATATGCCATCTTGAAGTGGGAGGGAGGGTAGAAATGGGGAGAAAATCTGTAATTCAAACTCTTGTGAAAATCAATGCTGAAAACTAAATATGTTATATAAATAAATAAATATTTTTTTTTTTAAAAAGAATGAGTAGGCCAAAAAACAAATCATATAAACAATTAATAACTTCACTCAAGAGAATGATAATAATGAGACAACATACCAAAACTTGTGGGATGCAGCAAAAGCAGTTCTTAGGAAACATTTAATGTCTTTAAATGTTTACATGAATAACACAGGTAAAAAGGAGATCAATGAATTGGGCATGCAACTGAAAAAGCTAGAAAAAGTAGAAATTGAAAATACTCAAGTAAATACCATATTAGAAATACTGCAAATCAAAGAGAGATTAATCAAATTGAAATTTAGAAAACTAGTAAATGAATAAATAAAACCAAGAGCTAGTTTTATGAAAAAAACAATAAAGGGGGGGTGGAGCCAAGATGGTGGCTGGAAAGCAGGGACTATTGTGAGCTCCCCGCCGAGTCCCTCCAAAAACCTATAAAACATGGCTCTGAACCAATTCTAGAATTGCAGAACCCACAAAACAGCAGAAGGAAGCAGGGACCCAGCCCAGGAGAGCCTGGATGGTCTCTGGGTAAGGTCTATCCCACACGGAACTAGGAGCTGGGAGCTGGGAGCTAGGAGCAGAGCAGAGCCCAGCATGAGCTGCGAGGACCAACCAGACCAGCAGCCGGGTGGAGCGGGCCCTAGCACATTGAATCAGTGAGCTGCAGCAGTTACCAGACTTCTCAACCCACAAACACCAAAGACAGCGGAGAAGGTTAGTGGGAAACCTGCAGGAGGGGAAGGAGTTTACAGTTGGCCACTGCCCCAGGACAGCGGAGGTGGGGCACCTACAGCTGCTGTTGCTTCTGGCCCCAGGCCCACCTGGTGGGAGGAAATAAGTGGCGGATCAGAGCAGGAGTGCACAGCCTGCTGAAGATCTAAGCCCAGTCTGGACTGGGGGTTCTTGGGGAAGGAGGAATACTGGTGTGGCAGAGCTGGCACATCACCCCCAAAAGTGGAACATAGAACTCTTTAGTCTACAAGCAGTCATACCCTGCTGAAAAACTCAAGGGTCAAGTTAGCTGGTTGGGAATATGGCCAGGCAGCGAAAACACACCCAGATTCAGTCTCAGACTTTGGATTCTTTCTTTGGTGACAAAGAAGACCAAAATATACAGCCTAAAGAAGTCAACAAAGTGCAAGACCCTACATCAAAAGCCTCCCAGAAAAACATGAACTGGTCCCAGGCCATGGAAGAGCGCAAAAAGGATTTGGAAAAGCAAGTTAGAGAAGTAGAGGAAAAATTGGGAAAAGAAATGAGAAAGATGTGAGAAAACTATGAAAAACAAGTCAATGACTTGCTAAAGGAAAACCAAAAAAATACTGAAAAATACACTGAAGAAAACAACACCTTAAAAAATAGACCAACTCCAATGGCAAAAGAGCTCCAAAAAGCCAATGAGGAGAAGAATGCCTTGAAAGGCAGAATTAGCCAAATGGAAAAGGAGGTACAAAAAACCACTGAAGAAAATACTACCTTAAAAATGAGATTGGAGCAAGTGGAAGCTAGTGACTTGATGAGAAATCAAGATATTATAAAAAAGAACCAAAGGAATGAAAAAATGGAAGACAATGTGAAATATCTCATTGGAAAAACCACTGACCAGGAGAATAGATCCAGGAGAGATAATTTAAATATGATTGGACTACCTGAAAGCCATGATAAAAAAAAAGCATAGATATCATCTTTCAAGAAATTATCAAGGAGAACTGCCCTGATATCCTAGAGCCACAGGACAAAATAGAAATTGAACGAATCCACCCATCGCCTCCTCAAATAGATCCTAAAAAGTGATCTCCTGGGAATATTGTTGCCAAATTCCTGAGCTCCCCGATCAAGGAGAAATACTGCAAGCAGCCATAAAGAAACAATTTGAGTATTGTGGGAACACAATCAGAAGAATCCCTAGATCTAGCAGCTTCTACATTAAGAGATCGAAGGGCTTGGAACACGATATTCCAGAGGTCAATGGAGCTAGGCTTAAAACCAAGATTCACCTACCCAGCAAAACTAAGTAACATGCTCCAAGGCAAAATATGGATTTTTAATAAAATAGAAGACTTTCAAGCTTTCTTAGTGCAAAGACCAGAGCTGAATAGAAAATTTGACTTTCAAACGCAAGAATGAAGAGAAGCATGAAAAGGTAATCAAGAAAAAGAACAAGAAAAAGAAATTGCAACGGACTTACTAAAGTTGAACTGTTTTGTTTACATTCCTACATGGAATTCCTACATGTGTATGATTCATGAAACCTCAGTATTAGGGTAGCTGAAGGGAATATGTATATACGTATGTGTGTGTGTGTGTGTATATATGTGAGTGTGTATGTATGTATATATGTATGTGTATATAGTGAGGGAGAGAGCGGGCACAGCGTAAGTTGAAGATGAAGGGAAGATATCTAAAAGAAATAAAATTAAATTAAGGAATGAGAGAGGAATATATTGAGAGAGGGAGGTAGGGAGAGTTAGAATGGGGCAAATTATCTCGCATAAAAGTGGCAAGAAAAAGCAGTTCTGTAGGAAGAGAAGAGAAGGCAGGTGAGGGGGAATGCATGAATCTTGCTCTCTTCAAATTTGACCTGAGGAGGGAATACCATACATACTCATTTGGGTATCTTACCCCACAGGAAAAATGGAGGAATAAGATAAAAAGGGTGATGAGAGAAGGGAGGGCAGATATGGGTGGAGGTAATCAAAAACAAACACTTTCGAAAGGGGACAGGGCCAAGGGAGAAAATTCAATAAAGGAGGATAGGTTAGGAAGGAACAAAATATAGTTAGTCTTTCACAACGTCACTGTTGTGGAAGAGTTATACATACATGAACATACATGCCTATGTATGTTCAATTGCTTGACTTCTTAGGGAGGGTGGGTTGGAGGGGAGGGGGGAGAGAATTTGGAACTCAAAATTTTAAAAGCAGAGGTTCAAAAACAAACAAAAAAAAAGTTTTTGCATGTAACTAGAAAAGAAGATACACAAGCAATGGTGCGTAGAAATTTATCTTGCCATACAGGAAAGGAAGGGAAAAAGGGATGGGAGGGGAGTGGGGTAACAGAAGGGAGGGTGGAGTGGGGAAAAGGGCAACCAGAATATATGACATCTTGGTGTGGGGGGGAGGGTAGAAATGGAGAGAAAATTTGTAATGCAAACTCTTGAGAAAATCAATGCTTGAAAACTAAAGAGTAAAAAAAAAAATGACTTCATGATTTAGGAATAAAGACTGATGCTATAGTGGGGCGGAGCCAAGATGGCCACATGAAAACAGCGTCTTACTGGAGCTCTCTCACAGGGTCTGTCAGATTCTTATAAAAAGTGAATTTGAGCAGATTTGAGAGAGTTAGAAACACAGAGCAGTCTGCGTGGGGCAAATTTCCAAGCCGGGAGAGTCTGAAAGGCCGAAGGCACGAATCTGTAGGCTTGGAGAGTGCTCAGCGTGTGGAGCTGCTCCAGATAAAATCAGAAGTGGCCGGCTGGGAACTCCATGTGGGAGACAGGCTGGGAGAAAGCTGGGTGCCCAAAAACGTTGGAGATCACCAGGCCTCCCAACACAGGACTGCAGTCTGTGGAAGCGATGAGAGGCAGTGCAATGCCACCGGCCGTGAAACACCAACTCCTGAGGCTTTCAGCCCGAAGGAATGAAACACGGCTTCTTGAACTTCCAGGAGACATAATGGCCAGGTAAAAGGCTCTAATCCTCCCCCCCCTCACCCAGAGAATTCCTTGGAAAAAAAAAGAACACTAGAACACAGGAGAAAGATGTGGGACTTCAGTGGCCAAATAGTAGACGTTCATTAGTCCCAGAGGGGCAGAGCTGGCAGGGGTCAACACCAGGAGCCTAGACATAATCTTGCTCCCCCAGGGGAAGTGCCAGACATCAGCTCAAACAACAAACAGCTGAGACCATTGCTGAAGAGCAACAGTGCTGGAGAGCACCCATAGGGAGTGAGATGTCAGGGAGCCAGGCCATCCCCCACAACTCAGGAAACTGAAGGCTATAATTCTAGACTTACAATCTCCAGAACAAGAAAGCTGGGACACAGAGCCCTGAGCCCCAAAGGCAGAAATTTGTTGTGAAGCCAGGAAAAGGCAAACCAACATGAAGAAGAACACACACACACACACACACAAAAACTGAGGACAGTAGATTCTTTTTTTTTATGGCTCTTTTCAGTTTATTACATGAATGAGTTACACTAGTCCAAGTTAAACAGCGGACCCCAAATGGTTACTTCCTTCCACAGGCCGTTTCCACCAAGGAAAAGGAATTGTATCATATGTCCGCTATCCACTCTTTCGACCTCTTTGCTGATGCAAGTAAGGGTGATGACCTGCTTCTTGCTGGGACTGAGGATTATATCCATATAAGAATTCAACAGAGAAATGGCAGGACGACCCTCACTACTGTCCAGGGGATTGCTGATGATTACGATAAAAAGAAACTAGTGAAGGCATTTAAGAAGAAATTTGCCTGCAATGGTACTGTAATTGAGCATCCAGAATATGGAGAAGTAATATAAGCTACAGGGTGACCAGTGCAAGAACACATGCCAGTTCCTCGTCGAGATTGGACTGGCTAAGGATGACCAGCTGAAGGTTCATGGGTTTTAAGTGCTTGTGGCTCACTGAAGCTTAAGTGAGGATTTCCTTGCAATGAGTAGAAAAATTCCCTTCTGTCCCTTGTCAGTAGATTCTTTTTATGCAGACAGGCAGGATCAAAATACAAATATGGAAGCAGAGAGCAATGATACTGTAGATACATCTGATACCTCAAAAGGTAATGTGAACTGGTCTCCAGCCCAAAAAAAACTGCTGGAAGAGCTAAAGGAGGATTTTAAAAACCAGATTAGGGAGCTAAAAGAAAATATGGAAAAAAAGATTGGCGAAATATCTACAGAGATTCAGAATCTAGAGAGAGAAAATGACACCCTGAGAGGTGAAATCAACCAATTGGAAAAGGATACTCAAAAGCAAAATGAAAACACTAACTTATTAAAATTTAGAGTTCAGCAAATGGAAGCTAATGAATCTATGAGGCACCAAGAAGTAGTAAAACAAAATGTAAAGAATGAAAAAATAGAAAAAAATGTGAAATATCTTATTGGGAAAACAACTGACCTGGAAAATAGATCCAGGAGAGACAATTTAAGAGTTATTGGTCTACCGGAAATCCACAATGAAAAAAAGAGCCTTGACAGTATCTTCGAAGAAATTATCAAAGACAATTGCCCAGAGGTCCTAGAACCAGAGGAAAAAATAGTCATTGAAAGAATTCACCGATCACCCCCTGTAAGAGATCCCAAACTGAAAACACCAAGAAATATTATGGCCAAATTTCAGAACTAAAAACTCAAGGAGAAAATACTGCAAGCAACCAAAAAGAAGCAATTCTAATATTGTGGAACTACAGTCAGGATCACACAGGATCTCTCAGCTTCCACATCAAAAGACAGGAGAAATTGGAATATGATATTCCGAAGGGCAAAGGAGCTGGGACTGCAACCAACCCAGCAAAACTAAGCATAATTTTTCAGGTAAGGAGATGGACATTCAGTGAAATAAGGGAATTCCAGACCTTCCTGATGAAAAGGCCAGAACTCAATGGAAAATTTGATCTCCAAAGACAAAACTCAAGAGAGAGATAAAAAGGTAAACAGGGGGGAAAACCCCCACAAAACTTATTAACCAGGAATGGGAGGTTGTTTGCATCTTTATGTGGAATTATATCATCTTATGTATGTTTTATACACATACGTATATATGTCAGTCTTGAGAATGGTACACCTATTATGAAAATTGAAAGGGATATACATAGATTGTGAATGCCTGTATAAATTAACTGATGTAAAGATTAAAAAAAAACATAAGTAAGAGATTTAAAGGGAGGGCTATAAGAGAATAGGTAAGTAGGTAGTAGAAAAGGGTAAATTACACCAAATAAAGAGGCACAAAAACATGTTATAGCAGAGGGAAAGAAGGGAGGGAGAAAAGCAGTATTTGAGCTTTAATGTACTCTGATCTGGCTCAAGAAGGGAATAACATATCCTGATAAGTTTAGAAATCTAACTTGACCTACAGGAAGTAGGAGGGGAAGGGGGGAAAAAGGGAGGGGGGTGGTCAGAAGGGAGGGGAGAAGTAGCAAGTGTGAAATGGTAAGATAAGGGAGGGGAATAAAGAGGGAGAGTAAACTGAGGAAGGCAGCAGTCAAAAGCAAAACTTTGTTGAGGAGGAGAAGGGAACAGGGAGAAACAAAAGCACAACCAGGGTGAAACAGGATGGAGGAAAAGACACAGATAGAAATCATAACTCTGAACGTGAATGGGATGAACTCTCTCATAAAACAGAAATGGATAGCAGAATGGATTAAAAACCATAATCCTACAATATGCTGTTTACAAGAAACATATTTGAAACAGGGGGATACAAACAGGGTAAAGGTAAAAGGCTGGAGTAAAATATATTGTGCCTCAGCTAAAGTAAAAAAAGCAGGTGTAGCAATCCTAATCTCAGACAAAGCAAAAGTAAAGATAGATTTAATTAAAAGAGATAAGGAAGTACATTATATCCTGCTAAACGGCACCATCAAAAATGAAGCAATATCATTGTTAAACATTTATGCACCAAGTGGTAAGACATACAAATTCTTAGAGGAGAGGTTAAGGGAGTTACAGGAAGAAATAGACTGGAAAACTATAATATTGGGAGACCTCAACCTCCCCCTTTCTGAACTTTATAAATCTAACCTCAAAATAAATAAGAGAGAAGTTAAGGAGGTAAACAGAAGTTTAGAAATGGCAGATATGATAGACCTCTGGATAAAACTGAATGGGGATAAAAAGGAATACACATTCTTCTCTGTGGTACATGGCACATACTCAAAAATTGACCATGTACTAGGATATAAACACCTCATAATCCAGTGCAGAAAGGCAGAAGTAGTCAAAGCACACTTTTCAGATCATGATGCAATAAGAATTATTTGTAACAAAGAACCATGGAAAAATAAGCTAAAAATTAATTGGAAAGTAAGTAATCTAATTCTAAAGAATGAGTGGGCCAAAGAACAAATCAGAGAAACAATTAATAACTTCATTCAAGAGAATGACAATAATGAAACAACATACCAAAACTTATGGGGTGCAGCAAAAGCAGTTCTTAGGGGAAGTTTTAAATCCCTAAATGCTTACATGAATAAAATAGGGAAAAAGGAGATCAATGATCTGGGCATACAGCTGAAAAAGCTAGAAAAAGTACAAACTGAAAATCCCCAATTAAATACCAAGTTAGAAATACTGAAAATCAAAGGAGAGATTAATAAAATTGAAACCAAGAAAACGATTGAATTAATAACTAAAATAAAGAATTAGTTTTATAAAAAAACAATAAAATTGATAAACCTTTGGCCAAATTGATTAAAAAAAAGAAAGAAGAAAATCAAATTACCAGTATCAAAAATGAAAAGGGTGAGTTCACCTCTAATGGAGAGGAAATCAAAACAATAATTAGGAATTATTTTTCCCAGTGGTATGCCCATAAATTGGACAACCTTAGAGATATGGATGAATATCTACAAAAACATAAACTGCCCAGGTTAACAGAAAAGGAGGTAAAATTTCTAAATAACCCCATCTCAGAAAAATAAATTGAACATGCCATCAAAGAACTCCCTAGGAAAAAATCTACAAGGCCAGATGGTTTTACATGTGAATTCTATCAAACATTTAAAGAACAACTAATTCCAGTACTTTGCAGACTATTTGTCAAAAAAGGTGAAGAAAGAGTCCTACCAAATTCTTTTTATGACACATACATGGTACTAATACCCAAACCAGATAGAGTCAAAACAGAGAAAGAAAATTATAGACCAATTTCTCTAATGAATATTGATGCAAAAATCTTAAATAAAATATTAGCAAAAAGATTGCAGCAACTTATCATGAGAATAATAAACTATGACCACGTAGGATTTATTCCTGGAATGCAAGGCTGGTTCAATATTAGGAAAACTATTAGCATAATTGACCATATCAACAACAAAACTAGCAAAAACCATATTATCATCTCAATAGATGCAGAAAAAGCCTTTGACACAGTAAACCCCCATTCCTATTAAAAACACTAGAAAGCATAGGAATAAATGGAACTTTCCTTAAAATTATAAATAGCATCTACCTAAAACCATCAACAAGCATTATTTGTAATGGGGATAAGCTAGATGCATTCCCAATAAGATCAGGGGTGAAACAAGGATGTCCATTATCACCCCTACTATTCAATTTGGTACTAGAAACGTTAGCTGTAGTAATAAGAGAAGAAAAATAAATTGAAGGAGTTACAACAGGAAAAGAAGAAACTGAATTATTGCTTTTTGCAGATGATATGATAATTTATTTAGAGAATTCTTATTTATTTATTTAGAGAATATTTAGAGAATCAAGTAAAAAACTACTTGAAATAATAAACAACTTTAGCAAAGTTGCAGGATATAAAATAAACCCACATAAATCCTCAGCATTCCTATACATTACTGACAAAGCCCAAATGCAAGAGATAGAAAGAGAAATTCCATTCAAAGTTACTATAGACACTATAAAATATTTGGCAGTCTCTTTGCCAAGACAAACACTTTTCACGTGAATAAAGTCAGATTTAAATAAATGGAAAAATATCAGTTGCTCATGGTTAGGCCAAGCTAGTATAATAAATATGTCAATTTTACCTAAATTAATCTATCTATTCACTACCATATCCATCGAACTACCAAAAAATTATTTTACTGAGCTGGACAAAATAATAACAAAATTCATCTGGAAAAACAAGAGGTCTAGAATATCTTGGGTATTAATGAAAAGAAATGCTAGAGAAGGTGGCCTAGCCATAGCAGATATTAAACTGTACTACAGAGCAGCAGTCATCAAAACTACCTGGTACTGGTTAAGAAACAGGGGTGTGGATCAGTGGAATAGGATAGGTACACAAGTAGGTGAAATCAACAACTATAGCAATCTACTCTTTGATAAACCCAAAGAGGCCAGCTTCTGGGCTAATAATTCACTATTTCACAAAAACTGTTGGGAAAATTGGAAAATGGTAGGGCAGAAACTGGGCATAGACCAATATCTTACACCATATACCAAAATAAAGTCAAAATGGGTTAATGATTTAGGAGTAAAGGCTGATACTATAAGTAATTTGGGAGAAGAAGGAACAGTTTACTTATCAGATTTATGCAAAAGAAAAGAATTCATGATGCAAGAGATAGAGAGCATTGCAAAATGCAAAATGCATAATTTTGATTATGTTAAATGGAAATGTTTTTGTACAAAAAAAGCCAATGCAAGAAAAATTAGGAGGGAAACAGAAAATTGGGAGAAAACCTTTACAACTATTATTTCTGATAAAGGTCTCATTTCTAAAATATACAGGGAACTAAGCCAAATATATAGGAATACAAGCCATTCCCCAATTGAGAAATGGTCAAAGGATATGAACAGGCGGTTTTCAGAGGAAGAAATTAAAGCTATCTGTAGGCATATGAAAAAATGCTCTAAATCATTACTGATTAGAGAAATGCAAATGAAAACAACTCTTAGATACCACATCTCTCCTGTCAGATTGGCTAAAATAACAAAACAGGAAAATGATAAATGCTGGAGAGGATGTGGGAAAATTGGAACATTGTTACATTCCTGGTGGAGTTGTGTGAGATGATCCAGCCATTTTGGGGAGTAATTTGGAATTATGCCCAAAGGGCCATAGGAATGTTCATACCCTTTGACCCAGCAATACCACTTCTAGGGTTCTATCCCAAGGAAATCACACAAGTGGGAAAAGGACCCACATGTACAAAAATGTTTATAGCAGCTCTTTTTGTGGTAGCCAAGAATTGGAAATCAAAGTGATGCCCATCAATTGCAGAATGGCTCAACAAGCTGTGGTATATGAAGGTAATGGAATACTGTTGTGCCATAAGAAATGGGGATGATACGGACTTCATAACAACCTGGAAAATCCTACACGACATAATGCTGAGTGAGCGGAGCAGAGCCAGGAGAACGTTGTACACAACCACAGATATATGGATTCTGTGAGGACCAACCCTGACAGACTTTGCTCTTCTCAGCAAAACAAGGTGCAAGGACAACTCCAAAGGACTCACGATGGATAATGCTGTCTACATCCAGAGAAAGAACTATGAAGTTTGAATGCAGATTGAGGAACACTTCATGCTCGCCTTTTTTTCTTCTCTTTTGTTTTTTTTTTTTTTTTTGGTTCTGTTCCTTCTTTGTCATGATTCATTCTTTTGGTCATAATTCTTTTCCACAACTTCACTAGTGTATAAATTAATTCAATTAAGTTATACGTAGTAGTTATATGAGATTCCATGTCATCTTGGGGAGGGAGGGGGGAGGGAGGGGGAGAAACTCTGGAACTCAAAATTATGTAGAACCGTGTGTTGTAAACTAAAAATAAAAATTTAAAAAAAAGACTGATAGTATACGCATTTTGGAAGAGTAAGGAAAAGTTTACCTGTTAGATTTATGAGAAAGGGAAGAATTCATGACACAACAAGTGACAGAAAGCACTACAAAATGCAAAATTGATAATTTTGATTATGTTAAATTGAATAAGTTTTTGTGCAAAGAAATCCAATGAGTGAAGCAGAACCCTGGAAAAAAATCTTTAGAACAAGTGTCTCTGATAAAGGACTCATATATAAAATATATAGGGTATTGAGTTTAATTTAAATGAATACAAGCTATTCCTCAACTGAGAAATGGTCAGAGGATATTAACTGGTAATTTTTCTGAGGAAGAAATTAAAAACATCTATGGTCATATGAACAAAAATGCTCTAAATCACCATTGATTATAGATGTACAAATCAAAATGACTCTTAGTTATCACATCTCTCCTGTCAGATTGGTTAACATGACCAAACAGGAAGATGATAAATGCTGGAGAGAATGTGGAACAATCAGAATATTGTTACATTGTTGGTGGATTTGTGAACTGATTCAATCATTCTGTAATGCAATTTGGAACTGTGCCCAAACGGCTATAAAAATGTGCATATGCTTTGACCCAGCAATATCACTGCTAGGCCTACATCCCAAAGAAATCACACAAGTGGGAAATGGACCTGTATGTATAAAAATATTTATAGCTGCTCTCTTTCTGGTGGCAAAGAATTGGAAATCAAGGGGATGCCCATCAATTGGGGAATGGTTAAACAAGTTGTGATATATGAATGTAATGGAATACTATTGGGCAATAATAAATGAGGAACAGATGAATTTCCTTACAACCTGGAAAGACTTATATGAACCTATGCTGAGTGAGGGGAGCAGAACCAGGACATCATTATACATGACTGCAGATACATGCTCTCTCTAAGGACTAACTTTAATAGACTGACTTCTCTCAATGACACAAGAGTCAAAGAAAGCTCCAAAAGACTCACGACGGAAAAAGCTATGCACATCCAGAGAAAGAATTATGGAGTCTGAATGCTGATTGAAGCAAACTGTTTGCTCTTTTTTCCCTTTTTTTTTAGTTTCATTTCTTCTCTGTCATGATTCATTCCATTGGATATAATTTCCCTTTACAACTGGACTATTATGTAAATAAGTTCAATGTGAAGGTAAATGTAGAACCTGCATTGAATTAAATGTTGTCTTGGGGTTTGGGGAGAGAGGGAGGGAGAGTAAATTTGGAACCCAAAAACCTGTGGTACTGAATGTTGTTAATAATATAATAAATTAAAAAAAGAAAAAGTGTAACATCCATGCCTATTAAAAACACTAGAGAACACAGGAATAATTGGAGTGTTCCATAAAATGAAAAATAGTATATACCTGAAACCACCAACAAGCGTTATATGTAATGGGAATAAGCTAGAAGCATTTCCAATGAGATCGGGGGTGAAAAAATGATTTCCGTTATCACCACTGTTATTCAATAAGGACTTGGAATGTTAGATTTATCAATAAGAGAAAAAAAAAAGAAATTGAAGGAATTAGAATAGACAAAGAAGAAAAAAACTCTCACTCTTTACAAATGATATTATGTATACTTAGAGAACCTAAAGAATCACCTAAAAAACCTACTTTAAATAATAATAAACACTAGCCAAGTAGCAAGATGTAAAATAAGCCCACTCAAATCATTGGCATTTCTATATACTACTATAACAGCCCAACCACAAGAGATAAAAAGAAAAGTTTCATTTCAGGTGACTATAGACATTAGAAAAAAAATGAGAGTTTACCCGTCATAACAAATCCAGCAACTGTATGAACAAAATTACAAAACATTTTCCAAAGATGTCAATTGCCTTGCAATTGAAAATGCTGTTCACATACAGAGAAAGAACTTTGGATTCTGAATGCTGACTGAAGGATACAATTTGCTCACTTTTTGTTGTTGTTGTCATTTTGTTTCTTCTTTCTAGTGGTTCCTCCCATTGGTTCTAATTCTTCTTTGCAAAATGACTACTGTGAAAATATGTTTCATATGAATGTACATCTAGAGCCAATATCAGATTGCACTCTGTCTTGAGTAGGGGTGGGAGTGAGGTGGAGAAAATTTAAAACTCAGAATCTTATGGAAGTGAATGCTTTAAACTAAATATTAATTAAGTAATTAAAAATTAAAAAAAACAACCTGGAAAGACTTACATAAACTGATGCTGAGTGAAGTGAGCAGAACCAGAAGAACACTGTACACAGTAACAGCAACAATGTGTGGTGAGAAATGTCTATTCAGCAATGCAATGATTTAAGACAATTCCAACAGACTCATGATGGAAAATACTATCCGCATTCACAGAAAGAACTACGGAGTCTGAATGCAGATCAAAGCATACTACTTGGTCTTTGTTTATATACTTCTCATGTTTTTTCCCCTTTGTGTCTAATTCTTTACAACATGACTAATGTGGAAATATGTTTAATATTATTGTACATGTATGGCCTATAATATATTGAATGCTCTCTTGATGAGGGAGTAGGGGAAAGGAGAAGGAGACAATTTAAAATACAAAATGTTAGAAGTGAATATTGAAATTAAATATAAATTAAAAAGAAAAAAAAAAGATATTTGGGCCTGGATTTATAAACTTAATTTGCAAATATATAATTTAAGTTAGAGTGTGCTTACAAATAGAAAGCACTTAATTTGGGAAGAAAGCAATTTCATTATTTAATTTTAAAAAATGAACAATAGCCTCTGTGTCCTATTTAAACTAATCAGTTTTGACTACTTCACTCAATAAGCAATCTGAAGGCTTATTTCAAAAAATAAAATTAGGAACCTCCATTTGCTTTCTTTGCAGCATCAGTACAGTTTTTTTTTTCTAAATTTTTGTTTTGTTTATGGGTCTACTTAAAATATTGTGGAAGAAATGTTATAAATATCAGAACTTATCTTAAAGCAAATATAAGGCCATTTCAGTTATATCCAGCTAAAAGTATCCCTTCTTTTAAAAGAGATATCTATAATTTATTTCTCTTTTTCTCTACATAATAATCTTTAAGAAGCAGTAGCAATCCATTCACTCAATGATTTTAACTTCCTTACTGAATATGCTTACATTATTTTAGACACATTAGAAGTATTTGCATATTGTTACTCTTCCTTTTATGTGTACAGAAATATCTATGTGGAACAAATGAAAATGGTATCTATTTACTTCCTATCAAACAATTTTATGTATTTGATTAAATAACTCACAGGCATAATACAAAGAAACCAGGCATTTTGAACAATATTCTATGAAATTTGACTTTGTTTTTCAGAATTAAAAATGGTGACAATAATACCTAATAGCTTCCCTTTCATGGTATGAAAATATATTCTTGGAGGTGTTTTCATTTGTTGGGGGGGGGGTGTCCGCATTTTTCTTTTTTTTAATGTTTTAATTTAATTTAAATTTATTTATTTAACATATTTGGTTTTCAGCATTGACTTTCACAGCACTTTGAATTACAAATTTTCTCCCCATTTCTACCCTACCCCCCACTCCAAGATAGGATATATTCTGGTTGCCCTGTTCCCCAGTCATCCCTCCCCTCTATCAGCCCCCTCCCCTCTCATCCCCTTTTCCCTTCCTTTTTTGTAGGGCAAGATAAATTTCTACACCCCATTGCCTGTGTATCTTATTTTTTAGTTGCATGCCAAAAACTTTTTTTTTTGAACATCTGATTTTAAAACTTTGAGTTCCAAATTCTCTCCCCTCTTCCCTTCCTACCCACCCTCCCTAAGAAGTCGAGCAATTCAACCTAGGCCACATATGTATCATTATGTATAACCCTTCCACAATACTCATGTTGTGAAAGGCTAACTACATTTTGCTCCTTCCCAACCCATCCCGCTTTATTGAATTTTCTCCCTTGACCCTGTCCCCTGTCTAAGGTGTTTGTTTTGATTACCTCAACCCCCATCTGCCCTCCCCTCCATCATCCCCCACCTTTCATTTTTTTTTATCTTCCTCCCTCTTCTTTCCTGTGGGGTAAGATACCCAACTGACTATGTATGGTATTCCCCCTCAGGCCAAATCTGATGAGAGCAAGGTTCACTCATTCCCCCTCACCTGCCCTCTCCCCTCCTCCTACAAAACTGCTTCCTCTTGCCACCTTTATGTGAGATAATCCACCCCATTCTATCTCTCCCTATCTCCCTCTCTCAGTATGATGCTCTCTCATCCCTTAATTTCATTTTATTTCTTTTACATATCTTCCATTCATCTACAACTCACCCTGTGGCTGCTCTCTCTCTTTAGCATATATATATATATATACACATATATATACACACATACACATACATACACATACATATATATACCCACAGATATATACATATATACACATTCACTTATATATATATATAAGTGTATATATATATATATATATATATATATATATATATATATATATATATATATATGCATATTCTCTTCAACTACCCTAATACTGAGGTCTCATGAATCATACACATCATCTTTCCATGTAGGAATGTAAACAAAACAGTTCAACTTTAGTAAGTCCCTTGCAATTTCCGTTTCTTGATTACCTTTTCATGCTTCTCTTGATTCTTGTGTTTGAAAGTCAAATTTTCTATTCAGTTCTGGTCTGTTCATAGAGAAAGCTTGAAAGTCCGCTATTTTATTGAAAGTCCATATTTTGCCTTGGAACATGATACTCAGTTTTGCTGGGTAGGTGATTCTAGGTTTTAATCCTAGCTCCATTGACCTCCGGAATATCGTGTTCCAAGCCCTTCGATCTCTTAATGTAGAAGCTGCCAGATCTTGGGTTATTCTGATTGGGTTTCCACAATACTCAAATTGTTTCTTTCTGGCTGCTTGCAGTATTTTCTCCTTGATCTGGGAGCTCTGGAATTTGGCGACTATATTCCTAGGAGATTTCTTTTTGGGATATATTTGAGGAGGCGATCAATGGATTCTTTCAATTTCTATTTTGCCCTGTGGCTCTAGAATATCAGGGCAGTTCTCCTTGATAATTTCTTGAAAGATGATATCTAGGCTCTTTTTTTGATCATGGCTTTCAGGTAGTTCAATCATTTTTAAATTATCTCTCCTGGATCTATTTTCCAGGTCGGTGGATTTTCCAATGAGATATTTCAAATTGTCTTCCATTTTTTGATTCCTTTGGTTCTGTTTTATAATATCCTGATTTCTCATAAAGTCACTAGCTTCCACTTGCTCCAATCTAATTTTTAAGGTAGTATTTTTTTCAGTGGTCTTTTGGAACTCCTTTTCCATTTGGCTAATTTTGCCTTTCAAGGCATTCTTCTCCTCATTGGCTTTTTGGAGCTCTTTTGCCATTTGAGTTAGTCTGTTTTTTAAGGTGTTGTTTTCTTCAGTGTATTTTTCAGTATTTTTTTGGGTCTCCTTTAGCAAGTCATTGACTTGTTTTTCATGGTTTTCTTGCATCCTTCTCATTTCTCTTCCCAATTTTTCCTCTACTTCTCTAACTTGCTTTTCCAAATCCTTTTTGAGTTCTTCCATGGCCTGAGACCAGTTCATGTTTTTCTTGGAGGCTTTGGTTGTAGGCTCTATGACTTTGTTGTCTTCTTTAGGCTGTATGTTTTGGTCTTCTTTGTCACCAAAGAAAGAATCCGAAGTCTGAGACTGAATCTGGGTGTGTTTTCGCTGCCTGGCCATATTCCCAACCAACTAACTTGACCCTTGAGTTTTTCAGTGGGGTATGACTGCTTGTAGACTAACGAGTTCTATGTTCCACGTTTGGGGGGGAGGTGCCAGTTTTGTCAGACCCGCACTACTCCTTCCCCAAGAACCCCCAGCCCGGGCTGGGCTTAGACCTTCAGCAGGCTGTTGCTCTCCTGCTCTGATCCACCACTTAATTCCTCCCACCAGGTGGGCCTGGGGCTGGAAGCAACAACAGCTGTAGCTGCCCCACCTCCGCTGCCCCCAGGGCTGGAAGCCGAACCGTGAACTCCTTCCACTCCCACAGCTTTTCCCACTAACCTTCTCTGCAGTCTTTGGTGTTTGTGCGTTGAGGGGTCTGGTAACTGCCACAGCTCACATATTTGGGCGCTAGGGGCCCCATCCGCCCGACTCCAAGTTTGGTTGTTCCATGCCTCTCAGGCTGGGCTCTGCTCCACTCCGTTCCCAGCTCCCAGCTCCGTGTGGAATAGACCTCACCCAGAGACCATCCAGGCTGTCCTGGGCTGTAGCCCTGCTTCCCTCTGCTGTTCTGTGGGTTCTGCCGTTCTAGAATTGGTTCAGAGACATTTTTTATAGGTTTTTGGAGGGACTCCGTATGGAGCTCACTCTAGTCCCTGCTTACCAGCTGCCATCTTGGCTCCGCCCCCCTTGGAGGTGTTTTCTGAACAGGGTAACAGAATGCTGAAAAAATTATTCAGGTTATTCAAATTAAAAATCATATTTCTCGGGAAAGAAGTGAACAGGAATGAGGAGTATTGGTTATTTCAGTTATTCAGTTTGATGGTCATCAATAATCAAATTCCATCTTTTTCTGTTTCTCTTCAGCAAATAATAACTGATTCCCTAGAAGTTCAGAAGGTTGCCTACAGGGGTCCAAGGCTAATGGTTCCAAAAGAGGATGGGGAAGGGCTAACATTACAGCTGGTTACCAGTGAAATGTTCAGAAATGGGAAAGCAGACATTCATTCTGAAATGATGAGGGGCAATGAGTGGTTCCCATATCATGGCGAAGTCTACTATTTCATTTTTTCCCCTTTTTTGAATTTTCACATTAGTCATGTTGTAAAGAAGTATTAGAACCAATGGCAGGAACCATGAGAAAGAAGAAACAAGTGAACAACAACAACAAAAACAACAAAAGAAAAAAGAGAGCAAATATTTGTTCTTCGATCTGCATTCAGACTCCATAGTTCTTTCTCTGTATAGTGACAGGATTTTCCATCATGAATCTTTTGGAGTTGTTATGCATCCTTGCATTGCTGAGAAGAGCCAAGTCTATGATAGTTAGTCATAACATAATGATGTTATAAAATCAGCTGCAGGGGAAAGGGCTTCTTCTATAGGACAAAGGGGCTGAAAAGGCACATAGAATAATGCTTTTCCCAGCACTGACAGTTTACTTTGGAATCATCAACTGTACAACATGAGGAGCCTGAGGTCAATGAAACTTCAGTTGGGCTATGTAAAAGTTGGATAAGAAGAGGTTTAAAAAAATGACAAAAAAAAGGACCACAAAAGAATGGCTGACATACCAAAAAGCTCAAGGAAAAATCTTGAGTATATATACCTCGTTCACAAACAAAACACATAAACCAATAATACAGAAGAAAACATGAATAAAAATAAAATTTTCATTATATGGTACAAATATCAAACAATGAAGCAAATAAATCAAATCTTTCTCATCAAAATGTATTTCTGTGGATTCTCCATAGATCATGGAAAAATAGCAAGACACTCCAGAATATTTAAAAAATAAATGAAATGAAACCTTTGAAAGAACATAACAGGAGTGGAATCAGGTTAGAAATTAAAGCTCTAAGAATAGTATTACAAAAGACAAACAAGAGAGTATAGACTTTGACAGATACAATAGAGAATTTGTTCAAAGAGATAGAAAATCTGAAAGAATAACAGATCTGAACAAGAACAATAACAAGAAGTGGAAGAAAATTGTCTGAATAAAAGGGAAAGAAAACAACTTTAAAAAGAACACTTTAAAGACATTTTTTAAAAAATATTAAATAATGGAGAGATATTCATTACTTGTATTGGGGCCTCACCAATATAATTTTGAAGATATAATATCACCAAATTTATTTTATTGATTTAATGGTATGCCAATCAAATTACCATAGGACAGGGTACTTTTCAGAATTCCATAGAATAATAAAATTCATTTGGAAGAAAAATAGAACCTAAATCTAAAAGGAAATAATGAAAACAAAATAGTATGAATGAAAGGGAATAACACTTCCAGATGCAGAACAGTATTATAAGCTGTTAAATAGTTTTGAAAAGTAAGAAAGTACATTAGTAGAAAATATTAGTTTAGCAAGAATAAGAAGCATTAAAATTGAATAACAGCATTTGATGAATCTGAATATATAAATTTCTTTCAGAAAAACTTCAAATCTGATAAGTACTGCCGGGAAAACTGGAAATCAATATGGCAAAACAACAAAGGTAGACTAGCAGATTAGATCATACATTGTATATTTTCCAAATAAATACTTGTTATAAATATTTAAAAAATATTTTAAATGGTGGAAAATAGATTAAGGTACCTTTCGCAACTGTACCTAGGGGGATAATTCTGATGTAACAAAATAACGGATAGTGGAGGTCACCAAAAGGTAAAAGAAATAGCTCCTATTTCATGGAATTTGGAAAGTTTTGCTTTTATTAAAGCAACACAATAAAGATAAGAAAGGACACTGGTGAATGGGAAATAATAAGAAACATACTTTTCTTTACTATTTTAGTTTTCCCCAATTACATGTAAAAACCATTTTTAATCTTTGTTTTTAAAACTGAGTTTCAAATTTCCTCTCTTGCTCCACACCCCTCTTACTGAGAAGGCAAGCAATTTGGTATGTTACACGAGTTTAGTCATGCAAAACACATTAGACATGTTGTAAAAGAAAACATAGAACAAAATTTTTTAAAAAAATCCAAGAATCAAAAAGAAAGTAAAAAAAAAAAGTATGCATTTATCTGAATTCAGACTCCATCGTTTTTTTTTTTCCTCTGGGGATGGATAGCATTTTTCATTATAAATCCTTCAGATTTGTCTCGAATCATTTTATTGGTGAGAATAGTGAAGTCATTTACAGCTGATCATGCTACAGTATTGCTTTTTGTACAATTTTCTCCCAGTTATAGTCATTTCATTGTAAATCTTTCGGGTTTTTCTCAGAGCATCCTGATTTTCATTTTATATAGTACAATAGTATTCCATCACAATCATATACCACACATTTTTTAGCCATTCCCCAATTGATGAGCGTCCTTTTAATTTCCAATTCTTTGCCATCTGAGAGTCCTGCTCCTGGTGCCAGGAAAGGGACTACTGTATTGTCCTATGGATCAGTTTTGCAATCCCACACTGTCTGTGGGCTGAAAGCTCTGAAAGCAGTCACTTCCTGCTGATTCAGTCATTCCCAAGGGCATCTCCAGGTTCGCTGAGGCCTGGTCTGCACTGGTGTGGCCTGCTCTGGACTGGGCTCCTTTCTCACTCTGATGTGATAGACCTTTCATGCTGATCTTCTAAGTTGTCTTGGGCTGAAAATTGTTTCACCGAATGCTTCTGCGGGTTCTGTCCCTCCAGAATTTGTTTGGGGGCATTATTTAAGGGTGCTCAGAGGGGTTTGGGGGAGAGCTCAAGATGATTCCTGTCTTTTCTTCATCATCTTGACTCTGCTCCCAGAGGCATATTCTTGCTGGAGTCTTCATGGGCCCTAGGAGAAAGTATGAATATTACATAATTTGGGATCTTAAAGTAGCAAATATGCTTAAGTCCCACCTACTCAGAGTCTGACTAGTTCTATCTCCAATCAACATTCTAGTATGGAACCCTGAGAGGTTTGCTTTCTCCTTTTATTAAAATTTTCTTGACTCCTCATAGACTGCATTTCCTTTATACTAAGGGCCATTAACAAGTATTACACATCTACTTAACTACTTAAAATCAAATAGCTTTACCGAAGGAATATTTCTTCAATAGTATAGCAAGGAAAAAGTACTGACATTTTCCTCAATACCTTGACACCACACCACTTCAGTTTCTGCAGTGTAGGCATAAAACTTAGTTCATTTCCTACATAGCATTGAGCCTACTAAGTTAATGGCCAGATTGGCATGCCTTCTGTGTGAATCTTTTTTTTTTTTTAAATGCAATTTATTTATTTAACATATTTGGTTTTCAGCATTGATTTTCCACAACAGTTTGAATTACAAATTTTCTCCCCATTTCTACCCTCCCCCCCCACTCCAAGATGGCTTGTATTCTGGTTGCCCTGTTCCCCAGTCAGCCCTCCCCTCTATCACCCCCCTCCCCTCTCATCCCCTTTTCCCTTCCTTTCTTGTAGGGCAAGATAAATTTCTATGCCCCATTGCCTGTGTATCTTATTTTTTAGTTGCATACAAAAACTTTTTTTGTTTTTGAACATCTGATTTTAAAACTTTGAGTTCCAAATTCCCTTCCCTCTTCCCTTCCCACCCACCCTCCCTAAGAAGTTGAGCAATTCAACCTAGGCCACACATGTATTATTATGTATAACCCTTCCACAATACTCATGTTGTGAAAGGCTAACTACATTTTGCTCCTTCCCAACCCATCCCGCTTTATTGAATTTTCTCCCTTGACCCTGTCCCCTTTCCAAAGTGTTTGTTTTGATTACCTCCACCCCCATCTGCCCTCCCCTCCATCATCCCCCTGCCTTTTATTTTTTTTTTTATCTTCCTCCCTCTTCTTTCCTGTGGGGTAAGATACCCAACTGAGTATGTATGGTATTCCCCCTCAGGCCAAATCTGACGACAGCAAGGTTCACTCATTCCCCCCTCACCTGCCCTCTCCCCTCCTCCCATAGAACTGCTTCCTCTTGCCACCTTTATGCGAGATAATCCACCCCATTCTATCTCTCCCTATCTCCCTCTCTCAGTATGTTACTCTCTCATCCCTTAATTTCATTTTATTTCTTTTAGCTATCTTCCCTTCATCCTCAACTCACCCTGTGTCTGCTCTCTCTCTTTTACATATATATATATATAAATATATATATATATACATAAACACATATATATATACACATACATACACATACATACATATACACATAGATATATACATACATACACATTCACTTATATATATATACATAAACATATATATACATATACATATATATATATATATATGCATATTCCCTTCAACTACCCTAATACTGAGGTCTCATGAATCATACTCATCATCTTTCCACGTAGGAATGTAAACAAAACAGTTCAACTTTAGTAAGTCCCTTGCAATTTCCGTTTCTTGATTACCTTTTCATGCTTCTCTTGATTCTTGTGTTTGAAAGTCAAATTTTCTATTCAGTTCTGGTCTTTTCACTGAGAAAGCTTGAAAGTCCTCTATTTTATTGAAACTCCATATTTTGCCTTGGAACATGATACTCAGTTTTGCTGGGTAGGTGATTCTAGGCTTTAATCCTAGCTCCATTGACCTCCGGAATATCGCATTCCAAGCCCTTCGATCTCTTAATGTAGAAGCTGCCAGATCTTGGGTTATTCTGATTGGGTTTCCACAATACTCAAATTGTTTCTTTCTGGCTGCTTGCAGTATTTTCTCCTTGATCTGGGAGCTCCACAATTTGGCAACAATATTCCTAGGAGATTTCTTTTTGGGATCTATTTGAGGAGGCGATCGATGGATTCTTTCAATTTCTATTTTGCCCTGTGGCTCTAGAATATCAGGGCAGTTCTCCTTGATAATTTCCTGAAAGATGGTATCTAGGCTCTTTTTTTGATCATGGCTTTCAGGTAGTCCAATCATTTTTAAATTATCTCTCCTGGATCTATTTTCCAGGTCAGTGGTTTTTCCAAGGAGATATTTCACATTGTCTTCTATTTTTTCATTCCTCTGGTTCTGTTTTATAATATCCTGATTTCTCATAAAGTCACTAGCTTCCACTTGCTCCAATCTAATTTTTAAAGTAGTATTTTCTTCAGTGGTCTTTTGGACCTCCATTTCCATTTGGCTAATTCTGCCTTTCAAGGCATTCTTCTCCTCATTGGCTTTTTGGAGCTCTTTTGCCATTTGAGTTAGTCTATTTTTTAAGGTGTTGTTTTCTTCAGTGTATTTTTCAGTATTTTTTTGGGTCTCCTTTAGCAAGTCATTGACTTGTTTTTCATGGTTTTCTCACATCCTTCTCATTTCTCTTCCCAATTTTTCCTCTACTTCTCTAACTTGCTTTTCCAAATCCTTTTTGAGTTCTTCTATGGCCTGGGGCCAGTTCATGTTTTTCTTGGAGGCTTTGGTTGTAGGCCCTATGACTTTGTTGTCTTCTTTAGGCTGTATGTTTTGGTCTTCTTTGTCACCAAAGAAAGAATCCAAAGTCTGAGACTGAATCTGGGCGTGTTTTCGCTGCCTGGCCATATACCCAACCAACTAACTTGACCCTTGAGTTTTTCAGTGGGGTATGACTGCTTGTAGACTAACGAGTTCTATGTTCTACGTTTGGGGGGGAGGTGCCAGCTCTGTCAGAGCCGCACTCCTCCTTCCCCAAGGACCCCCAGTCCAGACTAGGCTTAGATCTTCAGCAGGCTGTTGCACTCCTGCTCTGATCCGCCACTTAATTACTCCCACCAGGTGGGCCTGGAGCCAGAAGTAACAACAGCTGTAGCTGCCCCACCTCCGCTGCCCCCGAGGCTGGAAGCCGAACCTCGAACTCCTTCCACTCCCGCAGCTTTTCCCACTAACCTTCTCCGCAGTCTTTGGTGTTTGTGGGTCGAGGGGTCTGGTAACTGCCGCAGCTCACATATTCAGGGCGCTAGGGCCCCCTCTGCCCTGCTTCTGGTCTGGATCGTCCAAGCCGCTCAGGCTGGGCTCTGCTCCACCTCGTTCCCAGCTCCCAGCTCCGTGTGGAATAGACCTCACCCAGAGACAATCCAGGCTGTCCTGGGCTGGAGCCCTGCTTCCCTCTGCTGTTATGTGGGTTCTGCCGTTCTAGAATTGGTTCAGAGCCATTTTTATAGGTTTTTGGAGGGACTCGGGTACGGAGCTCACTCTAGTCCGTGCTTACCAGCCACCATCTTGGCCAAGCTATTCTGTGTGAATCTTTTTGTTGAGCTGGGATCCACAATGCCACTCCCAAAGATCCCTCCTTATTCCTCAAAGCATTGATGCTGTGCTACTTGCAAAAATTTGCCTGTATCATGACTCCCACAGTCAGAATATCAAGGGTTTTAAATGACAAAAAAGGTTTTATAAACTTTTGACCCTAAAGATAATGAGGAACTTTTCTAGTTTACTGAGTAGAAAATTGATATGGGGAACCCTATGCTTTAGGAATGTCACTTTGGCAATTGTGTGAAGGATGACTTGGGGAGACTTTAAACATGAAGTCCAATTAGCAGGTAGAGAGGTGAGAAGAGTCTGAACTAAAGTGGTGGCTGAGTGAGTGGAAAGAAGGGGATGGATGACTCAAATTTTTTGGAGGAAGACATTACTGTTTGGATCTTCTGTGCTACATTGTTAGAAAAAAATATTGGCAAAGAGGAAGATATTCAAAGGGGAGAAACCGTGGTTGGGAGATATGGGAAAAACATGTTATGTGAGAAACTTTTGAAAAGATGAGGAGGAAATACTCAGTCAATAATACTGCTATCTTCCTACTGTAATCTAATAATTGTTACCTGAGAATAAGCCCTTGTTGTGGGACTCTATAGAATAGAATTAGTGTCAATGACTGAGTGAGAGAAAAGAAGATTTCAGTTCAATAAACAGGAATAGGTCCCTAAAAATTAGAGCTATCCAACAATGGAAAAGGATGTGTTCTGAATTTTCCATCACTTAGAGTCTTTGGAAGGTAGATTACAAAATAATCATGGGACATTAATTCTAAGAGGATCATTTGAGATAATTTATTCCAACACCCTCATTTTATCCATGAAGACCCTGAAATCCAGAGAGGTGATGTGATTTTTTGACAGTTAAAAACCAGGTAAGGACACCGAGGAGTTAAGATCTTCGGACATCAGGTTCAACAACTTATTTTTCTTTCAAATATTATTCTCCTTTCAAATGCTTTATTGAGAACTTATAAGTATGTATATATACACATACACATGCATACATACATACTACATACATATAAACATATATTCATATGTATATACATATGCATTATGTATGTGTATACAAATACTTACTTACATCCATATACACGCATAGATATTTACTCAGACTGGAATTACCACTCCATCACGTGTAACCAAGAAGTTATGTAAAACAAACAAACATTTTAGCCTTATTTAACAATGTATATCTCATTCTAAATATATTCTATATGCTCTCTGCCAAAATGAGAGAGGTATGCTTGACATTTTATCTTTTTCAATTTTCTTGACTTTGAAACAATTCCTCAGCTTGTGTCTCATCTTAGAACTTCTTTGAGTGCTTGGGACCTCCTTGCTCTGCAATATCCACTTATTTTGGATAGAGCAGTGTCTTGGTGGTAGAGGCAATATCCTCACTTTACTATTTACTATGTGAATAACCTTAGGAAAGTCACTTCATTCTCCTGGGATTCATTTTCCCCCACCTATATAAAAAGAGCTTGTAATACGCCATCTCTAAGAATTGTTTCAATTCTAAAGCAATGTTTATATGGCCAATGTATTTATTGCATGGGCTACATGGGCTATTAAGCTTATATGGCAAAAAAGGTAAAAATCCCACTCTCATGATGTATGCTCCATAAAGACATTCTCTTGGAAAGATATGACTTGGGTTTTGGATAAATCTAGACAACAGACACAAAATTTTCTTGTATTGATTTTTAATTAATTAAAAATCTTATGTTACATATATTCTTGATTGCCTCTATTTGGAAAAAACAATAATGAAGAATTTGTAATATGAGGATTACCAGATAGTTTTGCTATTTTTAGTGGCCTAAATCCCAGTTGAAAGACAAATATTTTTGGTATTATTTACATTAAATTATTCCTTATCATAAGAGTGGTTAGTTCATACAAACATAGAGAAAATTTTGTAATGCATTGGAAGTCTATTTTCATTAATTATTTGTACAGTATTCATTGTGACCATTGTTGGCAGTTTATTTTTCAAACAAGATTTGTTTTTAGTTTCTAATCTCTTCTGATGTTGAAGAAACTAAATTATCTATCCTCTTAGAGTTTTTAATCTTTCAAATAAAATGCATCTTGATTGATCTTTACTGTTGCTCTTTTGGTAATCTTCTGTTTCAACTTTAATAACAGTTCTCTTTTTATGTACTATTTATTGACAGAGTCATTGCTGTCAGTTTGTATAAGTAACTCTTAACAATAACCTAATAACTAAATTCATAAAATGTTTTTCTCCCATATTCTCCCATTTTCTAGGAAAAAAGCACACAATCACTACAAACACAACAACCACCACTACCACAATCAGAATAACAATAAACCAAATACTTATCATCTGCAAGTTACATGGAATGAAAATGTTCAAAAGATAAAGACCAAAAAGAGGAAATAAAAATTATGTAGACACAGAATGAGTTACATATTATCACTATTATCCTATTGAAACGGTAACACAAAATGCTTTTAGTGCACTCGGAGAAGAAGAAATTGAATCCTCAACTGATTATTTAACCACCTGAGGCAGTTATTGCACAGGTGGATAAAATAATAGAATCACACTTTTTCCTGGAACATATCTATCTGAAATCCAAAAAATGTAATTACTCCTATATAATGATAACAAAAATAACACCCTAGAGAATCAAGTAAAAAAACTACTTGAAATAATAAATAACTTTAACAAAGTTGCAGGATGTAAAAAAACCCATATAAATCTTCAGCATTTCTGTATATTACTAACAATGTCTAACAGCAAGAGATAGGAAGAGAAATTGCATTTAATGTTACTGTGGACATCATAACATATCTGCGAGTCTACCTGCCAAACAAACCAAATTAATATATGAACACAGCTACGAAACGCTTTTCACACAAATAAAGACAGATCTAAATAACTGGAAAAGAATCAGTTGCTCATGGATAGGCTGAGCTAATATAAAAAAATGACTATTCTACTTAAATTAATTAACTTATTCAGTGCAATACCAATCAAACTACCAAAAACTATTTTATAGAGCTAAAAATAATAACAAAATTCATCTGTAAGAAAAAAAGTTCCAGAATATTAAGGAAATTAATGAAAATAAATGCTAGGGAAGGTAGCCTAACCATACCAGATCTCAAATTGTATTATTTTTTTCTTTTTTTTTTTAAGGGAAGTGCAATGATCTCACTTCTGAGGGCTAATGCTTATGGAATTTGAATACGAAAGTCTAGCATCAATCATTTTTTTTAAGCCGCATCACATTAGACTTAGATAATCATGAATAGAGAATTAAAATCTAAACTGCTTCATTTTAATCAATCAAAATTTTATTTTATTTTATTTTATTTTATTTCTAAATTTATTTATTTAACATATTTAGTTTTCAGCATTGATTTTCACAAGAGTTTGAATTACAAATTTTCTCTCCATTTCTACCCTCCCCCACACTCCAAGACGGCGTATATTCTGGTTGCCCTGTTCTCCAGTCAGCCCTTCCTTCTGTCACCACACTCCCCTCCTATCCCCTTTTCCCTTCCTTTCTTGTAGGGCAAGCTAAATCTCTACTCCCCATTGCCTGTGTATCTTATTATCTAGTTGCATACAAAACCTTTTTTTTTTTGTTTTTGAACATCTGTTTTTAAAACTTTGAGTTCCAAATTCTCTCCCCTCTTCCCTTCCCACCCACCCTCCCTATGAAGTCAAGCAAATCAACATAGGAAACATGTGTATCATTATGTATAACCCTTCCATAATACTCGTGTTATGAAAGACTATGTTATGCTCCTTCCAAACCCATCCTCCTTTATTGAATTTTCTCCCTTGACCCTGTCCCCTTTCCAAAGTGTTTGTTTTTGATTACCTCCACCCCCATCTGCTGTCCCCTCCATCCCATCATGCCCCCGTTTTTTATCTTCTTCCCTCTTCTTTCCTGTGGGGTAAGATACCCAATTGGGTATGTATAGTATTCCCTCCTCAGGCCAAATTTGATGAGAGCAAGATTCACTCATTCCCCCCTCACCTGCCCTCTCCCCTCATCCCACAGAACTGCTTCCTCTTGCCACCTTTATGCGAGATAATCCACCCCATTTTATCTCTCCCTATCTCCCTCTCTCAATATATTTCTCTCTCATCCCTTAGTTTCATTTTATTTCTTTTAGATATCTTCCCTTCATCTTCGACTCACCCTGTGTCTGCTCTCTCTCTCTTTTCATATATATACATACATACATACATATATACATATATACATACATGAACATTCATATATATATATACCTAAACATATATATGCATATTCCTTTCAGCTACTATGATATTGAGGTCTCATGAATCATACACATCATCTTTCTATGCAGGCAGGTAAACAAAACAGTTCAACTTTAGTAAGTCCCTTATGATTTCTCTTTCTTGTTAACCTTTTCATGCTTCTCTTCATTCTTGTGTTTGAAAGTCAAATTTTCTATTCAGCTCTGGTATTTTCACTGAGAAAGCTTGAAAGTTCTCTATTTTGGGGCGGAGCCAAGATGGCAGCTGGTAAGCACGGACTAGAGTGAGCTCCGTACCCAAGTCCCTCCAAAAACCTATAAAAATGGCTCTGAACCAATTCTAGAATGGCAGAACCCACAGAACAGCAGAGGGAAGCAGGGCTCCAGCCCAGGACAGCCCGGATGGTCTCTGGGTGAGCTCTATTCCACATGGAGCTGGGAGCTGGGAGCTGGGAACGGAGTGGAGCAGAGCCCAGCCTGAGCGGCGTGGACGATCCAGACCGGAAGCCGGGCGGAGGGGGCCCTAGCGCCCTGAATATGTGAGCTGCGGCAGTTACCAGACCCCTCGACCCACAAACACCAAAGACTGCGGAGAAGGTTAGTGGGAAAAGCTGCGGGAGTGGAAGGAGTTCGAGGTTCGGCTTCCAGCCCCGGGGGCAGCGGAGGTGGGGCAGCTACAGCTGTTGTTACTTCCGGCTCCAGGCCCACCTGGTGGGAGGAATTAAGTGGCGGATCGCAGCAGGGGTGCACAGCCTGCCGAAGATCTGAGCCCAGTCTGGACTGGGGGTCCTTGGGGAAGGAGGAGTGCGGCTCTGACAGAGCTGGCACCTCCCCCCCAAACGTAGAACATAGAACTCTGTAATCTACAAGCAGTCATACCCCACTGAAAAACTCAAGGGTCAAGTTAGTTAGTTGGGAATATGGCCAGGACGCGAAAGCGCGCCCAGATTCAGTCTCAGACTTTGGATTCTTTCTTTGGTGACAAAGAAGACCAAAACATACAGCCTAAAGAAGACAACAAAGTCATAGAGCCTACAACCAAAGCCTCCAAGAAAAACATGAACTGGCCCCAGACCATAGAAGAACTCAAAAAGGATTTGGAAAAGCAAGTTAGAGAAGTAGAGGAAAAATTGGGAAGAGAAATAAGAAGGATGCGAGAAAACCATGAAAAACAAGTCAATGACTTGCTAAAGGAGACCCAAAAAAATACTGAAAAATACACTGAAGAAAACAACACCTTAAAAAATAGACTAACTCAAATGGCAAAAGAGCTCCAAAAAGCCAATGAGGAGAAGAATTCCTTGAAAGGCAGAATTAGCCAAATGGAAAAGGAGGTCCAAAAGACCACTGAAGAAAATACTACTTTAAAAATTAGATTGGAGCAAGTGGAAGCTAGTGAATTTATGAGAAATCAGGATATTATAAACAGAACCAAAGGAATGAAAAAATGGAAGACAATGTGAAATATCTCCTTGGAAAAACCACTGACCTGGAAAATAGATCCAGGAGAGATAATTTAAAAATTATTGGACTACCTGAAAGCCATGATCAAAAAAAGAGCCTAGATACCATCTTACAGGAAATTATCAAGGAGAACTGCCCTGATATTCTAGAGCCACAGGGCAAAATAGAAATTGAAAGAATCCATCGATCGCCTCTGCAAATAGATCCCAAAAAGAAATCTCCTAGGAATATTGTTGCCAAATTCCAGAGCTCCCAGATCAAGGAGAAAATAATGCAAGCAGCCAGAAAGAAACAATTTGAGTATTGTGGAAACCCAATCAGAATAACCCAAGATCTGGCAGCTTCTACATTAAGAGATCGAAGGGCTTGGAATGCGATATTCCGGAGATCAATGGAGGTAGGATTAAAACCTAGAATCACCTACCCAGCAAAACTGAGTATCATGTTCCAAGGCAAAATATGGAGTTTCAATAAAATAGAGGACTTTCAAGCTTTCTCAGTGAAAAGACCAGAACTGAATAGAAAATTTGACTTTCAAACACAAGAATCAAGAGAAGCATGAAAAGGTAATCAAGAAACGGAAATTGCAAGGGACTTACTAAAGTTGAACTGTTTTGTTTACATTCCTACATGGAAAGATGATGAGTATGATTCATGAGACCTCAGTATTAGGGTAGTTGAAGGGAATATGCATATATATATATATGTTTATATATGCATATATATATATGCATATATATATATATGTTTAAGTATATATATAACTGAATGTGTATGTATGTATGTATCTATGTGTATATGTATGTATGTGTATGTATGTGTATATATAGATATGTAAAAGAGAGAGAGCAGACACAGGGTGAGTTGAGGATGAAGGGAAGATATCTAAAAGAAATAAAATGAAATTAAGGGATGAGAGAGTAACATACTGAGAGAGGGAGATAGGGAGAGATAGAATGGGGTGGATTATCTCGCATAAAGGTGGCAAGAGGAGGCAGTTCTTTGGGAGGAGGGGAGAGGGCAGGTGAGGGGGGAATGAGTGAACCTTGCTCTCATCAGATTTGGCCTGAGGGGGAATACCATACATACTCAGTTGGGTATCTTACCCCACAGGAAAGAAGAGGGAGGAAGATAAAAAAAAAATAAAAGGCAGGGGGATGATGGAGTGGAGGACAGATGGGGGTGGAGGTAATCAAAACAAACACTTTGGAAAGGGGACAGGGTCAAGGGAGAAAATTCAATAAAGCGGGATGGGTTGGGAAGGAGCAAAATGTAGTTAGCCTTTCACAACATGAGTATTGTGGAAGGGTTATACATAATAATACATGTGTGGCCTAGGTTGAATTGCTCAACTTCTTAGGGAGGGTGGGTGGGAAGGGAAGAGGGAAGGGAATTTGGAACTCAAAGTTTTAAAATCAGATGTTCAAAAACAAAAAAACTTTTTGTATGCAACTAAAAAATAAGATACACAGGCAATGGGGCGTAGAAATTTATCTTGCCCTACAAGAAAGGAAGGGAAAAGGGGATGAGAGGGGAGGGGGGTGATAGAGGGGAGGGCTGACTGGGGAACAGGGCAACCAGAATATACGCCATCTTGGAGTGGGGGGGGAGGGCAGAAATGGGGAGAAAATTTGTAATTCAAACTGTTGTGAAAATCAATGCTGAAAACCAAATATGTTAAAGAAATAAATTGCATTTAAAAAAAAAAAAAAGAAAGTTCTCTATTTTATTGAAAATCCATATTTTGTCTTGGAGCATGATACTCAGTTTTGCTGGGTAGGTGATTCGAGGTTTTAATCCAGCTCCATTCACCTCCGGAATATCATATTCCAAGCCCTCCAATCACTTAATGTAGAAGCTGCTAGATCTTGGGTTATTCTGGTTGTTTCCACAATACTCAAATTGTTTCTATCTGGCTGCTTGCAATATTTTCTCCCTGATCTGGGAGCTCTGGAATTTGGTGACAATATTCCTAGGAGATTTCTTTTTGGGATCTATTTGAAGAGGCAATCGATGGATTCTTTCAATTTCTATTTTGCCCTGTGGCTCTAGAATATCAGGGCAGTTCTCCTTGATAATTTTTTGAAAGATGATATCTAGGCTCTTTTTTTGATCATGGCTTTCAGGTAGTCCAATAATTTTTAAATTATCTCTCCTGGATCTATTTTCCAGGTCAGTGGTTTTTCCAATGAGATATTTCACATTGTCTTCCATTTTTTCATTCTTTTTGTTCTGTTTTATAATATCTTGATTTCTCATCAAGTCACTAGCTTCGACTTGTTCCAATCTAATTTTTAAAGTAGTATTTTCTTCAGTGGTCTTTTGGACCTCCTTTTCCATTTGGCTATTTTTGCCTTTCAAGGTATTCTTCTCCTCATTGGCTTTTTGGAGCTCTTTTGCCATTTGAGTTAGTCTATTTTTTAAGGTGTTGTTTTCTTCAGCATATTTTTCAGTATTTTTTTGGGTCTCCTTTAGCAAGTCATTGACTTGTTTTTCATGGTTTTCTCGCATCCTTCTCATTTCTCTTCCCAATTTTTCCTCTCCTTCTCTAACTTGCTTTTCCAAATCCTTTTTGAGCTCTTCCATGGCCTGGGACCAGTTCATGTTTTTTTGGGAGGCTTTTGGTGTAGGCTCTTGCACTTTGTTGACTTCCTTAGGCTGTATGTTTTGGTCTTCTTTGTCACCAAAGAAAGAATCCAAAGTTTGAGACTGAATCTGGGTGTGTTTTAGCTGCCTGGTCATATTCCCAACCAACTAACTTGACCCTTGAGTTTTTCAGTGGGGTATGACTGCTTGTAGACTAAAGAGTTCTATGTTTCATGTCTGGCGGGGATGTGCCAGCTCTGCCATACCAGCACTCCTCCTTCCCCAAGAACCCCCAACCCAGACTGGGCTTAGATGTTCAGCAGGCTGTGCACTCTGCTCTGATCCACCACTTAATTCCTCCCACCAGGTGGGCCTGGGGCTAGAAGCAACAGCAGCTGTACCTGCCCCACCTCAGCTGCCCGGGGCCAGTGGCTGAACTGTGAACTCCTTCCCCTCCTGCAGCTTTTCCCACTAACCTTCTCCACTCTCTTTGGTGTTTGTGGGTTGAGAAGTCTGGTAACTGCTGCAGCTCACTGATTCAGGGTGCTAGGGCCGGCTCCGACCAGCTCCTGGTCTGGTTGGTCCGAGCAGCTCTCGCTGGGCTCTGCTCTGCTCCGTTCCCAGCTCCCAGCTCCCAGCTCCGTGTGGGAGATACCTCACCCAGAGACCATCCAGGCTGTCCTGGGCTGGAGCCCTGCGTCCCTCTGCTGTTATGTGGGTTCTGCCGTTCTAGAATTGGTTCAGAGCCATTTTTATAGGTTTTTGGAGGGACTCCGCGGGGAGCTCACTGCTTTCCAGCCTCCATCTTGGCTCCCTCAAATTGTATTATAAAGCAGCAATCATCAAAACTACTTGGCTAAGAAGTAGGCCAGTGGATCAATGAAATAGGTTAGGTACATAAGACCCAGTACTCAATGACTATAGAAATCTACTGTTTCATAAACCCAAAGACCCCAGCTTCTGGGATAAGAACTTGCTATTTGACAAAAAGTGTTGGGAAAACTGAAAAAATTATATGGCAGAAAGTGGGCATAAACCCATATATTACACTGTATGCTAAAATAAATTATAAATGGGTACACGATTTTGATGTAAAGCAAACCGGGAGAGTAAGGAATAGTTTACCTGCCAGATTTATGGAGAAGAGGAGAATTTATAACCAAACAAGAGATAGAGAACATTATTAAACACAAAATGGATAATGTTGGTTACACTAAATTGAAAAGTTTTTGTACAATTAAAGCTAATTCAACCGAGATTAGCAAGGAAGAAGAAAACTTGGAAACAATTTTCTCTGTTAAAAACCTCATTTCTAAAATACATAGAGAACTGAGTTAAATTTACAAGAATACAAGTTATTCCCCAATTGATAAAAGGTCAAAGGATATGAACAGGCAGTTTTGAAAGGAAGAAATTAAAGCTATCTACAATCATATGAAAAAATGCCTGAACTTGGTATTGATTAGAGAAATACAAATGAAAAGAGCCCTTAGGAACGAGATCACATCTACCAGATTGTCCAACATGACAAAATAGGACAATCATAAATTCTGTGGAAGATGTGGGAAAATTGGAACACTAATGCATTGTTGGTGAGGACTATTTGGGGGAGCAATTTGGAACTACGTCCAAAGGGCTATAAAATATGCATATCCTTTGACCCAGCAATAGCACTTCTAGGACTATATCCAAAAGAGATCATACAAATGGGAAAAGGGCCCAAATGTACAAGAATATCTATAACAGCTCTTTTTGTGGTGGCCAAGAATTGGAAATTGAGGGGATGTGAATCAATTGGGGAAGTTCTGAACAAGTTGTGGTATATGGATGTAATGCAATACTATTGTGCTATAAGAAATGATGAACAGATGGACCTCAGATGAACCTGGAAATACTTATATGAACTAATGCTGAGTGAAGGGAGCAGAACAAGTAGAGCATAGCACACAGTTACAGTCACATTGTACAATGACTTTGATAGACTTGGCTCTTCTCAGCAACACAAGTATCTAAGAGAACTCCAAAAAACTCATGATGACATCCATATCCAGAGAAATAATTATGGAGTCTGAATGCAGATAGAAGTGTACTATTTTGTCTTATCTTTTTTGTTTTGTTTTCTTTCTTCTTTCTCATGTTTCCTTCCATTGGTTATAATTGTTTACAACTTGACTAATTTAAAAATATGTTTAATATGATTAATTATATGAATTAATTATATTAATGAATAACTATAAATAATAATAAATAATACCACTACATCACCTGTTAGAAGTGCTTTGCTGCAGTGGCACTCTCTGTTAATGTGAGCAAAAGTCAAGTAGGCATGAAATAGAATGGAGAAAAATACTTTCTTCATATGCCAAAATAATAAATTATGGAAATAGATTCTATTAGTTATATGTAAGGAAATCACATGAGTAGTTTCTGATTACTATAAATAATGAATACCCTGAAGTGATTGTATATAACCGAATTAATATTTTTCTGTGTCATAATCATGCAAAATATTGTACACAGATAAACATATACCAGCATATATAAATACACACACACACACACACACACACACACACACACACACACACACATATATATATATATACATATATACATATATATATGTCTATATATGTACATGTGTGGAAGGATATTTGTAAATAAGTAGATTATAACCAAAAATAGCAATAATATAACATATAAAATTATAAATAAGATAATTCATTTTCTATAATTTCCTTCCTCTATATCACTCTTAGCACAGCTCTTTTCTATGGTTCTACATCATGAGATACATCACTTATCTTATAGTCATATTTACTTCCTGAATAGGAAGCAACTATCACTAAGTATCTACAATGATGAAAAGTTATCCTATTGTCTTCAGAAGGGTTTTGTACTACCACAATTAGGAAATAAAATTTGTTCTATTTAATAACAGATTTTCATGCTTGTCTTTTTGGTGCTTTTCCTTAGTCTGGTTGGCACTAGGCCTCTATGGCTAAGTTGTTGATATAAGGGTAGAATCCTCTGTCCATTCATGTCTGAAATCACCAGAGTAAGATCCACAAAGTCATATCTTTTAACTATCAATTTATCAATGTATATTTGCAGATCTCAGGGTAGTGGAGATGCCATCAACAAGCATTAATTAACTGCCTACTATGTGCCAAATATTTATTGATGCAATTGGTGATACAAAGACAAAAACGAAGCAATATCTTCCCTCTTCTTACAGATGGCTCTATCAAAAGTCAATAATACCATTACCATCAGTGCCCATTCCAAATGAGGGAACACCTCAAGGTAAAGGCACCAAATTGATCTTCACTTTGCCATAGTGATTAAGTTTTGATTTGCTTTAAATTTCAGATCCATAACTGGAGCAAGTACTAATAAATACTTTGATTATCCGTGCAGTGACTATACATCTAAGTGATAATAGCAATAGAAGGCATTTACATAATTTTACATGTTATATCATTTGAAGAGAATAAGATGTAAAATGAGAGAAAATGAAAAAAAAATCATTAAATAAAATGGTATTTGTGAGATTGGAGCAGCATTCATACCATGACCAACAGGTAATGAGAGAAAAGAGACTGGCAGAGTCAGGTGTACTTAGCAAGTGCTAACTGCCAGCAAGCTGTAAACTGCCAAAATGAATTAGAATCTAATACCAAGTAGTACTCAAATCCTAAGTGTTCAAATATCCAGAAAGCTTTTTCCCAAGTAATCTTCCCAATTCACAGCTCTAGTCATGTCATTCTTTTGATTAAAATTCTTCTATGTGTTCCCAAAGCCTGAATCAACTGATATGCTGGCATTCAAGGCCCTCTACACACATTATTCCAGCTATATTTTAAAAATCTGGCCTTCAGATATTATATATTCTAGACCAAGGTTGGTTAACCTGCAACCTCAAAGCCACATGAGGCCTTCTAGGTCCTTGCATGCAGCCTTTTGACTGAGTCTTAAGTTTTACAGAGCAAATGCTTTTATTAAGAACCTAGAGAGCCACATGTGGCCTCAGGGCTGCAGGTTCTCCACCTTTTTTTCTAGACAAACTAGGGTACTCAGCAACCTCCTTTTAAATCCAATCCTCTCCAACTATTGGGAGTTTGTTCATATAGTTCCCATAATCAAAATAAACTTCTGCTCATTCCCTAGGGATTAAAGGGGTGAATAGGGAAGATAAATATTTATATAGAGCCTACTATGTGCCAGTCACTGTCCTAGCTTTGTAGATATTTCATTTGATATATCATTTGTGTTGATTACCTCATTTGTATTGAAATAATTTCTCTTCCTTCATAATCTAATTCAATTTTTATTCCCTCTATATTTTTTCTCAGAATCAACTAATTTGCTTCTTCCCTGTTGAATATCTCACAATATTTTTTTTATATCTTTCCTTTTTCTTAACCAATTTTGCCTTTTCTTATGTTTATTGCAATAGGTAAGGAACTGCTGTTTTTAAATGAAATTTCTGGTAGCAGCAAGTTAGGAGTAAACAACAACCAGCTTTGGACCAAATAACGGCTTCTTGAAAAAGCAATACACTTCAGAACACCAGCCATAAATCACGAAGTACCATTACTTTCGCAGACTTGGAAACAGGGAAGATAAAAATTTGGAATGCAGCTAGAGTTTTTTTTTTTTTATCATAAGGATTTGAAAGATCAAAGTAGCCTTGTGGTAAGAATGTTTGTCCAGTAAGAAAAGTGGTGTATTCTTTGAAAGCCAAAGTATGGCTTTGTGTAACCTGGTGTCTGTACAAAGGCCCAAATGGATTATACTAAGAAAGCCATATGTAAGACTAGGCTAACATATATGCAGTAAGGAGCTCCCTCCATTAATTCTTCCCCTAAGAGATTAGTAGATGTGAACTCTTACTCACCTTCTGAAGTAATTTCAAACTGCAGTGAAAAAGAGAAGTTTAGGAGGCATTATGTAAGGCACTGCATAAGCAATAGGAATTCACTGGAAAGCTGGAATGTTGCCATATTGAAAAGTAGGTACTCAGATCCTTACAAAGAGAAATATAATTAGAGTTAAATGAGCTTTTTGTATTTTTATGGACTTGTATGGGTTTTTTTCTTCCATTTTTAAATTTTCAATGTTGTAGAATAAAGCCCATATATAAGCATGTTAGAGATTTTCCAGAGTAAACTGTGGGCAGTGTCATCAGAGCTAAAAGAGAGGGACCATTTTGTGTCAACTTCTCAAATCAGAAATAGGAGTTCAGTCTTTTGGGAGACACTTTAGGGTTACATGTAGGTAGCTGATATAGTGTGTCCCAAAAGTCTTAGTTCACTTTAAAGCTTTAACACCTGAAAACTACACTAAAATTCTTTGGTAAAATTTGTACTTTACCTAGAGAGATAAAATGGTAGTTGTTCATGGCTACTAATATTTTAGGGGAAGATATGTTACCATACTCTTCCTATGGGCCTTCTTAGAATAATCCAATTAAGCTTTTGCCTAGAAACCAGGTTTAGTGGGAGCCATACTTTGCCTTTCTAGGAATATACTATTTTTCTTATTAGATGAACATTCTTACACTAAAGTCATTTTTGTCTTTCAATTCTTCATGGTAACTCCCCAAAACCTAATGAGAGGTTTTTTTTTAATCTTAACAAGGGTGAAATGGGTATGCTCAAACTCTAAGGAGAGAATTTTATTCCTCAAATTGATTAGGGGAACTTCCAGTTCCTATCTTTCCCCAAACTTCGACCCTCCCACACCCACCACATGGGTTGCAGAGTGAAATAAGTCTAAGAAGCTTTGCTTTAGGAAATAGCTGAAGTTCTCCAATTATTTTTCCTTTTCATTGAAAATCACTTGAATAGACTTGTTGTAGATAAACCTTCTCTCATCACCTGTACTACTCTGAGACTGCCTCAGACTCTCAGAAACTACCACTTGAAGGTTTTTGGGCAATACCTGGAGAAGACAATATGTCCAGGGGCTTAACACAGATCTTTGCCATTGTGGAACTGTTGAACAGAAATCATGCAAACCTTTCCACTTGCCACTTCACACATGAGGAGTGACACACTATCTTAAGTATTTGAATTCTCTGCCTAACATTATTTTTTATATTTTATTATTTAATATTTTTAGTTTTCAGCACTGATTTCCACAAGATTTTGAATTACAAATTTTCTCCTTCTTTCTATCCCACCTCGCACACCAAGAGAACATATATTCTGATTGCCCCTTCCCCAGTCAGTGTTCTGTTTTGTCACCCCATGCCACCCCCTGCCTCCTTTTCCCTTACTTTCTTGTAGGGCAAGATAGATTCTATGCTCCATTGCCTGAATATCTTATTTCCCAGTTGCATGCAACAACAACTTCCTTTTCAACAGCTGCTTTAAAATTTTGAGTTCCAAATTTTCTCCCCTCTTCCCTCCCCACCCACCCTCCCTAAGAAGGCAATTCAACATATATCACATGTATATCTTTATGCAAAACCCTTCCACAATACTCATTTTGTGAAGGACTGACTCTATTTTGCTCGCTCCTATCCTATTCCACTTTACTCAATATTCTCCCTTGACACTGTGCCTTTTTCAAAGTGTTTGCTTTTGATTACCTCCTCCCTCTATCTGCCCTCCCTTCTATCATCCCATTTCTATTATCCCCTTCCTCCTTCTTACCTGTGGGGTAAGATACCCAATTGAATGTGTATGTTATTCCCTCCTCAAGTCAAATCCTAAGAAAGCAAGTCATACCCTGATGAAAAACTCAACGGTCAAGTAGTTGGCTGGGAAGATGAATAGGTAGTGAAAACAGACCCAGATTCAGACTCAGACTTTGGAATCTTTCTTTGGTAAGAAAGAAGACCAAAATATATAGCCAGAAGAAGTCAACAAAGTCAAAGAGCCTAAATCAAAAGCCTCCAAGTATAATATGAACTGGTCTTAGGCCATGGAAAAAGGATTTGGAAAAACAAGTTAGAGAAGCAGGGGAAAAATTGGGAAGAGAAATGAGAAGGATGTAAGAAAACCATGAAAAAAAATCAATGACTTGCTAAAGGAGACCCAAAAAAATACTGAAGAAAACAATACCTTAAAAAATAGACTAACTCAAATGACAAAAGAACTCCAAAAAGCCAATGAGGAGAAGAATGCCTTGAAAGGCAGAATTAGCCAAATGGAAAAGGAAGTCCAAAAGACCACTGAAGAAAATACTACCTAAAAAATTAGATTAGAGCAAGTGGAAGCTAGTGACTTTATAAGAAATAATGATATTATAAAACAGAACCAAAGGAATGTAAAAAATGGAAGACAAAATGAAATATCTCATTGGAAAAACCACTGAACTGGAAAATAGATCCAGGAGAGATAATATAAAAATTATTGGACTACCTGAAAGGCATGATCAAAAAAAGATCCTAGATATTATCTTTCAAGAAATTATCAAGGAGAACTGCCCTAATATTCTAGAGCCAGAGGGTAAAATAGAAATTTAAAGAATCTACCAATTGCCTCCTGAAAAAGACACCAAAAAGAAAATTCTTAGTAATATTGTTGCCAAATTGTGGAGCTCCCAGATCAAGGTAAAAATACTGCAAGCAGCCAGAAAGAAATAATATGAGTATTGTGGAAACACAATTAGGATAATACAAGATCTAGGAACTTCTACATTAAGGGTTTGAAAGGCTTAGAATATCATATTGCAGAGGTCAATGGAGCTAAGATTAAAACCAAGAATCACCTACCCAGCACAACTGAGTGTCATGCTCCAGGCAAAATATGGATTTTCAATAAAATAGAGGACGTTCAAGCTTTCTCAGTGAAGAGACCAGAGCTGAATAAAAAATTTGACTTTCACACCGAAGAATCAAGAGAAGCATGCAAAAGTAAGCAAGAAAGGGAAATCACAAGGGACTTACTAAATTTGAACTGTTTTGTTTACAAAGGTGATGCATATAATTCATGAGACCTCAGTATTAAGGTAGCTGAAGGGAAAAACATACATACATACATACATATATACACATATACATGTATATATATGTATATTTATATATACATATATACATACATATATACATGTATATATATATACATGTATGTTTATATATATATACACATATATAGTGAGAGAGAGAGAAAGAGAGAGAGAGAGAGAGAGACAGAGAGAGAGAGAGAGAGAGAGAGACAGAGAGAGAGAGAGGAGAGAGAGGGCACAAGGTGAGTTGAATATGAAAGGACGATACCTCAAAAAATAAAATTAAATTAAAGGATGCAAGAGTTATATATTGAGAGAGGGATAAAGGGAGAGATAGAATCGGGTAAATTATCCCACACAAAAGTGGTGAGAAATAGCAGTTCTGTTGGGAGAGAAGAGGGGACAGGTGAGGGGGAATGAGTAAATCTCACTCTAATCAGATTTGACCTGAGGAGGGAACAACATACACATTCAATTGGGAATCTTACCCCACAGCAAAGAAGGAGGAGATAAAAAAGGGGGGATGATAGAAGGGATAGCAGATGGGGGAAGAGGTAATCAAAAGCAAACACTTTTGAAAAGGGACAGCGTTAAAGGAGAAAATTGGATAAAGGGGCATAGGATAGGAAGGAGCAAAATACAGTTAATCTTTCACAACATGAGTATTGTGGAAGACTTTTGCATAATGATATACATGTGGCTTATGTTGAAATGCTTGCCTTCTTAGGGAGGGTGGGTGGGGAGGGAAGTGGGGATGGAATTTGGAACTCAAAGTTTTAACAGGAGATGTCCAAAAAAGTTTTTGCCTGCAGCTAGGAAATAATATATACAGGCAATCGGGCATAAACACCTATTTTGCCCTGAAAGAAAATAAGCAAAAATGGGATTGGGGGAGATGGGTGACAGAAGGGAGGACTGACTGGGGAACAGAGCAATCAGAATATATATGCCATCTTAGAGTGGTGGGGTGGGTAGAAATAGGGAGAAAATTTATAATTCAAACTCTTGTGAAAATGCTGAAAACTATAAATCTTAGATAAATAAATAATGATTTAAACTCAAAAAAAAAGGAATATGAGAAGAATAAAAAAAGAAATTTTAATTTTACCAATTATATATGACCATAAAAGTAAGATGAAAAAAATGTATCTCCCTCCTCTCTTCTTTGATAAAAGGCATCCTGGGGTGGACCATGGCAGACTTGGTTGATGTGTCAGGTTAATTTTTCTAATTTTTTTTTCTCTTTTTCATATTTGGTTAAAAAAGATGGCTTAACTGGATAGGAAAATGTACAGAGACATATTCAGGAAATAAAAGAAATGTAAAAATAAAGATATTTTTAATAAAGATTCATTAAAAAAAAACTTTCTCCCAACTCCCTCAAGTGGTGACCCTTTTAGATTCTGCAGAATTTTTCTCTTTCTTTCTACAAATCCCTCTGGCAACTATGTTTCCAGATCTTTCTAGAAAATTTTTGCTCATCAAAAGTTTTGATTTGATTCCTTGTGACAACATACACAGTTATGGAGGGGAATTTTATACTCAGGATATATTTTCAAGTCCTAGTGCTAACTTGGCAAAGTGTAGCTTTGCAAAATTATCTTCAATTTCTCTACCCCTCCACCATACTTTTTATTATTTTACTCTTTTCTCTCCTTTCTGCTTCCCTCATGACCAATGCTGTAGTACTGTCCTCTTGTATAATCCCTGTCCCCAACTGACATTGTTTGCTTGGCCTCTAAGCATCATGGCATGATCTAGAGGTTTATTCTTTGCCACCACCTCCTTGACATAATCCTCATTGAACATTAACTTGTACTTTGGCTAATTCCCATATATAACTAGCTAATTAACTAAAGAAAAGAATCATTGAAAAGGTGTTCATATGTGCTACTAAGTTACTGTGCTATTCTTCTCTATAATAATTACTTTCTGTATTTTTTTCCCCAATAGGAGGCTCAGGTCGCTCTGGTCTGTCTGCTGACACCACTTATCCTTCCTGCCCCATCCAACACCCCGGTAAAGATGGCATCAGATTAAGGAAAACTCTTTGTTGGTGGACTGAGTTTTGATACTAATAAACAGTCATTGGAACATGTTTTCTCACAGTGTGGACAGATTGCTGAAGATGTTGTTGTGAAAGACAGGGAAATTCAGAGATCCAGAGGTGTTGGCTTTGTTACATTTGAGAACATAGATGATGCTAAAGATTCAATGATGGCCATGAATGGAATGTCTGTTGATGGGAGGCAGGTTAGAGTGACCAGGAGGGCAAATCGTCAGAAAATCAGTCCCGTGGGTGTTGAGGAGGTTCATCCAGTGGCTGAGGCTTCTTCCGTGGAGGCCAGGGTCGAGGCTGTGGTTTTTCTAGAGGATGTGGAGACCGCGGTTATGGGGGAGGCAGATTTGAATCAAGAAGTCTGGGATATGGAGGATCCAGCGACTATTACAGCAGCAGCAGGAGTCAAGGAGGCTACGGTGACCAGTCTTCAGGAGGGTCTTACAGAGACAGCTATGACCGTTATGCTGCACACAACGAGTAAAAATCCTTCCTGAATCAAGATCGTCTTTCCAATGGCTGTATTTATAAAGATTTTTGGAGCTTTGCTGAATCGCTATTGTGTAGTACCCATCTACTTGTATTCACTTTTATAGTATTACAGTTCTGATCTTGTTGAACACAGCCTGACAGCTTTGAGCATGAGATGGCTTAATTAGACTTTTCTTTTAAGAAAGCTCTTGTTTGTTCTCAAGTGTTTTTTTTAACATTTTTGAAAGCATTTCGGATTTTATTTTTTTTTCCTCATGAGCCAAGGTGTGGTGGGTTTTTTTTGTTGTTGTTGTTGTTTTCTCTTTTAGTTTTGTCTTAATTTTAATTTGTTTTCTTTTTACAACAAAGACTTGTGAAATTGGGGGCCCTGCTTCGGTTTTCTTTGAGCTAGAAAAGGACTTTAAATTCAATGTTTACGGGAAGCTGAACAAGCTGTGGAGGTTTGGCTTTTTCTTTTTCTTTTTTTAAGTTGCGTTACCTACAACTTTTTTGTAACCTTCCTTTAGTTGTAGCAAGGTAGGAATGCAGCCATGAGGGTTTGTGGAGAGGCAGACCACCTTGGTATATCTAAAGAGAAACTGCTTATATGTTCACTCTGCATAAAAGTATTTTTTATGCTACACTGTAAATTACCCAGAAATGGACTTGCAAACTTTCCATAAAAGAGGTTCTTGAAAATGAAAAAAAAAATCATGACTTTCTGGAAGTAATGACTCAATTCAAGCTATAGTTCTAATGGTGAGAATTTCATAGAAAACAGCTCCTTGTGCATATATCCCCAGAGCTTAACACAATCAGAGTCTGCCATATTGTCAATGTTTTTGATTCTTCTAGTACCTATTTATCTAGCAATTGCAGATTTATAGTTTAAAAAGACCTTTATGGAAATTTTATCTACCCTCTTTATTTTGCAAATGATGAGCCTGAGGACCAGAAAATTTAATAGATTTGCTTAGGGTCACAAATTTAGTAACTGTATGAAGCAATACTCACACTCAAGTCTTCCTGATTCTATTCACTATACCACATTGTTGGGCTAGATAACTCTTTTAAGAAACCTTGGATACAGTATCCATACTGCTCTTCCTACATAAAAGGACTGGACTTTGTAGGTAACTATTCTTTCTCTTTTTTCCCAGAGACTAGTATTTTGGACATTTCACTAATCTTAACTTATAGGTTTAGTAGAAAACATAAAAAGCGAAGTTAGTGCATTGTTTTAACCATTATTAACTCAATAGATAAAGTGTCATCAACATAAAATTTAGGTTATAGCTATAGAAATTGATTTGATTTTCCTTATTCTCTGTCTCTACAAATAATGTATTTTCCTAATTAATTTGAAATTTTAAGATAATTCTATTTTACATAAAGAATTTGTATTGAACTGAAATGACAATAATTTGAGGTTTTGATATCACATTGATTTGAAATATAAATATAAGTACACAGTTGCTAGTTATTATGAAACTATTGAATACAGTTTTATCTGCCTGATTTTTTATAGTGAGTTCTTTAATAGAATTACAGTTGTGTTAGTAAGTATGAACTTTATTTTCATGCTATATTTGCATAATACCCCAAGAGAGTAAAATATAAAGTTAACAGTGAAATACAAGATAATGTTGCTGTAGGTTTAGAAGGGGCAATATTCAGATGATATATTTAAAAAATACATGCTGAAATGAAATATTATTTGAATTGTGACTTTATCTGGTGCAATCATTCTGATAGACAAACATCAATTAATCAATACCGTTTTGCATAGTGATGCAAACAGTATTGAATTATCTACCAAGTAAAAGATTTTTTTTCTTTTTTGTTCCTTTTTTTACATAAATCTTTAAAATGCTTTCAAAAGAAATGGGGAGTTTTCAAGGATGAAGCTTTGGCAATAAAAATATTTAATAATCATTTTTAAGCTTTAATTTAACTATTTTGTTTTTCAGCATTTACATGTAAAAATTAATTTTTGCATTCATTTTTAAAACATTGAATTCCAAAATCTCTCCCTTCCTCCATCCCAACCTGCCTCATTGAGAATCAAATAATTTTATATAGGTAATACATGTGTAGTCATGCAAAACATTTCCATAATAGTTATGCTGTGAAAGAAAACACAGACAAGAAAAAAAAACTCAAGAAAAATGAAGCTAAATAAAACTTCAATCTGTATTTAGACACTATCAGTCCTTTCTCTGGGGCTAGATAGCAGTTTTCATTGCTAGTCCTTCAGAGTTTTCTCAGATCATTGTCTTGCTGAGAATATCTAAGCCATTCATGGCTGATCATCTTACAATATTGCTGTTACTTTATACATGGCACATTTCATTTTGTATCAGCCCATGGAAGTATTTCTAGGTTTTTCTGAGAGCATCCTACTTATCATTTCTTATAGTACAATAGGATTCCATCATAATCACATACAACAACTTGTTCAGTCATTCTCCAATTGATAGACACCCTCTCAAATTCTAATTCCTTACCATTAGTAAAGAGATGTAATAACTATTTTTTGTACATATAGGTCATTTTCCTTTTATCTCTTTTGGGATACAAATCTAGTAGTGGTATTACTAGCTGAAAAGGTATGTGAGGTTTTATAGCCCTTTGGGTAATATTTGCATCAGTTTACATCCCTACCAACAGTACATTAAAGTCTCATTTTTCCCATATTCCCTCCAATATTTGTCATTTACCTTTAATATCCTATTGATAGATCTAATAGTTATGAGGTAGTGCCTCAGAATTGTTTCACTTTGGATTTCTTCACTCAGTAGTGAGTTAAATTATTTTTTATGTGAGCGTAGATAGCTTTGATTACTTCATCAGAAAACTGATCATGTGTTTTGATCATTTATCAAATGGGGAATGGCTCTTATTTTTATAAATTTGAATCAGTTCTTTAAATGTTAGAGAAATGAAGCCTGTATGAGAGTAACTTGCTTCATTTTTTCACATTTACTTTTCTAAGTGTATTACCCTCCATCTGATTACCTCTGTCCCCTACTAATTCCTATAGGGTAAGAGATTTCTGTACCCAATTGATTTTATATAAATATATATATATATATATATTTATATATATATATATATATATATATATATTTATATATTTATATATTTATATATATATATAAATATATATATATATTTAAAATATATATATATAAATATATATATATATAAAATATATATATATATAAAATATATATATATAAAATATATATATATATATATATATATATATAAAATATAAAAATATAAATATATATATAAATATATATATATATTTCCACCTCATTCAGCCAATTCCAATAGGTTAACTCATTCCCTCTCAGGTCCTCCCTCTTCAAAAGCATTCCCTTGCTTCTTTTATGAAATAATTTACCCATTTCTACTTCTCCCTTTCTCTTTCTTAGAGTACATTCTTCCCTCTCACCTTAATTTTGTTTTTTAGATATCATGCTTTAATAACTGACTTACAGGGGCGGAGCCAAGATGGTGGCTGGAAAGCAAGGACTAGGATGAGCTCCCTGCCAAGTCCCTCCAAAAACCTATAAAAAATGGCTCTGAACCAATTCTAGAACTGCAGAACCCACAAAATAGCAGAAGGAAGCAGGGCTGCAGCCCAGGACAGCCTGGATGGTTACTGGGTGAGGTCTTTTGCACACAGAGCTGGGAGCGGTGCAGAACCCAGCATGGGTGGTGCGGACGAACCAGACGAAGAGCCAGGCAGAGCGGGCCCTAGCACCCTGAATCAGTGAGCTGCAGCAGTTACCAGACTTCTCAACCCACAAGGACCAAACACAACAGAGAAGGTTAAGGGGAAAAGCTGCTGGGGACAGGGGAATAGAGTTTGCAGTTCAGCCACAGACCCCAAGGCAGCAGAGGTGCGGCAGCTACAAAAATACAGCTGCAGTTGCTTCTGGGCCCAGGCCCAACTGGTGGGAGGAATTGAGTGGTAGATCAGAGCAGGAGTGAAGAGCCTGCTGAAGATCTAAGTCTAGTATGGGTTGGGGGTTCTTGCGGAAGGAAGAGTGCTGGTGTGGCAGAGCTGGTGCATCCCCCAAACATGTAACACAGAACTCTTTGCTCTACAAGCAGTCATACCCCGCTGAAAAACTCAAGGGTCAAGTAAGGTGGCTGGGAACATGGCCAGGCAGCAAAAACGCACCCAGATTGAGTCTCAGACTTTGGAATTTTCTCAGGTGACAAAGAAGACCAAAACATAGAGCAAGAAGAAGTCAACAAAACCAAGAGCCTACACCAAACGCCTCCAAGAAAAACATGAACTTGTCTCAGGCCATGGAAGAGCTCAAAAAAGATTTGGAAAAGCAAGTTAGAGAAGTAGAGGAAAACTTGGGAAGAGAAATGAGAGGGATGCGAGGAAACCATGAAAAACAAGTCAATGACTTGATAAAGGAGACACAAAATATTACTGAAAAATATACTGAAGAAAAAAACACTTTAAAAATAGACTAACTTAAATGGCAAAAGAGCTCCAAAAAACCAATGAGGAGAAGAATGCCTTGAAAGGTAGAATTAGCCAAATGGAAAAGGAGGTCCAAAAGACCACTGAAGAAAATACTACCTTAAAATTGGATTGGAGCAAGTGGAAGCTTTATGAGAAGTCAAGATATTATAAAACAGAAGCAAAGGAATGAAAAAATGGAAGGCAGAAGACAATGTGAACTATCTCATTGGGAAAACCACTGACCAGGAAAATAGATCCAGGAGAGATAATTTAAAAATTATTGGACTACCTGAAAGCCATGATCAAAAAAAGAGCCTAGATACCATCTTTCAGGAAATTATCAAGGAGAACTGCCCTGATATTCTAGAGCCACAGGGCAAAATAGAAATTGAAAGAATCCATTGATCGCCTCCTCAAATAGATCCCAAAAAGAAATCTCCTAGGAATATTGTCGCCAAATTCCAGAGCTCCCAGATCAAGGAGAAAATACTGCAAGCAGCCAGAAAGAAACAATTTGAGTATTGTGGAAACCCAATCAGAATAACCCAAGATCTGGCAGCTTCTACATTAAGAGATCGAAGGGCTTGGAATGCGATATTCCGGAGGTCAACGGAGCTAGGATTAAAACTTAGAATCAACTACCCAGCAAAACTGAGTATCATGTTCCAAGGCAAAATATGGATTTTCAATAAAATAGAGGACTTTCAAGCTTTCTCAGTGAAAAGACCAGAACTAAATAGAAAATTTGACTTTCAAACACAAGAATCAAGAGAAGCATGAAAAGGTAATCAAGAAACGGAAATTGCAAGGGACTTACTAAAGTTGAACTGTTTTGTTTACATTCCTACATGGAAAGATGATGAGTATGATTCATGAGACCTCAGTATTAGGGTAGTTGAAGGGAATATGCAAATATATATATATATATATATATGTTTATGTATATATATATATAAGTGAATGTGTATGTATGTATATATCTATGTGTATATGTACGTATGTGGATGTATGTGTATATATATATATGTTTATACATATATATATATGTAAAAGAGAGAGAGCAGACACAGGGTGAGTTGAAGATGAAGGGAAGATATCTAAAAGAAATAAAATGAAATTAAGGGATGAGAGAGTAACATACTGAGAGAGGGAGATAGGGAGAGATAGAATGGGGTGGATTATCTCGCATAAAGGTGGCAAGAGGAAGCAGTTCTATGGGAGGAGGGGAGAGGGCAGGTGAGGGGGGAATGAGTGAACCTTGCTCTCATCAGATTTGGCCTGAGGGGGAATACCATACATACTCAGTTGGGTATCTTACCCCAGAGAAAAGAAGAGGGAGGAAGATAAAAAAAAATAAAAAAAAATAAAAGGGGGGGGGATGAAAAAAATAATAAAATAAAATATTTGGTTTTCAGCATTGATTTTCACAATAGTTTGAATTACAAATTTTTTCCCCATTTCTACCCTCCCCCCCACTCCAAGATGGCTTATATTCTGGTTGCCCTGTTCCCCAGTCAGCCCTCCCCTCTTTCATCTCCCTCCCCTCTCATCCCCTTTTCCCTTCCTTTCTTGTAGGGCAACATAAATTTCTCCGCCCCATTGCCTGTGTATCTTATTTTTTAGTTGCATGCAAAAACAGTTTTTGTTTTTGAACATCTGATTTTAAAACTTTGAGTTCCAAATTCTCTCCCCTCTCCCCTTCCCACCCACCCTCCCTAAGAAGTTGAGCAATTCAACCTAGGCCACACATGTGTCATTATGTATAACCCTTCCACAATACTCATGTTGTGAAAGGCTAACTACATTTTGCTCCTTCCCAACCCATCCCGCTTTATTGAATTTTCTCCCTTGACCCTGTCCCCTTTCCAAAGTGTTTGTTTTGATTACCTCCACCCCCATCTGCCCTCCCCTCCATCATCCCCCCCCTTTTATTTTTTTTTATCTTCCTCCCTCTTCTTTCCTGTGGGGTAAGATACCCAACTGAGTATGTATGGTATTCCCCCTCAGGCCAAATCTGATGAGAGCAAGTTCACTCATTCCCCCCTCACCTGCCCTCTCCCCTCCTCCCATAGAACTGCTTCCTCTTGCCACCTTTATGCGAGATAACCCACCCCATTCTATCTCTCCCTATCTCCATCTCTCAATATATTCCTCTCTCATCCCTTAATTTGATTTTATTTCTTTTAGATATCTTCCCTTCATCTTCAACTCACCCTGTGTCTGCTCTCTCTCTTTTATATCTATATATCTATATATCTATATCTATCTCTCTATCTATCTATATATATATATATATATAAACACACACACATATATATATACACACATACATCCACATACATACATATAGACATAGATATATACATACATACACATTTACTTGTATATATACATATTCCCTTCAACTACCCTAATACTGAGGTCTCATGAATCATACACATCATGTTTCCATGTAGGAATGTAAACATAACAGTTCAACTTTAGTAAGTCCCTTGCAAATTCCGTGTCTAGATTACCTTTTCATGCTTCTCTTGATTCTTGTGTTTGAAAGTCAAATTTTCTACTCAGTTGTGGTCTTTTCACTGAGAAAGCTTGAAAGTCCTCTATTTTATTGAAACTCCATATTTTGCCTTGGAACATGATACTCAGTTTTGCTGGGTACGTGATTCGAGGTTTTAATCCTACCTCCATTGACCACCGGAATATCGCATTCCAAGCCCTTCGATCTCTTAATGTAGAAGCTGCCAGATCTTGGATTATTCTGATTGAGTTTCCACAATACTCAAATTGTTTCTTTCTGGCTGCTTGTAGTATTTTCTCCTTGATCTGGGAGCTCTGGAATTTGGCGACAATATTCCTAGTAGATTTCTTTTTGGGATCTATATGAGGAGGCAATCGATGGATTCTTTCAATTTCTATTTTGCCCTGTGGCTCTTGAATATCAGGTCAGTTCTCCTTGATAATTTCTTGAAAGATGATATCTAGGCTCTTTTTTTGATCATGGCTTTCAGGCAGTCCAATCATTTTTAAGTTATCTCTCCTGGATCTATTTTCCAGGTCAGTGGTTTTTCCAAGGAGATATTTCACATTGTCTTCCATTTTTTGATTCCTTTGGTTGTGTTTTATAATATCCTGATTTCTCATCAAGTCACTAGCTTCCACTTGCTCCTATCTAGTTTTTAAAGTAGTATTTCCTTCAGTGGTCTTTTGGACCTCCTTTTCCATTTGGCTAATTCTGCCTTTCAAGGCATTCTTCTCCTCATTGGCTTTTTGGAGCTCTTTTGCCATAGGAGTTAGTCTGTTTTTTAAGGTGTTGTTTTCTTCAGTGTATTTTTCAGTATTTTTTTGGGTCTCCTTTAGCAAGTCATTGACTTGTTTTTCATGGTTTTCTCACATCCTTCTCATTTCTCTTCCCAACTTTTCCTCTAGTTCTCTAACTTGCTTTTCCAAATCCTTTTTGAGTTCTTCTATGGCCTGGGGCCAATTCATGTTTTTCTTGGAGACTTTGGTTGTAGGCTCTATGAATTTGTTGTCTTCTTTAGGATGTATGTTTTGGTCTTCTTTGTCACCAAAGAAAGAATCCAAAGTCTGTGACTGAATCTGCGTGCGTTTTCGCTGCCTGGCCATATTCCCAACCAACTAACTTGACCCTTGAGTTTTTCAGTGGGGTATGACTGCTTGTAGACTAAGGAGTTCTATGTTCTACGTTTGGGGGGTGGTGCCAGCTCTGTCAGACCCGCACTCCTCCTTCCCCAAGAACCCCCAGTTCAGACTGGGCTTAGATCTTCAGCAGGCTGTCACACTCCTGCTCTGATCCGCCACTTAATTCCTCCCACCAGGTGGGCCTGGAGCCGGAAGTAACAACAGCTGTAGCTGCCCCACCTCCGCTGCCCCCTGCGCTGGAAGCTGAACCGCGAACTCCTTCTACTCCTGCAGCTTTTCCCACTAACCTTCTCTGCAGTCTTTGGTGTTTGTGGGTCGAGGGGTCTGGTAACTGCTGCAGCTCACATATTCAGGGCGCTAGGGCCCCCTCCGCCCGGCTTCTGGTCTGGATGGTCCACGCCGCTCAGGCTGGGCTCTGCTCCACTCTGTTCCCAGCTCCCAGCTCCCAGCTCCGAGCTCCTTGTGGGATAGACCTCACCCAGAGACCATTCAGGCTTTCCTGGGCTGGAGCCCTGCTTCCCTCTGCTGTTCTGTGGGTTCTGCCGTTCTAGAATTGGTTCAGAGCCATTTTTATAGGTTTTTGGATGGACTCGGGTACGGAGCTCAATCTAGTCCCTGCTTACCAGCCGCCATCTTGGCTCTTCTCGTAACCTTCTAAGTTGTCTTAGAATGGGAATTTGTTTCGCACAATCTTTTGTGGGTTCTACTGCTCTAGAATTTGTTTAGAGACATTTTCCTTTATATTTATTTATTTAACATATTTAGTTTTCAGCATTGATTTTCACAACAGTTTGAATTGCAAATTTTCTCCCTTGACCCTGTCCCCTTTCCAAAGTGTTTCTTTTTGATTGCCTCCACCCCCATCTGCCCTCCCCTCCATCATCCCTCCCTTTTTTAATCTTCTTCCCTCTTCTTTCCTTTGGGGTAAGATACCCATTTGAGTATGTATGGTATTCCCTCCTCAGGACAACTTTGATGAGAGCAAGATTCACTCATTGTCCCCTCACCTGCCCTCTCCCCTCCTCCCACAGAACTGCTTCCTCCTGTCACTTTTATTCAAGATAATCCACCCCATTCTATCTCTCCCTATCTCCCTCTCTCAATATATTCCTCTCTCATCCCTTAATTTGATTGTATTTCTTTTATATATCTCCCCTTCATCTTCAACTCACCCTGTGTCCGCTCTCTCTCTCTTCATATATATGTATGTATATATATATAAATATATATACACATACAGATATATATATACACATACGTATATACATACATGCACATTCACATATATATAAATATATACATATATACATATATATAAATATATATATACATATATATACATATGTGTGTGTGTATATATATATTTACATATGCATATTGCTTTCAGGTACTATGATATTGAGGTCTCATGAATCATACACATCATCTTTCCATGTAGGAATGTAAACAAAACAGTTCAACTTTAGTAAGTCCCTTATGATTTCTCTTTCTTGTTCACCTTTTTATGCTTCTCTTGATTCTTGTGTTTGAAAGTCAGATTTTCTATTCAGCTCTGGTCTTTTCACTGAGAAACCTTGAAAGTCCTCTATTTCATTGAAAATCCATATTTTGCCTTGGGGCATCATACTCAGTTTTGCTGGGTAGGTGATTCTAGGTTTTAATCCTAGCTCCATTGACCTCTGGAGTATCGTATCCCAAGTCCTTCGATCTCTTAATTTAGAAGTTGCCAGATCTTGGATTATTGTGATTATGTTTCCACAACACTCAAATTGTTTCTTTTTGGCTGCTTGCAATATTTTCTCCTTGATCTGGGAGCTCTGGAATTTCTTTTTGGAATCTATTTGAGGAGGCGATCAATGGATTCTTTCAATTTCTATTTTGCCCTGTGGCTCTAGAATGTCAGGGCAGCTCTACTTGATAATTTCTTGAAAGATGATATCTAGGCTCCTTTTTTGATCATGGCTTTCAGGTAGTCCAATCATTTTTAAATTATCTCTCCTGGATCTATTTTCCAGGTCAGTGGTTTTTCCAATGAGAGATTTCACATTGTCTTCCATTTTTTCATTCCTTTGTTTCTGTTTCATAATATCTTGATTTCTCATAAGGTCACTAGCTTCCACTTGCTCCAATCTAATTTTTTAAGGTAGTATTTTCTTCAGTAGTCTTTTGGACCTCCTTTTCCATTTGGCTAATTCTACCTTTCAAGGCATTCTTCTCCTCATTGGCATTTTGGAGCTCTTTTGCCATTTGAGTTAGTCTATATTTTAAGGTGTTGTTCTCTTCAGTGTATTTTTCAGTATTTTTTTGGGTCTCCTTTAGCAAGTCATTGATTTGTTTTTCATGGTTTTCTTGCCTCCTCATTTCTCTTCCCAACTTTTCCTCTACTTCTCTAACTTGCTTTTCCAAATCCTTTTTGAGCTCTTCCATGGCCTAGGACCAGTTCATGTTTTTCTTGGAGGCTTTTGGTGTAGGCTCTTGCACTTTGTTGACTTCTTTAGGCTGTATGTTTTGGTCTTCTTTGTCAGCAAAGAAAGAATGAAAAGTCTGAGACTGAATCTGGTTGTGTTTTCACTGCCTGGCCATATTCCCAACCAGCTAACTTGACCCTTGAGTTTTTCAGCAGGGTATGACTGCTTGTAGAGTAAAGAGTTTTTTGTTCCATGTTTGGGGGGATGCGCCAGCTCTGCCACAGCAGCACTCCTCCTTCTCCAAGAATCCCCAACCCGGACTGGGCTTAGATCTTCAGCAGGTAGTGCACTCCTGCTCTGATCTGCCACTTAATTCCTCCCACCAGGTGGGCCTGGGGCCAGAAGCAACAGCAGCTGTAGTTGCCCCACCTCTGCTGCCCCGGGGGTGGTGGCCAACTGTGAACTCCTTCCACTCCTGCATCTTTTCCCACTAACTTTCTCCACTGTCTTTGGTGTTTGTGGGTTAAGGAGTCTGGTAACTGCCGCAGCTCACTGATTGAGCGTGCTAGTGCCCGCCCCGCCCGGCTCCCAGTCTGGTTGGTCCTAGCAGCTCATGCTGGACTCTGCTCTGCTCTTCTCCCAGCTCCCAGCTCTCATCTCCCAGTTCCGTGTGGGATAGACCTCACCCAGAGACCATTCAGGCTGTCCTGGACTGGAGCCCTCTTTCCCTCTGCTGTTTTTTGGGTTCTGCAGTTCTAGAATTGGTTCTGAGCCATTTTTTATAGGTTTTTGGAGGGACTCGGCGGGGAGCTCACTGCTTTCCAGCCACCGTCTTGGCTCCATTTACATTTTTACAGATATATGGAGGGTTTGGGGCAGAGCTCAGAAAATTCCCTTCCTATACTCTGCCTTCTTGCTTACACCTTCAAATTATCAATCATTCTAAAGAGGTCAAAATAGGGGAGACATCTGAAGAAATTAATGTATCCTTACTTGGAGGTCTTTTATAAGCTATGATTTTTAAAAGGCTAGAAACAAGGACATGCAGTGAAGGAACAATACAGAAGAGCAAAATTAATCTCCATGAATGATGTCCAAAAGACTTGTAAAACCCAAAGTAAACATGTGGCTTAAAAAGTGCTAAAGAATATAGGGATAGGGACTAAATTAATAATTTCAATAATATAAGTAACTCCAACTAACAGTGCAAGTGAGCAACTTGTTTGCAACTTATAGTCTTATATAACTGAGTAGAACTTCTTAAGTAATTAAATGATATGCCCAAGGTCACAAAGCTGGGATGTCTCAAAAGTGAGACTTGAACTGAGGTTGCTATGACTTTGAAGTCAATTCCACATCCAGTGTCACATGCCTGCTTCTGTAACACAATACACATATGCAGAAACTTGTATGTATGTGTGTATGTATGTGCCTAATATATATATTCAAATGCAAACACATATGCAAATAACTATACATATGTAATACACATATAGTATATGAAACTACACACTTAAAGACGTTATCTTTTGAACAAGGAGAAGAATAGGGAAAGTTTAAATCCTTAGCCATATTCAGAACAAATGTAACAATACTAATAAGCCACTGAGAAAAAGGAAGAGTTAGGATCTCTTTAGCTTCAGTTTTCCATTAATGAAAATGGTCTTCAAAGAGAAAATGTCATAAAAGAAATCGTTGACGAAACTGAAATACACAATGTTAATTAAAAATAGGAGCCATCCTAATTGCCCTAAATAAGATCAAGTTATATAGACTGAATAAATTATATCATCAGATATTGAAGGTGCATTTAGATATGATTTCTGAATAGTACTATGTGTAGACTCATGAAAAATGGGAGAGATTATACAAGACTGAAGAAGAGCAAGTGTTCTGATTTTATAAATGAGCAAGAAGGGTAAATGGTCAACAAACCAATGAGGAGCTTTTAGTTCAGAACTAACAAAATACTGCATTAGATTAGTATGCAAATATTTAATAGGGTAGCTAGGTGGCTCAGTGAATGGATTACTGGGTGAGTGATCAGGAAGATTTATCTCCTGAGTTCAAACCCGGCCTCAGACAGTTACTTGCTTTGTGACCCTAGGCAAATCACTTAATCCTGTCTCTCTCAGTTTTCTCATCTGTAAAATGAGCTAGAGAAAGAAATGGCAAACAACTTTAGTATCTATGCCAAGAAAACACCAAAGGAGGTCACAAAGAGTGGGGCATGATGGAAAAAGTTTACTATTATTATTATTGATAATAATAATAATAATAATAAAAATGGATATTTGATAACATCAAAAAAGAATGCATTGATCATTAGAAGGCAGCATGAATTTACTAACGAGTCACAATAGATGAATACTGCAATTCCTCTCCCCAGGATAACTAGACAGGTAGTTTTAAGAATTCTCTAGATATTATATATCTGATGTCAACTAGGAATTTGAAAAAATATATATATATATATTTTCTTATATCTTTAGTACAAATTTATGAAAAATGATCTAAAAGATAGCACAGCTAGATGAATAACTCTCTGAATGACCAGAACCAAAATTCAGAAAGTAGCCTGGAATGAATCAACTAATGATTCCACTTAAGATACTGTTTTTTTTTGTCTTTGGCCTTCTTCTGTTCAGTCTTGAATGACATTTGGATGACAAATCAGTTTCTTTGATGGTAGCATAAATGGCAAAATTGTAAAATTTATAACATGTGAAGGATTATTATAATAGAATATTGTAGTTTGAAGATGCCTCTGAGATCACTTTGTCTAATCCTTTACCTAATGCATAAATTTCTCCCAGAATATCTCCAATAAATAGTGCCGCAAATCTCTGTTTAAAGAAAATGATTGTCAAGGGATTCACTAGTTTTGGGAAAACTTACTCCATTTCCAGGCAAATCAAAATGTTAAAAATTGTATATATGAATGACCCAGACATTGCCCTTCTCTAATTTCTACATTCCGGTATTTTTTTTCTTCTTCTGTCTTTCACATATTAAGTAAAATAATTCTTCAAACCCCCTCCTTCTGGATAAGGAAATTCAGAGATGAAGCAATTTACTGAAGTTAATATAGGAATTCACTGATAGATGCAGAGACTGAACTCAAATCTTCTAATAGTCAATCTAGTACTTTATCCAACACATGAAGTAGGGCCTTAATCCTTTCTGAAAACATTTTTTAGAAACTAATAACTAAGCTCATTCTCAAATTGAAATTTTCACTTGTTTGAGGAAGTACGTATACATCTGTTCACTGGCAGCACTAATAAGTCACATGAAGGTAGAGGATTTTATTTCAAATAGATTAGTGCTGACAACAGCAAAAAATGTGAACAGGGTCCAGTTTCTAGAATTCTAGAATTTATTAACACAATTATATGTATATAAATATATGTGTGTGAATAATTAAAGGTAATCAAGAAATGGAAATTGCAAGGGACTTACTAAAGTTGAACTGTTTTGTTTACATTCCTACATGGAAAGATGATGAGTATGATTCATGAGACCTCAGTATTAGGGTAGTTGAAGGGAATATGCATATATATATATATATATATATATATATATATCTATATATATATATATACATATATATATATATATATATGTGTGTGTGTGTGTGTGTGTGTGTGTGTGTGTATATGTTTATGTATATATATATATAAGTGAATGTGTATGTATGTATATATGTATGTGTATATGTATGTATGTGTATATATATATATATATATGTGTTTATATATATATGTAAAAGAGAGAGAGCAGACACAGGGTGAGTTGAAGATGAAGGGAAGATATCTAAAAGAAATAAAATGAAATTAAGGAATGAGAGAGTAACATACTGAGAGAGGGAGATAGGGAGAGATAGAATGGGGTGGATTATCTCGCATAAAGGTGGCAAGAGGAAGCAGTTCTATGGGAGGAGGGGAGAGGGCAGGTGAGGGGGGAATGAGTGAACCTTGCTCTCATCAGATTTGGCCTGAGGGGGAATACCATACATACTCAGTTGGGTATCTTACCCCACAGGAAAGAAGAAGGAGGAAGATAAAAAAAAAATAAAAGGCGGGGGAATGATGGAGGGGAGGGCAGATGGGGGTGGAGGTAATCAAAACAAACACTTTGGAAAGGGGACAGGGTCAAGGGAGAAAATTCAATAAAGTGGGATGGGTTGGGAAGGAGCAAAATGTAGTTAGCCTTTCACAACATGAGTATTGTGGAAGGGTTATACATAATAATACATGTGTGGCCTAGGTTGAATTGCTCAACTTCTTAGGGAGGGTGGGTGGGAAGGGAAGAGGGAAGAGAATTTGGAACTCAAAGTTTTAAAATCAGATGTTCAAAAACAAAAAAAGTTTTTGTATGCAACTAAAAAATAAGAAACACAGGCAATGGGGCATAGAAATTTATCTTGCCCTACAAGAAAGGAAGGGAAAAGTGGATGAGAGGGGAGGGGGGGTGATAGAAGGGAGGGCTGACTGGGGAACAGGGCAACCAGAATATAAGCCATCTTGGAGTGGGGGGGAGGGTAGAAATGGGGAGAAAATTTGTAATTCAAAATGTTGTGAAAATCAATGCTGAAAACCAAATATGTTAAATAAATAAATTGCATTTAAAAAAAAAAAAAGAAGTATTAACATATGTCTACCTGATGCCCCTGTTAGGAATTTGTTATATCTCTTTTTGGATATAGTACTATGTTAAAATGTATCTTTATTATATTTTTAAAAAAAATTCAAAATATTTTATTTATTTACATGTTTTAATTTTCAACATTCACTTCCATGAGATTTCAGGTTCCAAATATTCTCCCCATCTCTCCCCTCCCCCACCCCAAAACATAGTGCTTTCTGATTGCCCCTTCTCCCAATCTGCCCTTCCTTCTATCACCCCTCCCCTTTTTTCTTATCCCCTTCCCTTCTATTTTGCTATAGGGCCAAATAAATTTCCAAGTTGCATGTGAAAATAAGTCTTAACATCCATTTTTAAAACTTTAAGTTCCAAATTCCTTCCCTATTTTCCTCCCCACCAGTCCTCATTGAGAATGCAAGCAATTTGATATAGGATATACATGTGTAGACATGCAAAAAACTTCCATAATTTTCATGTTGTGAAAGACTAACTATATTCCCCTCCATCCTATCCCACTTCCCATTTATTCTATTCTCTCTTTTGACCCTGTCACTCCTCAAAAACATTTGTTTCTGACTACCCTCTCCTTCAGTCTTCCTCCCTTTCCTCCCTTCCCCACCATTCACTTCCCCCTTACTTTCTTGTAGGATAAGATAGATTTCTATATACAATTGAATGTGTATGTTATTCTTTCCTTAAGGAAAAACTGATGAGAATGAGACTCACTCATTCCTTCTCACCTTTCCCCTCTTCCTCTCCATTGTAAAGCTTTTCCTTGCCTGTTTTATGTGAGATAATTTACCCTATTCTACCTCTCCCTTTCTCCTTCTTCCAGTGTATTCCTCTCTCACCCCTTAATTTTAATAAATCTCTTATGATTTCTCTTTCCTGTTTAGCTTTTCATGCTTCTCTTGAGTCTTCTGTTTGAAATTTAAATTTTCTATTCAGGTCTGGTCTTTTCATCAAGAATGCTTGAAAGTAATTAATTTCCTTTAATATCCCTTTTGTCTCCTGAAGAATTACACTCAGTTTTTCTGAGTAGGTAATTCTTGGTTTTAATCCTTGCTCCTTTTAACCTCCAGAATATTATATTCAAAGACCTCAGATCTCTTAATGTATAACCTGCTAAATCTTGTGTTATCCTGATTATGGTTCCACAATACTAGAATTGTTTCTTTCTGGCTGCTTGCAATACTTTCTCCCTGACCTGGGAACTCTGGAATTTGGCTAGAATATTCCTTAAAGTTTTCCTTTTGGGATCTCTTTCAGGAGGTGATCAGTGTATAATTTATATTTCCATTTTACATTCTGGTTCCAGAATATCACAGCAGTTTTTCTTGATAATTTCTTGAAAGATGTTGTCTAAGCTCTTTGTTGTCACCCTTCATTTCCACAACATTTTGAATTTCACATTTTCTCCCCATCTCTCCCCTCCCCAACCCAAAGATGGCATGCATTCTGATTGTCACTTCCTCCAGTCTGAACTCCCTTCTATCACCGCTCCCCCCCATCCTCTTCCCGCTTACTTTCTTGTAGGGCAAAATAGACTTCTATACCCCATTGCCTGTATTTTGTATTTCCCAATTTTAAAGACAATTTCATCTTTGTTTTTAAAACATTGAATTTTAAATTCTCTCCCTTCTTCCCTCCCCACTCACCCTCATTGAGAAGGCAAGCAATTCAATATATGTTACATATATATGGCTTCGCAAAACATTTCCATAATAGTCATGTTGTGAAAGACTAACTGTATTTCCCTCCATCCTTTCCTGCCTCACCCATTAGTTTTACTTTCTCTTTAGACCCTGACCCTTTTCAAAAGTGTTTCCTTCTGGTTACCTCCTCCCCCAGGCTGCCATTCCTTCTATCATAACCTCCCCCCTTTTATCCCCTTCCTTCCTAATTACCTGTAGATACCCAATTGAGTTTGTATGTTATTCCCTCCTTAAGCCAAATCTGACAAGTGTAAGGTTCACTCATTCCTAGGCTCTTTTATTGATCCTGACTTTCAGGTAGTACAGTAATATTTAAATTCTTTCTCCTGTTCTATTTTCCAGGTCAGTTGTTTCTTCAATGAGATATTTTCTTCTGAGTGTATGTTTTGATATTCCCTATTGCTAAAGCAAGACTCTATACTGTGAAGTTTTTTTCCCATTGTTTTCTTATTTTCCCAGCCAATTACTTGACTTTTTTTAGTCTTTGAAAGGGTAGAGCTCTGCTTCCACTGTGGAGGGTGTACTGTCCCAAGCTTCTCCTGGCTTGCACTCTTGTTTGTGAATGACCACAAGCACTCTTCTATTCCCTGGAATAGAAAGGAGGATTCCCTCTCCACCACCACCACAAGCTTTGCCACAACAGCACTCCTCCTTGCCTGACAACTGCCACCCAGGACTGTGACCCACATCCAAGAATTTTCAAAGCATCAGAATCATGCCTCAGTGCCAGCAAAGATATCCCTTAAATCCCCTTCTGTTCAGCCACTTGATTCTCTCACTGTTGGCAAAGAGCTCCAGGAATTAACTGCTATTACTGCCCCCACCCTGGGGCTATGCCCAGGGCTGGCGATAGACTTTCTCTCAACCAGGTCTGAAAGACCTTTCCTACTGACCTTCTAAGTTATCTTTGTTGTTCGTGAGTAGGGAAGTCTGGAAACCACCAAAGCTGCCCATGATTCAGTCCCCTGAGGCCTACTCCAGGTTTGCTGGGACCTCATCTATGCTGTTGCATTTTGTGCTGGACTGTGCTCCTCTTTCATCCTGGTGCAGCAGACCTTTCCTCTAGATTTTCCAGGTTGCTTGGGGTGGAAATTTGTTTCACTCTGTCATTTTGTGGGTTCTGCTTCTCTAGAATTTGTTTAAAGTCATTTTTTACAGTATTTGGGGGCATTTGGGGGAAAGCTCAAGCAAATTCCAATTTTTTTACTCTACTATCTTTGTTGCACCTCCAAAATGTATTTTTAAAATGCATAAAAATTGATGTGTAGATGCAACTTTGTAACCAGTCACATTTTTAGATTGCATTATATATTTTAACTTTGGGGATAAAACTGATTCTGAAGCAAAGAAAACGGTATGCCTCAACAAAGCCTCTTCCCTGATCACATTGCAAAATGTCTCTCTCACATCCACCCAATTTTTTCAGCTGTGAGTAAACATGAAACATTATTGAACTAGAGTATGGTGATATAAGGGCATCTTTTCCACTTCACATGTGAAGTGTAACATTTCATATTTTTCTGAGTATCATAAAGTTAACAAGCTGGAGAATTAAATATCATTGACTATCTATATTGATTCCTAAGGTAATGTAAAAAAAATCAAAAATTTCAAATTTTTATTGCTAATTTTCTTAATATAATAATTTTGTCTTATTATAATTATAGTAAATACTTTTTGCTTACTTTTATCTTTGGTGTTGGTGGGCCTAATTCTTTTTTTTTCTTTTTTATTTTTTCTTCTTTTTTATTTTTTTTTATTTTTTTTAATTTAAATTTATTTATTTAACATATTTAGTTTTCAGCATTGATTTTCACAAGAGTTTAAATTACAAATTTTCTCTCCAATTCTACCTTCTCCACCCACTCCAAGATGGCATATATTCTGGTTACCCTGTTCCCCAGTCAGCCCTCCCTTCTGTCACCACACTCCCCTCCCATCCACTTTTTCCTTCCTTTCTTCTAGGGAAAGATAAATTTCTACATCCCATTGCCTGTGTATCTTATTTTCTAGTTACATGCAAATTATTTTTTTGTTTTTGAAAATATGTTTTTTAAACTTTGAGTTCCAAATTGTCTCCCCTCTTCCCTTCCCACCCACCCTCCCTAAGAATGAAGTAATTCAACATAGGCCACATGTGCATAACCCTTACACAATACTCATGTTGTGAAAGACTAACTATATTTTGCTCCTTCCCACCCCATCCCCCTTTACTGAATTCTCACCCTTGACCCTGTCACCTTTCCAGAGTGTTTGTTTTTGATTACTTCCACCCCCATCTGCCCTCCCCTCCATCATTGCCACTTTTTTATCTTCTTCCCTCTTCTTTCCTGTGGGGTAAGATACCCAAATGAGTATGTATGGTATTCCCTCCTCAGGCCAAATTTGACGAGAGCAAAATTCACACATTCCCCCCACACCTGCCCTCTCCCCTCCTCCCACAGAACTGCTTCCTTTTGCCACCTTTATGTGAGATAATCCACCCCAATCTATCTCTCCCTATCTCCCTCTCTCAATATATTACTCTCTCATCCCTTAATTTGATTTTATTTCTTTTAGATATCTTCTCTTCATCTTCAACTCACTCTGTGTCTGCTCTCTCTCTCTTTCTATATATATATATATATATATATATATATATATATATATATATATATACACATATATATACACACACACATATATATACATACATACACACACATATACATACATACACACATACATATACATACACATTCACACACACACACACACACACACACACACACACATATATATATATATATATATATATATTAATATATGCATATTCCCTTCACCTACCCTAATACTGAGGTCTCATGAATCATACACGTCATCTTTCTATGTAGGAATGTAAACAAAACAGTTCAACTTTAGTACGTCCCTTGCAATTTCTTTTTCTTATTCTTTTCTTGATTACCTTTTCGTGCCTCTCTTGATTCTTGTGTTTGAAAGTCAAATTTTCTATTCAGCTCTCGTCTTTTCACTGAGAAAGCTTGAAAGTCCTCTATTTATTGAAAATCCATATTTTGCCTTGGAGCATGATACTCAGTTTTGCTGGGTAGGTGATTCGAGGTTTTAATCCTAGCTCCACTGACCTCCAGAATATCGTATTCCAAACCCTTCGATCTCTTCATGTAGAAGCTGCCAGATCTTGGGTTATTCTGATTGTATTTCCGCAATACTTGAATTGCTTCTTTCTGCTGGCTTGCAGTATTTTCTCCTTGATCTGGGAGCTCTGGAATTTGGTGACAATATTCCTAGGAGATTTCTTTTTGGGATCTATTTGAAGAGGCAATCGATGGATTCTTTCAATTTCTATTTTGCCCTGTGGCTCTTGAATATCAGGTCAGTTCTCCTTGATAATTTCTTGAAAGATGATATCTAGGCTCTTTTTTTTGATCATAGCTTTCAGGTAGTCCAATCATATTTAAATTATCTCTCCTGGATCTATTCTCCTGGTCAGTGGTTTTTCCAATGAGATATTTCACATTGTCTTCCATTTTTTCATTCCTTTGGTTCTGTTTTATAATATCTTGATTTCTCATAAAGTCACTAGCTTCCACTTGCTCCAATATAATTTTTAAGGTAATATTTTCTTCAGTGGTCCATTGGACCTCCTTGTCCCTTTGATTAATTCTGCCTTTCAAGGCATTTTTCTCCTTATTGGCTTTTTGGAGCTCTTTTTCCATTTGAGTTAATCTATTTTTTAAGGTGTTGTTTTCTTCAGTGTATTTTTCAGTATTTTTTGGGTCTCCTTTAGCAAGTCATTGATTTGTTTTTCATGGTTTTCTTGCCTCCTTCTCATTTCTCTTCCCAATTTTTCCTCTACTTCTCTAACTTGCTTTTCCATGGCCTGGGACCAGTTCATATTTTTCTTGGAGTCTTTTGGTGTAGGCTCTTGCACTTTGTTGACTTCTTTAGGCTGTATGTTTTGGTCTTCTTTGTCAGCAAAGAAAGAATGAAAAGTCTGAGACTGAATCTGGTTGTGTTTTCACTGCCTGGCCATATTCCCAACCAGCTAACTTGACCCTTGAATTTTTCAGTGGGGTATGACTTCTTGTAGACTAAAGAGTTCTATGTTCCACGTTTGGGGGGGGGGGGTGGGATGCACCAGCTCTGCCACAGCAGCACTCCTCCATCTCCAAGAACTCCCAATCCCGGACTGGGCTTTGATCTTCAACAGGCTGTGTGCACTCCTGCTCTGATCTGCCACTTAATTCCTCCCACCAGGTGGGTCTGGGGCCGGAAGCAACAGCAGCTGTAGCTGCCCCACCTCTGCTGCCTCAGGGGCGGTAGTCGAACCCCAAACTCCTTCCACTCCCACAGCATTTCCCACTAACCTTCTCCTCTGTCTTTGGTGTTTGTGGGTTGAGATGTCTGGTAAGTGTCGTAGCTCACTGATTCAGAGCGGTGGGGCCCGCTCCGCCTGGCTCCTGGTCTGGTTGGTCCGTGCTGCTCACACTGGGTTGTGTTCCGCTCTGCTCCCAGCTCCCAGCTCTCAGCTCTGTGTGGGATAGACCTCACCCAGAGACCATCCAGGCTGTCCTAGGCTGGAGCCCTTGCTTCCCTCTGCTGTTTTGTGGGTTCTGCAGTTCTAGAATTTGTTCAGAGCCATTTTTTATAGGTTTTTGGAAGGAATCGGCGGGGAGCTCACGCTAGTCCCTGCTTTCCAGCTGCCATCTTGGCTCCGCCCCCTGTGGGCCTAATCCTTTATTTATTGAACAATGTCTTGAAGGAGATATAACACTTTTCATTGAATTCAATCAATAGATTTTCATTAAATAATTTCTACACCAGGCACCAAGTTATTCTCTAGGGGTCTAGAAATTAAGTATTCATTGTCCTCAGGAGGTAGCACTGAGTAGGTGGAGATAGTATGAGCTACGTTTCCTACATGTATACATGTAATTATGTACAAAATATATGTACAATAAAGAGATGATGATTTGGGACTTTAATAACTATTGGCAAAGGACGAGGAAAAACTATTACAGGAAGTTGAAATTGAGATAAGTTTTGAAAGTGTCTAGGGAATTTAAGAAACAGGCTTTCTAGGACATTATTGGAACTGATGACTGAAGGTTAGGATTAGTGTTAAGTGTATACTAGCAGGCAATGAGAAAGGAAACTGAGAACAGCTCTCAAACACATAGCATGAGTCAAGAGAGCAATCATGTAATGATGCTTCTTGAAATGTGAAGCATCTTTTTTGGCTAATATCATGTTATTTGCTTTCATATTCACTGTGGTCCAGATAGAAAATTTCTCACTCTCTAACATACACACACATGCATGCCTGTATGTGGGTATATACATACATGCATGCATGCATGTATACACAAATATATATATAGTTATATATACACACATGTATATATGTATGTGTGTGTATATGTATGTAAACATGATATGAACAGTATACATGCATATACATAAACATACATATACACAAGCATATGTATGAGTTTCAACATTTCTATAACTGTGTATGTGTATATATATATATACATAATACATAAATATATAAACACATTTTTAGATTATCGCACCTCCATGCTTTTGTGCACACCATTACCTATGGCTGTAATACTTCCACCTTTCAAATTGCTTTGACACTCTTCCTGTATTTTATGCCCTTATCAAGAGTTACAACCTCCATGAAGCTCGAGGTAGGCTTTCTAATTTTGCCTACTCTGCCTATTAAGATTTTCTTTTTCTACTTTGTTCATCTGTATTCTAAAAGATATACCATTTCACTTAAGTACTTCTTTAGCCAAAATACAGAAATTGTAGTACATTCTTTAAAAATTATCGTGTTCTTTCACAGAATTATTAACTAATTCCGTGATTTGTTCTTTGATCCACTCATTATTGAGAATTTCATTGTTAAGTCTCCATTTGGACATGTATTTTTCCTGGGCTCCCTGACCTTATTAACATTTTTTATTGTACTGATATAAAAATGTGTTTACTATTTTGCCTTTTAAAATATTTATTTGCAAAATCCCTGAATCCTAATAAACAGTTATATTTTTTTGTAAAAATTATATTTCATGCTAAAAAATTTCACATTCTCTTGAGGTTCCACTCAGAAGATATAATAATTATTTTAGATCTGGTTGTTCTTTTTCAGAAATGTGTTCAATTCTTTTCTTGGTTTTGTCTTCATTAGATTTTTTTTTCTAAATTGAGAGAAGGGCATTAACATATCTTTCTAGTTTTGTACTATTATCTATTCTTATAATTCAGTTAATTTTTCCTTTGTGGATTTAGATGCTAGGGCATTTGGGACATATAAATTTAATATTGATATTGGTTTATTTTCTATGGTACTTTTCAGAATAATTTAGTGGGTTGTTTCTTATCTCTTTTTATTTTGTGAGTATTTGGTTTTGCTTTATATAAGAGGATGATTGCAAATCCTGGTTATTGGTGAAGATTCCTTTGATGCATATCTGGTTTTTTATTTTAGGTTCTAATTTTCGTGCTCTTTTATGCCTTTTTTTAGATATATTACTTGTCAACATATTAAGCACTGTCATTGTTCTATTGAATCAGTTACTATTTTTCAATTCATCTTATTGTTCAATCCATTCAAATTTTAAGTTAATTAGGCTTATGTTTATCTCCATTTATCTCTTAACATATATATATATATATGTATATATACATATCTTTCTGTATATACATATACATATGTATGTTACTGAATTAGTATTTTCTTTCCCCATTTGCTTGTAAATGCAATGCTTTGCCTCCATTTATTTTAGATTAATTTTCTTTAGGGTAATTCCATTCCCACAGGAACTTTCCATGTCACCCTTTTTGCCTCCTTTATTTGTTACTACACTCCATATCTCCATATTTTTGACCTTTGTCTATACTATTAACCCCTTCCTTTATTTTATGTGGTTTTCTAATTTTTCTTCTTCTGATTTATTATTTAACTAAAATTTTCCATTCTCTTCTTTTCTTCAATTTTTTTATTTTTTAAATTTCATTTTCTCCAACTTCTTAAATGGATTCCCTGGCCCATTTTATTTATTATTTTTTTTCATTTTCTGTCTATTCTAACTTTTATTCTCTGATTCATGTCCTCTGTAGTTATTTGACTTTCTCTTAGTTTGTGTATCCTCATGACATTAAAGCTTCTCCTTATATTGCATTCCTTCCTCTAAACAATTTCTATGTTTTTGTCTTGTAGATCTTCTCCTCCCTTTCCTCTTCCATCCTCTTTCTTGGGTGTGCCTAACTCTTAGAAACACTAGTTCCTTCATTTGATAATGTATGTTTGTAATTTCTGTTTGTATTTGCCTTGAAGTTCAGGGGGCTGATCTTTTCCCTTTGAACTAAGTGAATGATATATGTATGTTTGACTAAACTGAGATTGTTATCCAGTTAAAGTTACTTTCATTAGTAAAGCAGATCAAAGAACCTGTGCTGGCAGCTCTTGTTGCTGGTCTTGTTGGGTGTCACACCCCAGAACAGCTCCTAGCCAAATTTTTGTTACAAAATAGCATAGTCGGCAGGATCCTCAGATTACATGGAAAGTATGGAGTTTTGGGGTACTGAGATAGTGATTGGATGTTTCCCAGTTATTGCGTTCCTCTTCATGCTTGTGGTGGCTATGGTTCTCTGGAGCCCCAGGAGCAATGGAAGCCTAAAAGAGAACAAGCAAGTGGCAGTGACATGATTGGTTTCCCAGGAGGCCAGAGCAGGGGCCCTGGGAGATAATCTCTATTTCCTTCTCCATACCCAAACAGTACTCCGAAGGTGAGAGGCTGGGGCAGAGGTTGTGAACAAAGAACAAGCAGAGGCTTGAGGGAAGGGTGAATGGTGGGAGTCAGGGCTTGAGTTGATAAGCTCAGCTCTGGACTGTGATGAAAGGGTGAATATCTTGAGATTGCATTGTACTGCATGTTTTCAAAGACTTTTGAAATAGGAGTGGAGAGTGGCCATGGAGACTTGGAGAATGGCCTTATTGCAGATTTGGCAGGAGTGACTGCTGAAGAGAAAGAAGAAGCATATGGTGGCTGCCAACATATTGACCCAGACAGAGCAGAAGACTGCCTATATGAGAACTTTGGAAAGGTGAGAGCAGTGAGCTGTCTTCCAGTCTACTTTGGTAAGGTTAGCACAATGGTGGAGAACTGCCTAGGCTGGGATTCTGGCAGAATCCAGGAGCACCAGCCAGAGCTGGACAATAAGAAACCCAGGAGTTTGGAGTTCATCCCTGGGGCAAGATGGAAATTTTGCAGCATGGCCCTGAGTGGGCTTTTTTGCTGCCTTCCCCTGGGACTGTTTGGGACCCAGGAGGGAGGGGTGGAGTTGACTATGGTGGGTAGGGGCAGTGCCTTGGACCCCCAAGGACCCAGCCCTGTTGGCTCTGTTGCCCAGCTGCCCCTCAGGACCAAGTAGTGGGTGCTGGAGCAGTGTGGGGAGGACACAACCCCAACCGAACTTTATTTGGACTTCTTTGTTTTGGACTTTGCTAATTAAAGCATGCACTTACTTGAGGGTGCCAGGAGGAAGCCTGAAAGGTCTTTGTGGGGAGAGGGACCCACCCTCAAGAAGGACTTTACTTGGACACTCTGTACTGAGTAAGAAGATTTGACTGTCTTTCACCTAGTGGTGGATGGTGTATTGTAAACAAGTATTTTGGGGATGATACTGAAAGATATGTTGTGAATGTTATGCTTCAGTTTTGAGGTGGGATCACAAAATGTAATGCCTCTATATGTTCCAGGATCCATGGCTATTTAATTTATATTAAGCCAAGGATCCTGAGGGGTGGAATAATTTGGCAATCAGACTTTTCCCAGGTTTTCCCTTTTGGGATGCTAAGACTATCACATCTGCCCTTTCTTTGAATTGGTGAGAAATCTTTTGCTACCTTTGTGTTGGAATATTTCTCAGGTATTTCTCAGCATTAAGATAATCAGGGGTCATTGGCTTGTATACGATGTGAAACTGAGGATGGGGAACTTTCACACACCCAGTCTGGGTGAGATCAGAGCCCTCAGGGCTCTGAACAGGATATAATTTAGGGGGCTTGACGTTTGACTTTTGGGGCACACTCATGGAAGTAGAGTTGTGACACTAGGCAAGCCATAACTGCCCTCTGGCTTTGTAACCCAGATACATAATATATTGGTGCTTCTCTGGTAACTATAAATTGTGATTTCAATGAGACAAGGTCTGTCTGTTGATGTTTGTAATTTCTGTTTGTATTTGCCTTGAAGTTCAGGGGGCTGATCTTTTCCCCCTGAACTAAGTGAATGATAAATGTATGTCTGAATAAACTGAGACTGTTAACCCCTTAACGTTACTTTCCTTAGTAAATAAGATCAAAGAACCTGTACTGGAAACTCTTGTTGCTGTTCTTGTTGGGTCTTCCCCCCCCAAAAAAAAAACCAGTTCTAGCCAAATTGTTGTTACAATGATTAGCTTCTCTATTCACCAAATCTCTACAGATAATTCTCATTTTAACGTCCCCATTTCCATTATATCTCTCTTCCATCAATGGTCATATTCCCATTTATCCATTGAAATGATATTTCTCCCTTTCTCCTCCCTGCTTCGATCTTTTCCTTCACCTCCTCACCCATTTTCCTATAGTCACTTTTCTTTCTGAAAGACTACAGGAGCTAGCCTCCCTCCCCATCATTGATTGACTAGGGTACATTATATAGTCCTTTATACTTTCTTCCTCCCCTCTCCCCTTTTATGTTTTCACATTTTGGAGTTTATTCTCTTCACCCCCTCCATATACACACAAATATTGACTGAGATAGAGGTGGGTTATTGTGAGGTTTTGACCATGGTATTTCAGGCCTCTTACTCCACCATCACTTCTGTTTGATCTATATAGTTGTGTATTTTTGTAAAAGTTTTTTGCAATGACATCTGTGTTATTTTGTTTTTGCTACTACTATTGTTTTGTTACCACTCCCCACTGTGTCTCTCTCTGTCTCTATCTCTCTCTGTAAATTATTTGCTTACCTTTGCCTTCCTTGATTGCTATGTTTGTATACCTTTCTGATATTTCTGTTCTGGAGTATTTCTTCACGTGTCCTTTTACTTGATGGAGTAGTTCAAGTTCCTCTTTTTTAAAGAATATTTGTGCTTTTTTCATGAATGATTAAGCATAGGTTTGCTGATAATATCACTTGGACTATACCTTGGAACATGTTATTCCTTTCCTTCCTGTTGGTTTATAATAGATATGGAGAATAGTTTTGTGTTATCCAAATTTAATTTCAATTATATTTGAACATAGCTCTTTTGGTAACTTTCTCATTTGTGGCTTGTTTTTGAAATTATTAAATTTAAGCACTAGGTGTTTTGGAATTCACAGATTATGATTTTTTTTCCTCTGGAAGAAATCTGTGGATTTTTAAAATTGGCACTTTGATTTCCTTAATTTGTTTCTACACATCTTGCTTTTTAATCAATATATTTTGGTGTATAAAGATTATGTTTTATTGTACCATTAGTGCTTTTCTTTTCTTCCAGATTGTCCTTCCCTTCTGGGTCTTTACATTCCCAATTCATTTTGTTTTTGTTTTTCTTTTTGAGGGTTGCCTCAGTGGATGATTTTTTTTTAAATTCTTCTAGTTATACTAGTCATAAGTTCTACTTTTAAAAGTTCTTATTTCCTTTATAAACTATTAATTATCATTTCTTCTTGCCATGCTTTCTTAAAAATTCACAAGGTTCTCTACCTCCTCATATTTTTATTAATTTTCCTTTTTCTTACATAATTTATTCATAGATTTATGATTTTTTTAGATCTTCAGGATGATATCTTTCTACATGTATTTCTTATTTTTAATTTGTAAGGTCATTCATTTATTTTTACTCTTAAGATGTTTGATAGCTAGTGTTTTATTCTGTATATTCCTCTATTGTTCATTTGATGATGCCTACTTTGAGGGCATTTTCCTCTAGCAACTAGACCTCAAATCTGGCTCAGTCTCAACCCACTCTGGACAATTTACATTTACCAGCTTCTGTCTTTGCCCCAATTGACTTTTGCAGTAACAACTGATGTCAGTTGAATATTCATCCCTTTGCTTCAGGCCTGGGGGATCCATATACATTCTGGTATCTTGTTTTGTTTTGTTTTTTCCCCTCAGGTTCTTTTTGAGTGATGTCTAGTGCTGCAATGCTGTGATTCAGATAAAGCAAGGTTGTGTCATTTGGCTTTCTATGGTACAGAGAGGAATGGCTGACAGGGTTGAATTTTGTTTCAAGTTCATGGTTCTGCCTATGCTTCTTTGCCATAGTCATGTAGGCACTGGTGGTGTGGGTGCTAAGTGAGAGCATTAGGGGTTGTGGATTGACCTTCTCTGCTCTTTTTCTATAAGACTGCTACCTTATTAGGGTATTTTTGTCTCTCAGACCATATAAACAGCTAACGATGCTTCATTTCTTGAAAAAAAGTCTTATTTTGAAGAGGTTTTAGAGGTCATATTAAAAATATAAAGTGGTGATTCCTCCATCTTTTTGGTCACATGACAATCCAGTTAGGCATTGTCTGTTTTTCTTCATAGTCCATAATGGAGTTTGTACCTCTCTTGTCATAAATCCATAGACTTAGGGCTAGGAGAGTCCAGGGAAGACAATGACTCAAATCCACTCATTTTACAGAAATTGAGTCACAGAGATATTAAGTAGTCTGTAGATCAGAATTTGATCGCTGTTGCCCAGACTTAAAGTCCAGTACTCTCTCTACTATGCTGTTTCCCCACAATTTTTACTTTATCATCAGTACTGTATAATATTGCAATTATGATATACCCATACATTGTTAGATTCAAGAAGAATCATGCTATAACTATCTTCCCATTTCTGTTAGCACCTACTTCCTTGAATTACACACAAAAGACAATATGAAATAGCCACAGTTGATACTCAATAGAGTCTCTTAGAATGAATGGATTGTATAGATGAATGAGTCAGTGAATGAATAAATGGTGGAAAAAATGAATGTGAGAATGGTAGTACTGCCATGATCAATGGCTCCCTTCCATATCTCATATCCAAGTTATTATATTGATATTATAATTATTTCACTTATTTGATAGTGTTATTAGCCCCTACTACATGAAAGACAGTGGTTTGTGGTGGAAAAAAAAACAGGAGTCAGCAGTGGAATAGGTCTAGATTTCAATCCAAAATTTTCTCTCAGTGTGAGCTTGGGAAAACTGATGAACTTTTCTGAGACTTAGTTTCTTAATATGTGAAATATGCATGATCACATCTATAGTACATCTCTCTTAGTTTTATTGTGAAGATCAATTTATATAATATAAGAACTTTACTAAACTTATTTTATATAAATGTCAACTAACCTTATTTTTAGCAAGAAGAGACCAGCGAGTCAAAGTAGAACTAGTATTCTGGGATACACCTTTGAAATATTCTAGTTGACCAAACACAACTAGGAGATGAGTAGAAGTAAGTTCAGTAGCAGAATTCAGGGTGGTGAAATGTGTAACTTACTGACTCATTCTATTATGGCATCCATACCTAATGCAAGGTCAAATTTTTTATAGGTTATCAATATTTGAAAAAAGAAGTCAAGGTGATAAAATGCTAAAACAAATAAAAGGAAGAAGAAATAAGAGGTGCTTCCCAGTTTTGAATCTGTCAAACTCTTTAGACATCATCACTGATGTTATGGATATTTGCATGTATCTGCTAAGTTATTTGTGGCACAAAGCTCCCATTGTCTATCCAGTCCAGCCAATCTTGCTTATACTTAGATGGCATTGTTCATTTAGAAGATCTGACAATCACATTCTCATGTCTTATGAACACTGCCTATCATCAATGAAAGGAACATAAACATGCAGCTGCTATACACAGCACAGTCTGCTAATTTGCCTCAGCAAATCACAAACTCTCAAATTTAGCTTTCTAGAGTATATTCAAGGAGAAAAAAAGGAAATGCTTTTATTTGAAATATTAACTTTCATAATCTCCTATTAGTATTAAAAAAAACAAAATTGTTGCAATTTGAAGTGGAGGGTCATGTCTGTCTGTCTCTACACACACATGGGCATACACACAAGTATGTATATATACACACACACTTACATATACATGTATAAGTATACATACACACATGTATACAAATATATATATATATAGAGAGAGAAATACATGTACACACATATATGTGTGTGTATATATATACAGTTAATGAAAATTTTTTTTTGGAAAATTCATAGCTTTTCAGTCTGCAGTTGATTCTAGTTTGTCATTAAGACAGCTGACAACCACCAAAGAATTATTTTTCAACATCGAGATATGGCCCTAATGAACTTGATCACTTCTTTAGCCTGTGTATGCCCACAACAGCATGAGAGAGGATTATGTGAACCACATACGGCTTCTATCTTCACAATTACAAAAGGAGAAGATGTTGGATCTGCTGGCAATGGGGAAGATAGAACAACTGAAATATCATGGTTGAGTAGATTGATTCCTGAACTACTTAGAGTGAGGAAAACCTACTCTCACATCTTGCCTTAGGTACTTATGACCCTTGGTGAATCACTGCTCTGTATTTCAATTTCCAATTTTGTAAATGGACAGAAGGAAAGAAATTAGAATTTATTAAGGCCTACCATACACCAGGTGCTTTCCTAAGCACTTTAAAAATAGTATTGCATTTGATCCTTATAACAACTATGGAAGGTAGATGCTATTATTATTTCTATCTTACAGTTGAAAAAAAACTGAGACAGGAAAAGGTTAAGTGACTTTCCCAGGGTCATATATCTTAGTAGGTGTCTGGGGGTAGATTTGAAACCAGATTTGTCTGAGTTCAGGCCCAGGACCCTATGTCCACCACATGGACATCACATATATCTATATGTGTCACCTAGCCAGGAAGAGGTGGAATTAGATGACCTTGAGCATCCCTTTTAACTTTCAAACTATTGTCCTATTATCTTAATCTTAATCAGCTTCTTTTATTTGTGTATACTCTTTCCCCCAAATAAAGCAGCTCCTTTAATTGGCATTAACTTTTACCATTATTCCTAGCTAAATTTAAACTGTCACACTCCTGGCATTCAACTTATTGGACCATGCTATGTTTTGCATGCTTCCTCTATTATGTGCCCTTACTTCTGTCTTTTGTATATGACCTTAATATTAACTTACTTGACATATTTCTTTTGAATAAATATTAGTCTCTAGAGAACTCCACATTTTTCTTTATCATTTCAATGTTTTTTTTTACTTTCTTCAGCATGATATTCTTCAGAATGTTCTTTCCCTCTTGGGCTGAGTTTCCCAGGAGATTCCACATATCTTATATCTGAAATCTTCAGAAGATGATTTTTCAAAAATCTTATGTTGTTAGATTAGTTCCTGTTTTCCTCTCTATCAAACTTTTTTTTTAAGATGAAGACATTTTCTGCTCTTACCCTCTCCAAGGTTCATTCATCTGTTCATGTTTGTCGACAACACCTGTACAAAGTAGTGGTTTTTGCCACATCCGCTACAATGTGTGAGGTCATTAGTGCAATGTAAAAAATTTTCACTGTTCTGCCATTGGGAGAGAGAAAGGAAAGACATGCACACACAGAGAAAGAGACAGAGACTGAGACACAGAGACACAGACAAAGGAGACAGGAAACAGAGACAGAAAGACAGATGGGGGGTGTGCAGAGCCAAGATGGCAGAATGAAAACAGGGACTCTCTTGAGCTCTCCCTCAAATCCCTACAAACACCCATAAAAATGACTAAACTAATTCTAGAGCTACAGAAAACACTAAATGACAGAGTGAAATAAGTCTCCAGCCCAAGACAACACTGGGGAGGGTCTATTGAATGTGCTTGGAGAGGAGCACAGCCCAGCATGGGCTGCACCATGACAGACCAGGCCTGAGCAGAGGAGACAGAGCAGTTCTCAGGGTCCTGAATCACTGAGCTGTGGCAGTTTCCAGTCTTCTTGACCTACAAACAGCAAAGACAGCATGACACGTCATATGGAAAACTGTTGGACCTCGATGACAAAATACCTCTTCTCTCCCACACTTTCCTTTGGAGCCTCCCAGAAATTGAGCTAGCTCTGGCAATGTATGTGTCAACCTCATTATCAACATGTACATCCCTAGAAAGTACACTACCAAGGTAAGAGAACTTATCCACAGCATTCAAAACTTCTCCATTTGCTGTAACTGATCAGTCTATGTATGGATGTGAGCATATATACAGAATTTCCTTAGTAAAGATTTAAGTTATTAAATCTTCAAACTTCATTCAGACTTTTAGAATACCACCTTCCAAATTAGCTATTCACTTCCCAAATCTTCCTTTCTCTTCTGATACACCTCCTTTTAATTGCTAGCATTGAGAGTTCACTTGCTTTTTCCCTGTAGGCTTCAACTTCTGACTCTACTCTTCCTGACCCCTTGAGCAATTTTCTAAGTTACTTTTGGCATTGTCATTTCTCCCCAAGTGAAACAGCAGGAGTCAATAATGGCCATAGAGTCTTGGAGCTTATCATCTATCATGTCTTTAATATGTAGCTTGGAAAAACCGTAAACTTCTCTATTTTTTCATTGTCAAGTCAAAAAATAATTTTCTCAGTATTTCTCAGCAAGAAGTCTTTGACAACCTCTACTCTTTTTCTTCTGGCACTTATTGGATGGTGTCTCTCCTAATTCTACCTGTACATCCACATTCCTTAGAGTGCAACTCTTTTCCTTAGAAGGGCCAATTTCCCTTCTTTTCAGAAAACCACATATTACTTTGCTCCAACTATTTAGTAGTCCTTCTCTTCCTCCTTAGCAACCCTTTCTTCCATCCCCCAACTTTATGACATAGACCCTTATTCCCTTCTGCCTTTTCATAAGATTTTTTTTCCTTTAACTTTTTCTTAAACCTCTTCTATTTCAAAAGAAGACTTCATTCTCTGTAAAAATATGGAATGTATACAGATACCTCTGTAAGCTCTTTATCTTCTTTTTAGGTAATGAAGATAACCTTGTGTTCATGTATAAACAATAGTTTCTTGGTCTTCACAGAGAGTTATCGCACAATTTATGCAGCTTAATACAAAATTCCTCTTGCCCTCCATATGTAATAACAGTATGATCTTCATTCAATTGTAATTCTTGTTGGCAACTCTTGTAGTAAATTTCCATGGCAAACTGCTTGTGACCATACCTGCTCACCTCTATGGGGGTTCACAGGAATGGCTTTACTTATTTATTCCAGTCTGCCCACTTTTCTCATGAGAGACTCCAGGTTGTTCAAGTATCTTTGATTAGCAATTAGCAACTTCCTGCCAAAGGCCCACTGAAATGCTATTTAGCAGCTAAAGACAGTTGGTGTCAATGAGAGGATATCTAGCTGAGACAATTACCAGCACCTTCACACATTTTTCTTCTCTTTTATGGTCTTTGTTATCTGTTTTTGGAAGCCTTTCTCTTTTTTCTAACTTTTATGCCAATGTCTGTCAATAAATAACTTTATTAGATCTCCTGATATTATAGAAATAATGCTATCCTAACCTTCCTAATTAGTTCACTTATATGTTCAGGCTTAACCATGGAATGTTACTGTAATAAATGTTATATCAGTTTCTCTTCAGCACATTGTGTAATTTAAGAAACTGAGGAAAGGGGAAGTGCCCATCCACCAAAGTACATTATTCAACACTGTAACTCCAGGGGGCACGAGGTTAAATAAGTATTGGGTATTAATGGTTGCTTATGTAAGAGTCTCTGTTACCATATTCTTTTTTGAATGAAACATTTCTCTCTAACATTCTAAACTGAATATTTGAATGTTGGTGTTATTGGGGGATACCATTTGTACATTTTCGCAGTTGTCCGGGGTTGAAGCTATGAGCAAAGAGAGTGAAAAGTCCCTCTTTCAGAAGAACCATAATGTTTTTTGTGATGCAAAATTATCTGACACAAGGATTGTATTAACTTTGGTATTAGAAGAGCTTAAAACAGTCTCTGTAGCATCTTATTTGTTTGCAAAGTTCTTGAACTGTAAGTAAAGATAAATTTTCAAAGCCAAAGCATGGCAAGAAAGGGGGGGGGGAAGGGGACTGGAGAATAACATCTTTATGTTAATGCCCATAGCAATGATTTTAAAGGATGATGCAAATATAAAGCATTATAGAGATGCTAAATTATATTTATGGGGCATGGTATGCCTGGCATACAAGAAGCAAAAATGCTCCTTCCTAAATTTTGTTTGCCGAATTGCTTTAGACATTAAGAAAATGCTGAAATTCCACTTAAGCTATAAACCTGAACATGGAAAAAAATTGCATGGTTTAGTGTGTCATCTTATTCTATCAGAACATTAAATAGAATTGTGCATTCTAGTAAGCTTTCAGATAAATTTTCTTTTGCTTGCTGCTCAATATTAGGATGCCACGCAGGAAAAACAAAGCAAAACAGGAAAATTCTTTCGTTTTATAAAATTTTAAGTTGAGAAATTTGGTGGCCTTATCTATGTTTCATTTTCCTATAAGTACTAATCAAATATACTGTCACTCATTCATCTCCAACCGATCTGATTTAAGTATTGTTGGAATATTTTAAAGTGTCCACTGGTATTTCAAGAGATAGTTTATCTTCTGGTCTTTTTATGCTTAAAATTAAAATACTTACCTCTTTGCCTATATTATCAAATGCTGTTACAATCCTATATATATTGTATATATTTTCTCTGGGGTTTCTTTGGGGATCCTGGGTAAACTTTTTAAGTGCACTTTGTGGAACAGCAAGTTATTCATGCACTGCAGGTATAGTCCACACACAAAACTGACATATAGGATCATTGAGCAAAATTCTCTAAGGGACTAAGTTACTTTCCACTATACTGAGGGTTTGGATTGAAATCCACCCAATGGAGCATACATGGGAATAGATTTGTGCCCTGGCCATTTCTGATGACAACAATGTTCTGGCTGAGACATTTCTTAATGAGTGATGAAATGGACACTGCTTATTTCTGGAGCTAAATGCACTTTGATCTCTTGATAAAGGACATGCACAGAGATTTCTGTTGTAGTAGTAATTGCTCCTGTAAGGATTGGACACTGAGTAGGAAGAAACTCTTCATGGTTAAGATCTTTTCTCCCTAAGAGGTCTTAGATCTGGGCTAATTCAGATTATACTAGTATACTGAGTCTTATTTCTTTTCTTTTCTTTTTTTGCTGGGGGAAAAGCAGGGCAATTGGGGTTAAGTGATTTGCCCAAGGTCACATAGCTAGTAAATGTGTCAAGTATCTGAGGCTGGACTTGAACTCAGATCCTCCTGACTCCAGGGCCAGTGCTCTACTCACTGCACCACCTGACTGTGCCCCCCCCCGGAGTTTTATTTCTTTAGTAGAAATGATTTGAAGTTTTCACTTCTGATCCATCTACTTTTATATCTATCTTTAATTAGTAGTCAATCTCAGTTTTGAAGAAAATAATATTTTGAGGTAGGACACTCATTCACTATTCAGACAAAATATTCTGGAAATTTTATTAATTTTTTTCTAAAGAATAGTTTTATACAATTCAACTGTCTTTCCCTGATCCCCCGAGTGCCACCCTGAATTTTCAGGGAGAGAAGGATATTGGAATTTTGAAGTTCGTCCACTAGACTTCTGAGTGAATTGAACTTTTGTGTTTTCTTTTATTGTTTTACAAAGCAGATTATAGTGAGCTTTACATTTGCTTCTTACTTCCAAAACTCGTGGTCCATTTTTGCGTGAATTCAAAGTATGGCATTCAGGTGTTTGTTGTTGTTGTAGTTGCTGTTGCTGTTGTTGTTCTTTGTTTGTTTTTTAATTAAATATGCTTCTCTGCTAGGCCAAAGATTCTATAATGGCTTTACCACATTATATTTTCCAGGTCAATTGATTAGGCTTGGAGACATATCAGCATTCTTCCTTTTGTTTTTGAATATTTTTCTTTCTTTTAATGGTATCCTTATTGATTAATTTGTCTGGATTTTTAATTTATCTGTTTCTGCATCTTTAATTCTTACTCTGCTCATCCCTTTTTCTCACTGCATTCCTAGATTTGTAGAAATTTTTTGTTCATTATTCTAAACAAATTAGTGTGTTTAAATTGTTTAAACTCTAAATTATGAAAGTAATGGTAGTTGTTCCATTTTCAGTTCTAGTGTGTCTCATTTTTATATCTGCACAATATGTTAATTTAATTACAAACACTTTTTGGTTATTGATGTGTCAATAAGGCAATAAACACAACATCAATGAAAATTGTGAATATGCCTTTGTAGTTCTGTATCACAAAGTAGGAGAGACTCTCCATATAGAATGTAAAAGATACTCGATACTCGAGAAACATATCCCATAACCAAGTATGCAGCTCCCACAGCCGGTTAGCCCACTCCATCATCGCAGCAAAGAACCCAAAACATGATATCACAACATGGAACATCGCCACCCCAAAACCTCTCTGACACCCTTCTGGCATCTTCTACAAAACAAACTCACAGTACACCTATGTCAGCCTATTCAGTTCTAACAATCACAAGGGTGACCATTAGCAGCCATTAGAAGCCATAACTGCTCTCTCTCTCTCCCTCTCAGCTTTTTCTGTGACATAACTTCCTTTTCCTGTCAGGAAGCTCTGCCCACCTCATGTAACTTAGGCTTCCTGTGATGTAAGCAGGGCACATGGCCTATTAATGGTTGGGAAAGATCTTAAAATCTAAATTGCTACTACTTTGACCACAAAATCTTTCTTATCCATTACATAGGGCTATGGGAATTCTGGGATAACTGGTGTCAACCAAACTTTACACAACAATATAACAAGGATAATACAAAATAAGTACATAAAACAATGTCATCTTTTCCCATTGAATGAATGGGGCTCAAAATCTTGGGGAAAGGGGCGAAGATCTCATCTTCCAAAGCTTCTTTCTGCTGAAATTGAATGTAGATCTGTCCCTGCCCCAAGAGATTAAGAGTTATATTCTAGAGGTCAGTTCTTTATCAAGGTGGCATCTAGAACTCAGTTGATGAAAGGTCCAAAGATATCACATCACAATCGTGGACAGGTGTACAGATGAAATCTGAACATATCAGAAAGTGACATCTGGCTTAAATGATCAGGCATCTGCAGGTGGATCTTACTAAGTCTGCAGGAAATGAATCTCACAAAGAAATTTAATAGACAAAAGCCCCAAAAGAAACAAAGAGACTATCACAGCCTCATTCACCATGGAATACATGAGTCAAGGGTACAATTTCATAATCATTTTCTCCTTGGTATACTACTGTTACAGTATTGTCTTTCCCATGTGCTGTTGTTTTTTTAATCTCTTTTCTATCCAACCAAAAGTTCTCTAAACAATGTAAATCATATTCTGCCCAAACAGGTATTCCTGGATACAGTGGTGGGACATCTTGCCTCACAGTCCAATACTTGGATCTTATGTGTTTGCTGTTTTCTAATTTGCAGAATCACGGTCATCATTCTGGCCAGATGTGTACCTCCTCCTAATGGACCATTATTCAAATTGTATAAAGCATTGACCAAATTATCCTTCCAATGTTGATATGAATTATTATAACTTAAATTTCTTAACTGTTCTTTCAATGATCCATTCATTGTTTCTATCAACCCAGATGCTTGTGGATAATATGGAATATGATATACCCACTCTATATTGCTCAATACAGAACATCTCTTCATCTCATTACCTATGAAATGCAACCAATTGTCACTTTGAATCTGCATTGGGGCTCCAAAATACAGATGTATAATATCTATAATTTTGCAGGTTATTTTTCTGTTTCATTCTTGTAAGGACAAGCCACTAGTAAACCTTGTCAAGACAAGTACATATAAATGTACATCCTTTATCCTGGGGTAGTGATCCAGTATAATCTATCTGCCAAATCTGAGCTGTAACTTTTCCCCTTCCTATTTCTAGAGTTACTAGGTGAGGTCCTTTTCCAATTGACATATATGACATTAATCTGCTACTTTATTTAACAATGGATCTGCTACTTTATTTAACAATAATACCTCGATCTTGTACCCACTGGTGTGTGGCCTGGACCTCTGAATGGCTGGCCATTTGGTGGACCCATTTTGCTAGTACCGGATCATCAGCTGGTGTCAGAGTAGAGACAATATGTTGAGTAGCAGTCTTTGCTAGTCGATCAGCACATGCATTGTACTCATGTTCTGGCATAGTGAGGGGTATGTGGGCATCTACGTGAAAAACTGACAAATTAGTAAACAAAGATATGTCCCATATATCTTCCAATAGTTTTTTTTGCCCCAAACTTGTTCATGATGAATTCCCCAATTTTGGTTTTTTTCATATTGGCATCCACAGAGCTAACCACTTAGCTACTGCCCACAAATCAGTGAATATGTGACACTCCTCCTTTCTCTGTTTTAATATCTTGATGTACTACCATAAGTTCGGCATATTGACTACTTCCATCTATCCCAGTATTTTCCAAAGTCCTCTTAGCACATGGGTTATAGGCTACTGCTTTCCAATGTCTGTTATGGCCCAAATGTTTTGCTGTCCCATCAGTAAGCCATGCATGTTTCTTCTGTTCTTCGGTCAGTCCATCATATCCGTTATTCAATTTTTATCAAGGATTGTACCAACTGTTGCCTTGCTTCAGAGGGTTTTGTTATTCCCATTAATATTGATGTTTGTGATAGATTCTTATCACATAGTTATCCTATACAGTCACTTGTAATTTCACTGGTCCACTTTGCATAGGCCATAAATCCAGAGCCAATTGTATAGCAGCTTTAGCTTCTTCAAAAGCTTTACTCTGTTCAGGTCCCTAGTGAAATTCATGTTTTTTTTTCCTTGTAACTTTGTATAAGGGTTTCAAAATTTGTCCAAGATGTGGAATGTGGTGTCACCAATAACCAAACAGTCCCATGCACTTTTGTGCCTCTTTCCTATTGGTGGAGATAGGAATATCTTGGATCTTTTGTTTAGCTTGTGGGAGAATTTCCTGCAGTCATTTATTCCATTGTATACCCCAAAAATTTACAGTTTTATTTGTCCTTGAGTCTTTATAGGCTTAATTTCTTATCCTTTGCTTTTCATGTGCTCAATTAAAAGTATCAAAATCCTCTCCAGTTCCTTTACATTTTCTCCCTGTATCATAATATCATCTATTAAGTGGGTAAGCTGTACACCAGTTAATTTCAATTCATCCAAATGTTCAGCCACAATCCCATAACAAATAGTTGTGCTATGCAGATATCCTTGTGGCAAGTATGTAAAAGTATATTGTTGGCCCTCCTACATGAAAGCACACTGGTCCCTTTGTTTGGAGTCTATTGGGATCATAAAGAAAGCACTGTCTAAATCAATAACAGCGTACCAAGTCCCATAATATTTCTGCATCTTTTCTATTAAGGAAACAGTATCTGGAACAGCAGAATAGAAAGGTAGAGTCACTTGATTTAACTGTCTATAATCCACTGTCATTCTCCATGTTCCATCTGACTTTCATATTCGCCATACAGGATTATTCAATTGAGTGGTTTTAACACTCCTGCTTCAACATAGTCCTTTATATTATTGGCAGTTTCATCTTGCCCACCTGGCACACAATACTGCTTCAAAGTAATTACTTTAGAACGATCAGGTAAAGAGATTAGGTCCATCTTTACTTTTCCCACTAAAACTGTATTAATTACTCTCTTCCTTACTGCAAATTGGTATCTTCCCTCAGGCAAATTCAGTCATGTGTTCCAATATATCTATTCCAATGATGTATTCAGGAATGCATATAATGACAACAGTATGTTCTTTCTTAGGGAATTATCCAATTTTCATCATCAGTTTGACTTCTTTGGCTGATATTTCAGACCCTCCAATCCTGTGATAGTAATAAGAGTTCCATGCTTAAATTTGTCAGGATTTCCATAAATCAATCTGACCTTTGCCCAAGGGTCTTTCAATGCCATAGTTACAGTATTTGATCCATTTTTCATATATATTGTTAGATTAATATGGGGTCCGTAATCACATCTCTCTGTATCTTTAATCTGAGCTGGGACTCAGCCAATTCCCTAGTCTCCTTGAAGGTGTGACTCACTTGTATACAAGGGTTCAAGGTCTGTAGGATTTGTAGGGGGCAGTTCTCACTTCTCTATTCCACTTGCTATTAAGGCCTTTATCTAGGTACATTTTGTATAGCTCATCAGTTGGAATACCATCTATTCTTCTAAAATCTAGCCCTGCTTGCAATAGAGTAATAAACATTTGTCTCCTTGTCATTCTGTTCCAACTTTGAATTTGCTGGTTTTTACCCTTTTCTCCCGAGGAAATTCATTATTTCCCCAGGCTCCTAAGTCACTTAACTGCGAAATTGTATTCAGCACCTCTGAAAGAGGGAGGGTTCCCTACTTCTGCCATCATCAGAGTCAGAATCACATGTTATTAACTATCAAATTCCTGAGAGACTTCCAAGGGAGTTTCATAATAAACTTTAGCATTCCCCAGTGTAATAGCAGCTTTCATTACCTCTTCCTTTAACTTTCTTGTACAGACCCTAATGAATACCAGAGTCTATCTGCAGTAAGACACATAGAATCAGGAGGGTATTCGGTATTACAACCCATTGCAGCCAAAGCTAACAAATTGTTTGGTTACTTCTTTGTGAATGATAATCCCCAAAAGCTTGCTGTACAAAAGAATTATGACTAATACTTATGAATCTCACATGATCCAAAGCACCTACAGACACTCCTGAAGCCCCTTCTTCACTGATTCTCACCATCCAAGATATTAATGATTCTCCTGTTCTCTGGGTAAACCTACTCAAGATATCTGTGATTTCTTGCTGTGTAAAATCTTCCAAAATCTTCCTAAATGCAGTATTATGACCTGTGTTTCCTGTCTCCTCCACTGTACGGGGCACACTTCTCTTTGAGAAGTCTAGTGTGATGCTGTAATTCTCAATGGTGACTCAAAAGTAGAAGTATGCCACAAGGTATCGCCACATGCCTAAGCTTCTGACATTGTATCCCCTTGTCTAGATTCTCTGCCCCTGTTACCATGGTAATCAAACTGACTGCTAAATTCAACCTCAGCTGAACTGCTCTCTTGACCTCCTTGGCTCCCTCTACCTTCTTGCTAAATTTACAAGACTGGTAGCTTCCTGCTGTTCTACCACCTGAGTTTCTCCATCTTGCTGTGGTATAGGAGAAGTATTCCCAGATATTTCAGTAACTGTCTGGGTCTGAGTTCTGTCTTGTAATAGTCTATCTCTTTTTTCACACACAATACAATAAGCTGTCAGTAAAATCCAGCCACTTCTACAGATTCCTCTCAGCACTTCTATTCCTATCTCAACAATAACTTCTCTGAGGCATAGCTCCAAATCTCTAGGTCCTCCACTCTGTAGCTTCTGCTTCAATTCTTCACAGAGACCAGTATCTTTAGACCACTCCCTTGCTAGGGAGGAATAAGTTGCATCTTCCCATCCTGGTGTGTTGGCAATCAAAATGGACTCTTAGCACTCAGTTCAACCAAATGCCCTTGAAGAGTTTGGCCTTTGTTTCCTTGATTAGGTTAGGAGTCCTTGGTGACCTCCATGCCTCAGGGGAGGGCCTGGTTTACATGGGTTTGAGTGGCATGTTTGGGACATCAGAGGCTTTTAGACTATGTGGGTTTAAGTTGCCTCTTTGTCATGATTTTAGATCACATGGGTGACTCACCCTTGACCGTGAAAAAAAGATATAAAACCAGGGGTTGGCTTTCTCTTTCTCGGAGCTCTTACCCACAGCCATGTTGGCATGTGTGACTCTGGGCCAGCCCTTGTTATGAGCTCCCAGGCTGAACTTAGATGTATGTAACTATAATTGTATTTGGTCTGTCTGTCGATGTCTGTAATTTGTTTGTATTTGCTCTGAAGTTCAGGGTGCTGGCTTTTTCCCCAGAACTACATGAATGGTATTTGTATGCTAGATTCAAGTAAACTTTTCAACCCCTTAACGTTGCTTTCTTTAGTAAAGCAAATCAAAAGAAGCCATGTTGGCAGCTTTCTTTGAGTTGGTCTTAACACCCCATAGCAGCTACTAGCCTGCAACACCTGGGACAATTATTTCTTCTTCTAAAGCCCTTCTACCTCTAAATAGAGATCTTATAGCTTGCGATCCCATCCTCACTGCCAAATGATGTATCAGTAAGACAATATACACAACATCAATGATAATCATGAATATGCCTATGTAGTTCTGTATCACAAAGTATGAGAGACTCTCCACATAGGAGGTAAAAAAATTATAATATTTATTCGGACACTAGAGAAACATATCCCATAACCAAGTGTTCAGCTCCCACAGCCAGTTAGCCCACTTCATCATCATAGCAAGGAACCCAAAACATGATATCACAACATGGAACATCACCACCCCAAAACCTCTCTGACCACCTGCTGGCATCTTCCACAAAACAAACTCACAGTATAGCTACACAAGTCTGTTCAGGTCTAACAGTCACAAGGGCGACCATTAGCAGCCATAACTGCTCTCTCTCTCCCTCTCAGCCTTTTCTGTGACATAACTTCCCTTTCCTGTCAGGAAGCTCCTCCCAGCACATGTAACTTAGGCTTCCTGTGATGTAAGCAGGTCACATGGCCTATTAATGGTTGGGAAAGATCTTCATATCTAAATTGCTGCTATAGTTATTTGAGCATGTGACCTCACTATTTCTTCTGACTTTTCAGAGAGGTTTACCTTATGATAAATTCTTTTCTTCCTCTCTCTTTTTTTCCTGCCTTCTTTCACTTTAGTTGCAATGTCTCACTCTTTTTTTGTATTTACTTAGTATTTAATTTTGTCTCCTGTTGTAAACAACAATTTTTAACATTTGTTTTTAAAATTTTGAGTTCCAGATTATCTCTTTTCCTCCCTCCCCACTCCAACCTCTTTGAGAAAGCAAGTAATGCTATAGAGGTTATATATGTGTAGTCATGTAAAACTTATCCATAATAGTCATGTTGTGAAAAAAAGCATAGACCAAAAAATCAAGAAAAAATAAAATGGAGAAAAATGCTTCAGTCCATATTCAGATAGCATCAGTTCTTTCTCTGTGGATGGATAGTATTTTTATCCTAATATTCACAGTTGTCATGGATTGTTGTATTACTGAGAAGAACTAAGTCATTCACAGCTGATCATCCTGCAATATTGCTGTTACTTTGTACCCAGTACATTTCACTTTGCATGAACCCACATAAGTGTTTCTAGGTTTTTCTGAAGGCATTCCATCCTGATCATCATTTTCTATAGTACAATAGTTTTCCATCACAATTACATACAACTTATATAGCCATTCCCCAATCGATGAGCATCCCCTCAATTTTCAATTTGTTATCTCCAGAAAAGAGCTGCTAAGAATATTTTTATATGTATAGATCCTTCTACTTTTTGTTTTTGTTCTCTTTCAGGATACAGATCTAGTAGCGGTATTTCTACATCAAAGTGTATGCATGTTTTTATAGACCTTTGGGCATAGATCCAAATCACTCTATAGAATGATTTAATCAATTCACAACTCTGACAACAGTACATTGCTGTCTTGTTTTTCTCATACGCCCTTCAAAATTTGGCATTCACATTTTCCACATTATCATCTAACCTAAAAGATATAAGGGAGTACCTCAGAATTGCTTTAACTTGCATTTCTCCAATCAGTAATGAATTAGTATATTTTATATGGGTACAGATACCTTTAATTACTTCATCTGAAAATTGATTAAATTTTTGATTATTTATCAAGCGGGAAATGACTCTTATATCAATTTGACACAATTCTCCATATGTTAGAGAAACAAAGCCTTTATCAGAGAAAGTTGCTTCAATTTTTTTTTCACAGTTACTGTTGCTAGCTGTATTTCCCTCCATCGTATTCCCCTATCCCCATTTTTCTATTCTCTCTCTCCTTTCACCGTGTTCCTCCTCAAAAGTGTTTTGCTTCCGATTACCCCTTCCCCTAATCTGCCCTCCTTTCTATCACCCCACCCTTGTTCCCTTTCTCTCTACTTTCCTGTAGGGTAAGATACCCCATCGCTGGGGATTTTATTTCCCAGTTGCATGTAAAAACAATTCTTAAGACTCATTTTTAAAACTTGGAGTTTGAAATCTCACCCTTCCTCTCTCCCCACCAGCCCTCATTGAGAAGGCAAGCAATTTGATAAACGTTATACATGTGTAGTCATACACAACACTTCCATAATAGTCATGTTGTGAAAGACTAACTATATTTCCCTTGATCCTATCCCACCCCCTCTTTATTCTATTCTCTCCTTTAACCCTGTCCCTCATCAAAAGTGTTTGCTTCTGATTACCCCTTTTACCAATCTTCCCTACCTTCTGTCTCACACACCCACTCTTACCCCCTTAGCCCCTACTTTCCTATCTTGTAAGATAGATTTCCATGCCCAATTGGAAGTGAATGTATAATCCCTCTTTAAGCCAATTCACTAATTTCCTTTCAGCTCACCCTTCATCCTCTCCACAGGAAAAGCTTTTTCTTGCCTCTTTTATATGAGCTAATTTACCCCATTGTACCTCTCCCTTTCCCCTTATGCCAGTATATTCCTCTCTCATCCCTTAATTTTAGATTTAGATATCATCCATTCATATTCAAGTTACTCTGTACCCTCTGTCTACATATATATGTATATATATATATATATATATATATATATATATATATATATATATATATATATATATATATATATATATATATATTCCCTCCAAGTACCCTAACAATGAGAAAGGGCTTTTGATTTACAAATATCATCTTTCCATGTAGGAATGTAAACAGTTCAACATTAACAGTACCCTTATGATTTATCTTTCCTGTTTACTTTTTCATGCTTCTCCTGTTTCTTGTATGGAAAAGTCAATTTTTCTACTTAGTTCTGGTCTTTTCTCAAGAATGCATTAAATTCTTCCACATCATTTAATGTCAATTTTTTCCCACATGAATTACACTGTTTTGTTATGTTGGTGATTCTTGGTTTTAATTCTTTCTCCTTTGACCTGCAGAATATCATACTACAAGCCCTTCCCTTAATATAGAAGCTGCTAAATCTTATGTTGTTCTGATTGTGCTTCCACAATAATTGAATTGTTTCTTTCTGGCTGCTTGCAAAATTTTCTCCTTGACTAAGGAACTCTGGAATTTGGCAATACTCTTTCTGGCCATTTTCCTTTTGGGATATCTTTCAGGAGGTGATTGGTGGATTATTTTAATTTCTATTTTCCTCTCTGTTTCTAGAATATCAAGGCAGTTTTCCTTGATAATTTATTGAAAGGTAATGTCTAGCCCCTTCTTTTGATCATGTGCTTCAGGTAGTCAAATATGTCTCCTGGATCTATTTTCCAGGTCAGTGGTTTTTCTAATGAGACATTTCACATTGTCATCTGTTTTTCATTCTTTTGGTTTTGTTATTACTTCTTCATTTCACATTAAAGTCATTAGCTTAAATTTCTCCTGTTCTAATTTTTGAGGAATTATTTTCTTCAGTGACCTTTTTTTGACCTCTTTTTTCATTTAGCCAATTCTGTACTTTTAAGGTATTCTTCTCCTCATTGGCTTTTTGGACTGCTTTTGCCATTTGAATTAGTCTTTTTTTTTAAAGTGTTATTTTCTTATGTACGTTTTAGGTCTCTTTTAGTAAGCTGTTAATTAATTTTTCATGCTTTTCTTGCATCAATCTCATTTCTCTTCCTAATTTTTCCTCTACTTCTCTTCCTTATTTTCAAAATCCTTTTTGAGCTCTTCCATGACCTGCAACCATTTCATATTTTTTCAGGCTTTGGATGTAGGAGCCTTGACCTTTTTATCTTCCTCAGGCTGAAGGCCTTGATCTTACTTGTCACTAAGTGTGTGGGTCACTTCTCATATTTTTTTTACTATTATTTATTACTAAGACATTTGTCTTACTTGATTTTCAAAATCCTTCTGACCTTTTAAGCTGTCTTTGGCATTTGTGGGTTGAGAAGTCTGGAAACCATCACAGATGCCTGTGATTCAGTCCTCCGAGACCTGTTTCGGTTTTCCTGGTACCTGGTCTATGTTGGTGTAGCTTGCACTGGAATGTGCTCCTCTCTCAGCCTGGTGACCTTCCAGGTTGTCTTGGGCTCAAAATGTGTTTCAGTCTGTCATTTTGTGCTACTTTAGAATTTGCTTAGAGTCATATTTTTTTTTTACAGATATTTGAAAGGATCCAGGGGAAATCTCTGGCTTTGCCTCCTTCTTAATTTTTTTTTTAATTATATATTTAATATTTTAGTTTTCAACATTGATTTCCACAAGATTTTGAATTACAAATTTTCACCCCATTTCTACCCTCTGCCTCACTCCAAGATAGCATATATTCTGATTGCCCCATTCCCCAGTCAGCCCTCCCTTCTTTCACTCCATTGCCCCCCACCCCCTTTTCTCTCACTTTCTTTTAGGGCAAGATAGATTTCTATGCCCCATTGCCTGTATATCTTGTTTCCCAGTTGCACGAAAAAAAACCCTTTTTTCAACATCTGCTTTTAAAACTTTGAGTTCCAAATTCTCTCCCCTCTTCCCTACCCCACCACCCTCCCTAAGAAGGTCACACGTGTATCATTATGTAAAACCCTTCCACAATACTTGTGTTGTGAAAGACTATGTTTTACTCTCTCCTATCCAGTATCCCTTTATTCAATTTTTTCCCTTAATCCTGTCCCTTTTCAAAAATGTTTGCTTTTGATTACCTCCTCCCCCATCTGCCCTCCCTTCTATCATCCCCCCTTTTTTATCCCCTTCCTCTTTCTTTCCTGAGGCATAAGATACCGAATTGATTGTGTATGGTATTCCCTCCTCAAATCAAATCTGATCAAAGCAAGAGTCACTCATTCCCCCTCACCTGGCCCTCTTACCTTCCAACCAACTGCTTTTTCTTGCCACTTTTATGTGAGATAATTTAGCTCATTTTATCTCTCCCTTTCTCCCTCTCTCAGTATATTCCTCCCTCATCCCATAATTCCCTGTGATCTCTCTCTCTCTCTCTCTCTCTCTCTCTCTCTCTATATATATATATATATATATATATGTATATACACTATATATATATATATATATGTATGTATGTATGTATGTATATACACACACATACATATATATGTATGTATGCATGTATGTATGTGTATATATACATATATGTATTTATGTATATATGTGTGTATATGTATATATGTATATGTATATATGTATATTCCCTTCAGCTACCCTAATTCTGAGGTCTCATGAATTAAATACATCATCTTTCTATGTAGGAATGTAGGAATGTAAACAAAACAGTTCAACTTTAGTAAGTCCGTGATAATTTCTCTTTCTTGATTACCTTTTCATGCTTCTCTTGATTCTTGTGTCTTCTATTTTATTGAAAATTCATATTTTGCCTTGGAGCATGATACTCAGTTTCCTGGGTAGGTGATGCTTGGTTTTATTTCTAGCTCCATTGACCTCCCACTAACCTCTGTGTTGTCTTTGGCGTTGGTGGGTTTAGAAGTCTGGTAATTGCCACAGCTCACTGATTCAGGGTGCTACTCCTGTTCTGCCCGGCTCCAGGTCTGGTTGGTTCTGGCACAGCCCATGCTGGGCTCTGCTCTACTCAGCTCCAAGTTCTGTGTGATAGACCCTTCCCAGTGACAATCCAGGCTGTCCTGGGCCAGAGCCCTGCTTCCCTTTCCTATAACGCAGGTTGTGCAACTCTAGAATTTGTTCATGGCCATTTTTATGGCTCTGCCCTCCTTCTTAACTTTTTGAAGTGATAAATGAAAAGTATTCTAGATACAACCTTCTTTCAAGCTATGTCACTGAAACTTTTCTAATGCATTTCACTGAATTATTTCCCATAAAATGTGTTTTTATTTTAAACCACACGTTTGCACTTAGATGCACAAAGCTGTTACTTATCTAAACTTTGCATTTATGCTTGCACAAATTTTAATCCTCCCAATATAGGACTCATTAAAGACAAGGTTTTATGCTACAACTCAATGAAATAACTAGAAAAAAGTACCAGTCAATTCCATTTACCTTATTTTTATACTAAAGTAGTACATGGAAAAAGAAAAAGAAAACTGTAACAAGGAAACATTCCTTTCACAATTTCTTCAGTGAAAAAAACAAAACAAAACAAACATGTTTTTTTCCTAAGGCCAAGGCAAATTATGTGTGTGTGTGTATATATATATGTGTGTGTGTATATCTATATCTATATTTATATATAGATATATATTTATGTCTCTATATATCTACATATCTATATATCTATATATACACACATGTATATGTATACACACATATACATATATGTATGTGTGTATGTATATGTCTATGTATATATGTGTATAGGTGCACATGTATATATGTATGTATGTAGATATGAATATATATGTATTTATGTGTATTTGTGTATATGTATGTATATATGTAGATGTGTGTATACATATATTCTCTTAATGCATTTTTAAAAATTGAACTTGTAAATTCATTGGTATATGCACCTTGTATTGAAGAAATTATTCTAATACTCCACTTTGACATCTGTCCTATAACTTAATATGTTAGCATGTTATATGTGGCATGGGGACTTTAACTGACTGACTCCCCCAGCAACAGACATCCAGTATATGTGGTAAGAAGGACATTAACTAAGGTTGGATTATCTCAAAGAACAACTTTCTGTTGTATAAACTGAGCTATCTCTTCATCAACTTATTAAATATAAATATGTCTGGATTTAAGTTGGGAAATTAGCCTAAAAAAGTTTTAACCACTTTCGAAAGGAGTTGAGAGGTGATATGGTATAGTGACTAGATATCTAGCCTCAGTGTCTTGGGATATTTATATCATATGTCATATCATACATCATGCATACATAAATACATACATACATACACACACTCATATATATGCATGCAAACATACATATACATAGATATTCATGCATATCATGGGTACACATATATGTACGTATATACACATATTAATCTTAGATATGCATCTACATCTTTCTGCCTCTATCTATATAACTCTATATGTGGATAACTATGCATCTATATTTGTATTTAACTCTGTAGATCTAAACCATGTGACCATGAGGATACTCTCAGTGACACAGGTAACTCTCTAAAACTATGTTACCTATCAAAATTATTATATGGAAATTCTATGCCAGGAAATCATATTTCAAGACAAAAATGAAAACAAAATTTTCAAAAGCAAGGTTATGCAACCCCTTCCTCGGTTGTATTGTCTTGGAGAATTGGTGAATGGGGTGGAGGGGAAAGGTGTCAGTTTATTATTACCTTAAGTTACCAATAACCCAGAGTTTCCCAAATTTCATACCCTTTTGACCTTGTAGAGAACTGTGAACTATTTTTCTTGCACTATGAAGCATTGAAACCAAGATAAAGAAAAATTATGTGGAAAGACAGAGAGACTGTGAATTATGCTGATTATGTTATTCTTCTTCTGCTTAGTTGGAAGTCAAAGTAATGTGTGACAACAGGGGAGGAGTTTGGTGCCACAGGTCTTTACATTACCCCTGTGATAGAAATTAGGTGAAATAAAGAACTGCTACCTTGTTGGGTGATATTTTTGTTTGTTTGGGGTGTGTGTGTGTGTGTGTGTGTGTGTGTGTGCATGAAATGGGGAGAGTTGCTTTGTAATGGGCCAGCAAGAATGGTCTGTCACAAAGAGCTAAGAAAAAAGCAATTGTTGTGGTCAATAGGACTCTAAAATCTAGTTCAGAGAATGTGCCCCCCCCCCATTGTTTCCTGAAGTGCCCTTAAAAAAAAGAAAAAAAAAACAGACAACAACAAAAACTCAGCTCCCCTTTACGTGTCTAGCTGCTTCACTTCTTGTTTCCTCTTTTCTCTCTGCTTTAGTATTCTCTTAACATTTAATAAATATTTGTTGAATTAAATGGAAATACTGGTTACTGGAAAATTGGAGGTGGTTAATTTTTATCAACATAGCAACATACTGATAGTGAAATCATCTTCCTTGCCTTGGTTGATGATTTTTTTTTAAGTGCACCTTTGGAATTACATTTTCAGGTAGCACTTTACTAATTCAAAAGTTTAAAAATGTATTCCTACAGAAAACAGAAAATAATCAGTTTGATATTAAAATTTCTCATATACACACACAACTATACATACATATAGATACATACACATACGCATGTACACATATATGCTTACATAAATACACACATACACATATACACAATACATATATGCACATATACAATATACGGATGTGCATGTATATGCGCACACATGTATATATTCACATACATGTTTATGAATATACATGAATATAAACATGTACATACACGTATACATGTATACATTCATGAATATATACATAATGCTCACACATATATGTGTGTACATGTCTGTATGTGTGTCTCTGTGTGTATGTCTGTTTTTTCCCATTACTCACCTATCCATCCTATTTCTGCCAAAATGAGTACCACTTCACAGGTTAAAAAAAAAAGATTACATTGTTACTTCTCCCCTAAAGAAATCTTCATAGTAGCTAGAGAGTGAGCTAAATTTATCCCTGAATCACACATACTCCGTGGATGTGCATCTAATAAAGAGAAATGTGAACACAAACAGATGTTCAGAGAAATGCTCAAATAAGTTTCAAATTGGACTAAAATGGCATGTAAATAAAAACACAGGCAGACTTTCAGGAATGGGAGGAGAGAAATACAGAGACAAAGATAGAGATATAGAGACTGACACAGAGACACATGGGGGCAAAGTTGCATAGACAGCAGCAGAGGAGGGGGGAGAGGGAGAGAGAAAGAGAGAGAAAGGGAGAGAGAGAGAGAGAGACAGACAGACAGAGAGACAGAAAGACAGAGAGACAGAGGGAGACAGAGACAGTGAGACAGAGACAGAGACAGACAGAGAGACAGACGGAGACAGAGACGGAAGGAGAATATAGTACACTATAATATTCATGTACTCAAAAGCAATAGATTCATTATCCTGATTTTGCTGGAATTAATTGCTCTCTCTAGACAATGAATGGGAGGAGCTTAATTCTCTCCCACTAAGGCTGGGTACTGGCATAAAGAGAACAAGGCAGGGCAGGACGGAGATGGAGATAAGTGAAGACATAAAACAAAGCAACATGGGAATACCTTGTTTTGATGGAATCAGGAAGACCTGGGTTCATGTGATGAAATCAGGATTGTGGTACTGGTTTGTTCCATGCTCTTAAAGAGGATCATGACATCAGGAAGATTATGTCATGACTTACAAGTGAATTGGATTTAAGTGAGGGAGGACTGTGCAAAGTCACCAGTCTCACTTTCTCCTCTGGAGCCATCTGGGTCTGATGGGGCCATGGGACCTGGACCCCTAAAAGGAAAAGACCACGTCTTTGAAAGCAATGGAGTTCCTGAAGTTTTCCATACATGTCAGATCACTGGTACCTTAGCCCAAGACAACTGGCCTATCCCAGTCTGCCTAGGTCACCTAATTAGTTTACTTGACATTCCTTTCACTCTTTCACTAGGCCCACTCCAGACTATTTGCATATATTACCACTTCTTAATCCCATTGGGATCACCTAACTAGACTATTTGATAGTCCTTTTACTGTTGCACCTGTCCCATCCCTTACTACTTACCACTCCTTAATCCCATCCAGATGCTTTCACTGTCCTTTGGGTATATAAGCATCAGTCCCACCCCCATTAATTTACATATTTCCTAAGACTCTCCCCTTTACTATTGGTCTTAAAATAAACCTTTTCACTTGACTGGAAGAAGATTTCAGTGCCTCAATTCATTCCAGGTTGATGCCAGTGTCCAGATAGATTAGGGCAACTTTATGTGCAGTGGGAGATGGCCTTTTTAAGCTAAGGTGGAATCAGGAAAACCTGAGTTCAAGTCCTGTCTCAGACAGTAGCATGTCACCTTGGGCAACTCATTTAAGATCTCTTTGGCTAATTTTTCTCTTCTGTAACAACAGAGGGTTGGGCTATGTGGACTCTAACATACTTATTAACTCCAAATCTATGATCTTATGAGTTATCTGAACTTCTAAGGGAAACTCAGTTGTGTACATACACATATATAGGGCTGGCCCCAGAATTGTCAATACTATAGGATCAAAGATGGAAAAGACTTCAGTGACCATCTAACTCAGCACCCTTAGTATGCAAAGAGGAAACTGAGATATTGGAAGTTTTAGTGCCTGAAGTCACTGAGGCAGCAAAGATAATACTTGAATACAAGTTCTCTAGCTGTGTCAATTTTTCTACTGTTTCATCACACTGCATCCTCATTGTTTTGCCTAAATTAAGATGCCACATAGAATCTTAGAGAGGAAGGGACCATAGTGACCATTTAGTGCAAATATCCCATTTTACAGAAGTAGGAACTGAACCCAGAAGACCATAGTAATAACAATAACTAATATATAATATTTCCCATGTGCTAGGCACTGTGCTATGCACTTTACAATTATTATCTCATTTGACTCTCACAACAGCCCTTGGAAGGAGATTCTCTTATTATCCCCATTTTATAGATGAGGAAACTTTTACAGAATCAAAAAGAGGTTAAGTGAGTTGCCCAGGATCACAAAATAGTAAATGTCTAAGGCCTGATTTAAACTCAAGTCATCCTTAGTCCAGACCTAGTACTCTACTCATTATGCCACCAGAATCCTAGCATCTCAGAGCTTAAAGGTACCATAGAGATAATTTATGCTGAATGCATAACTGAAGCATCTGTCAGCTTCAGTTTCTTTCCATATTAGATTGTGAGCTTCTTGAAGGCAGGAGTTGCCTTATGCTTCTTTTTGCATCCCTAGTATTTAACATGGTGCTTGAAACAAAATAGGTGTTTAATAAAAGTTTATTTACTGAATTCTTTCTACAGTACCCAAATCCTTCTTGAGGAAATCAGTAACACATAATTCACTATTTCCTAAGGCAACTCATTCCATCTGGTTAAATTCCAATTGGTAATTTCTGAAATCAAGCCAATATATTTTTAGAAATGTATTTAGTATTTTATTTTTCCCCAGTTACATATAAATACACTTTTTAACATCCATTTTTAAAACTTTGAGTTCCAAATTTTCTCCTTTCCTCCCTCCCCACCCCCTTCATTGAGCAGGCAAACAGTTAGATAAAGTTATACATGCATAGGTATGCCAAACAGTTCCATAACAGTCATATTGTGAAAGAAACATAAAAAAACTCAAGAAAAATTAAGTAAAAAAAAAAAGTATGCGGGGTGGGAGCCAAGATGGTGGCTGGAAAGCAGGGACTAGCATGAACTCCCCACTGAGCCCCTCCAAAAACCTAAAAAAATGGCTCTGAACCAATTCTAGAACTGTAGAACACACAAGGTAGCAGAGGGAAGCAGGGCTCCAGCCCAGGACAGCCTGGATGTTCTCCAGGTAAGGTCTATCCCACACGGAGCTGGGAGCGGAGCGGAGTGGAGCCCAGCGTGGGCAGCGCAGACCAACCAGACTAGGAGCCGGGCAGAGCGGGCCCTAGTGCCCTGAATCAGTGACCTGCAGCAGTTACCAGACTTCTCAACCCACAAACACCAAAGACAACAGAGAAGGTTAATGGGAAAAGCTTCTGGGGACAGAGTTTAAAAAGGAGATCATGGTTCGGCCACTACCCAGGGGGCAGAGGAGGTGGGGCAGGTATAGAGCTACAGCTGCAGTTGCTTCCAGCCCCAGGCCCATCTGGGGGGAGGAATTAAGTGGCAGATCAGAGCAGGAGTGAAGAGCCTGCTGAAGACCTAAGTCCAGTCGGGGTTGGGGGTTCTTGGGGAAGGAGGAGTGCTGGTGTGGCAGAGCTGGTGCATCCCGCCAGGCTTGGAACATAGTTCTCTTTACTCTACAATTAGTCATACCCTGCTGAAAAACTCAAGGGTCATGTTAGTTGGCTGGGAATATGGCCAGGCAGCGAAAATGCACTCAGATTCAGTCTCAGACTCTGCAATCTTTCTTTGGTGACAAAGACGACCAAAACATACAGCCAGAAGAAGTCAACAAAGTCAAAGAGCCTACATTGAAAGTGTCCAAGAAAAACATGAACTGGTCTCAGGGCATGGCAGAGCTCAAAAAGCATTTGGAAAAGCAAGTTAGAGAAAAAGAGGAAAAATTGGGAAGAGAAATGAGAAGGAGGCAAGAAAACCATGAAAAACAAATCAATGACTTGCTAAAGGAGATCCAAAAAAATACCAAAAAATAATATACTGAAGAAAAGAACACCTTAAAAAATAGACTAACTCAAATGGCAAAAGAGCTCCAAAATGCCAATGAGGAGAAGAATGCCTTAAAAGGCAAAATTAACCAAATGGAAAAAGAGGTCCAAAAGACCACTGAAGAAAATACTGCCTTAAAAATTAGATTGGAGCAAGTGCAAGTTAGTGACTTCATGAGAAATCAAGATAATTTAAAAAAGAACCAAAGGTATGAAAAAAATGGAAGACAATGTCAAATAATCTCATTGGATAAACCACTGACTTGGAAAATACATCCAGGAGAGATAATTTAAAAATGATTGGACTACCTGAAAGCCATGATCAAAAAAAAGAGCCTAGATATCATCTTTCAAGAAATTATCAAGGAGAACTACCCTGATATTCTAGAGCCACTATTGAAAGAATCCACTGATCACCTCCTCAAATAGATCCCAAAAAGAAATCTCCTAGGAACATTGTCACCAAATTCCAGAGCTCGCAGGTCAAGGAGAAAATACTGCAAGCAGGCAGAAAGAAACAATTTGAGTATTGTGGAAAAACAATCAGATAACACATGATCTAGCAGCTTCTACATTAAGAGATTGAAGGGCTTTGAATACGATATTCCAGAGGTCAATGGAGCTAGGATTAAAACCAAGAATCACCTACCCAGCAAAACTGAGTATCATGCTCCAAGGCAAAATATGGATTTTCAATAAAAAAGAGGACTTTCAAACTTTCTCAGTGAAAAGACCAGAGCTGAATAGAAAATTTGACTTTCAAATACAAGAATCAAGAGAAGCATGAAAAGGTAATCAAGAAAAAGAACAAAAAAAGAAATGTCAAGGAACTTAATACAGTTGAACTGTTTTGTATACATTCCTACATGGGAGGATGATGTGTATGCTGCATGAGACCTCAGTATTAGGGTAACTGAAGGGAATATGTATATGTATATATATATATATATATGTGTGTGTGTGTGTGTGTGTGTTTATGTATACATATGTATATGTGAGTGTGTATGTAGGTATATATGTATATATGTATGTGCATGTATACATATATATATGTGTGGAGAGAGAGAGAGAGAGACAGAGAGAGAGAGCAGGCACAGGGCGAGTTGAAGATGAAGGGAAGATATCTAAAAGAAATAAAATGAAATTAAGGGATGAAAGAGGAATATATTGAGACAGGGAGATAGGGAGAGATAGAATGGAGCAAATCATCTCGCATAAAAGTGGCAAGAAAAAGCAGTTCTGTAGGAAGAGAAGAGAAGGCAAGTGAGGGGGAATGAGTGAATCTCGCTCTCATCAAATTTGACCTGAGGAGGGAATACCATACATACTCATTTGGGGATCTTACCCCACAGGAAAAAAGGAGGAAGAAGATAAAAAATGGGGAATGATAGAAGGGAGGGCAGATGGGGGTGGAGGTAATCAAAAACAAACACTTTCAAAAGATGACAGGGCAAATGGAGAAAATTCGATAAAGGGGGATAGGTTAGGAAGGAGCAATATATAGTTAGTCTTTCATAACATGAGTGTTGTGGAAGGGTTATGCATAAAAAGAAGTATGCTTCAATCTGCATTCAGACACCATCCATTCTTTCTTTTGGGGTATCAAGCATTTTTCATTATAAGCTCTTCAGAGTTGTCTTGGATCGTTGTATTGCTGAGAATAGCTAAATCATTCACAGCTGATTACCCTACAATACGGCTGTCACTTTATGAACAGTCCATTTCACTTTGCATCAGCTCATTTAAGTCTTTCCAGGTTTCTCTGAGAGCATCCTGCTCTTCATTTCCTACAGTACAACAGTATCTGAAAGTATTTTTTTTCTTTTTATTAATTACCATGTCACTTTTCAAATCCAAACCTTATTACTCATCTTATATAAGTGTGGTCTGAATTTAACTCTCTTCAGTGAAGGGAGAGAAACTGAGAAATTTCTACCAAAGATTTACAAAAATATTTTTCCAAATGACTAGTAGAAGGAATTTAAAAAAAAGAAAAAAAAACAATTATGATCATGTTTGTCATTAATGTAGATGGCAGCTACTTATACAAAATAACAGTCACTGAAACATTCTTTGAATTTCTTCTCTCATAAACATGGTTTTTGTAGTGTTGTTTTTTTATTTTTTAATTTTTCTATTTTAAATTTAATTTATTTAGTATATTTAGTTTTCAGCATTGATTTTCTTGAGAGTTTGAATTACAAATTTTCTCCCCATTTCTACCCTCCCCCCACTCCAAGATGGTAACTATTCTGTTTGTCCTGTTCCCCTGTCAGCCCTGCCATCTGTCACCCCACTCCCCTCCCATCCCCCTTTCCCTTCTTCTCTTGTAGGGCAAGATAAATTTCTATGCTCCATTGCCTGTGAATCTTATTTCCTAGTTGCATGCAAAAACTGTTTTTGCTGTTGTTTTTGAACGTCTGTTATTAAAACTTTGAGTTCCAAATTCTCTCCCCTCTTCCCTCCCAAACAACCCTCCCTAAGAAGGCAAACAATTCAACATTGGCCACATGTGTATCATCATGTAAAACTCTTCCACAATACTCATGTTGTGAAAGCTTAACTATGTTTTGCTCCTTCCTAACCTATCCCCCTTTATTGAATTTTCTCCCTTGACCCTGTCCCCTTTCCAAAGTGTTTGTTTTGGATTACCTCTTCCCCTGTCTACCCTCCCTTCTATCGTCCCCCCTTTTTTTATCTTCTTCCTCTTCTTTCCTGCAGGGTAAGATATCCAATTGAGTGTGTATGGTATTCCCTCCTCAGGTCAAAGCCAATGGGAGCAAGATTTACTCATTCCCCCTCACCTGCCCCCTCTTCCATTCCTAGAGAACCACTTTTTCTTGCCACTTTTATGCAAGATAATTTACCCCATTCTGTCTCTTCCTTTCTCCCTCTCTCAATATATTCCTCTCTTATCCCTTAATTTGATTTTATTTTTTTAGATATCATCCCTTCATATTCAACTCACCCTGTGCCCTCTGTCTATATATATATATATATATATACCTACATATATACATACATAGACACACATATATGTATATATATGCATACACACATTATATATATATGTATATATATATATATATACATATATATATATATATATGCTTATTCCTTTCAGCTACTATGACATTGAGATCTCATGAATCATACACATCATTTTTCCATGTAGGAATGTAAACAAAACAGTTCAACTTTAGTAAGTCCCTTATGATTTCTCTTTCTTGTTTACCTTTTCATGCGTCTCTTGATTCTTGTGTTTGAAAGTCAAATTTTCTGTTCAGCTCTGGTCTTTTCACTGAGAAAGCTTGAAAGTCCTCTATTTTATTGAAAATCCATATTTTGCCTTGGAGCATGATACTCAGTTTGGCTGGGTAGGTGATTCTTTGTTATAATCCTAGCTCCATCGACCTCCAGAATATGGTATTCCCAGCCCTTCAGTTCCTTAATGTGGAAGCTGCTAGATCCTATGTTATTGTGATTATTTTTCTACAATACTCAAATTGTTTCTTTCTGGCTGCTTGCAGTATTTTCCCTTTTATGTGGGAGCTCTGGAATATTTGTAAGAATATTCCTAGGAGATTTCTTTTTGGGATCTATTTGAGGAGTTGTTCTGTGGAATCTTTCAATTTCTATTTTGCCCTGTGGCTCTAGAATATGAGGGCAGTCCTCCCTGATAATATCTTGAAAGATGATATCTAGACTTTTTTTTTTGATCATGGCTTTCAGGTAGTCCAATAATTTTAAATTATCTCTCCTGGATCTATTTTCCAGGTCAGTGGTTTTTCCAATGAGATATTTCACATTGTCTTCCATTTTTTCATACCTTTGGTTCTGTTTTAAATTATCTTGATTTCTCATCAAGTCACTAGCTTCCACTTGCTCCAATCTAATTATTAAGGTAGTATTTTCTTCAGTGGTCTTTTGGACCTCCTTTTCCATTTGGGTAATTTTGCTTTTCAAGACATTCTTCTCCTCATTGGCTTTTTGGAGCTCTTTTGCCATTTGAGTTAGTCTATTTTTAAAGTGTTGTTTTCTTCAGTATATTTTTTAGTATTTTGGGGGGGGGTCTCCTTTTGCAAGTCATTGACTTGTTTTTCATGGTTTTCTTGCATCATTCTCATTTCTCTTCCCAATTTTTCCTCTACTTCTCTAACTTGCTTTTCCAACTCCTTTTTAAGCTCTTCCATGACCTGAGACCAGTTCATGTTTTTCTTGGAGGCTTTTGATGGAGGCTCTTTGACTTTGTTCATTTTTTCCGGCTGTATGGTTTGGTCTTCTTTGTCACCATAAAAGATTCCGAAGTGTGAGACTGAATCTGAGTGTGTTTCCACTGCCTGTCCATGTTCCCAGCCAAATTACTTGACCCTAGAGATTTTTGTGGGGGTATGACTGCTTGTAGAGCAAAGAGTACTTTGTTCCAAGCTTGCGGAGATGGGCTGTTGATTTCAGAACTATTTTTATACAGCCAGCTCTGCCACACCAGTCCTCCTCCTTCCTCAAGAACCACCAACCCGGACCTGAAGCAAATCTTAAGCAGGCTCTTCACTCCTGCTCTGATCTGCCACTTAATTCCTCCCACCAGCTTGGCCTGGGGCCAGAAGTAACCGCAGTTGTATTTTTGCATATGCACCTCTCCTGCTGCCCCTAGGGTGGTGGCCGAACCAGGAACTCTGTCCCCTGAAGCTTTTCCCACTAACGTTCTCTGTTGTCTTTGGTGTTCCTGGTCTTTGAAGTCTGGTGACTGCTACAGCTCACTGATTCAGGGCACTAGGGCCTGTTCCACTCAGCTCCCTGTCTGATTGGTCCTGCCACTGCCCACACTGAGCTCCACTCCCCTCTTCTCTGTGCGCAATAAACCTCATCCAGGGACCATTCAGGCTGTCTTGGGCTGGTTCCCTGCTTTCCTCTGCTATTTTGTGGGTTCTGAATTTCTAGAATTTGTTCAGAGCCATTTTTTATAGGTTCTTGAAGGTGCCTGTTGGGGAGCTCAAGCAAGTCCCTGCTTTCCAGCCACCATCTTGGCTCCACCCCCTCAGCCAGTATTTTTGCTTTCTGGCATATAAAATATAGGAAAGAATTCTGCTACTTGGTAGCATTTAAATGTATCAAGTCATCTTTCTTCTTTCCCCACCCTCAAGTAACTCTTTTTATAAACTAAACCTCACAAGTTCTTTCACCTTTTCTGGCAATGGAAAGATTCTAATATCTTTTACAAGCACAGTCATCTTCCTACGAATATGCTACAACTTGTAAAAATCTTCCCTAAAGTGTTGCAGTTACAGTTAAACATGAGGATACAGCTATGGCCCAACTAAGGGGAAATACAGTGATATCATTACCTTGCTTGCTATTGACATCATATATCTCTTGATGAAATCTAGTATTCTTTTAGCTTTTTGTCATCTGCATCATAGGATATAATAAATCCCTTCCCCATATTTAGGCATTTATGGTCTCATAAACTTTTTGTCCATCTAGTTCTTCCTCATTTGGCATTTGTGAACCTTATTTTGTGGATCTAAGTGGCATGTCATAAATTTTGGATCCTACCTTCAACTTCCATAATGTAATATTTATTTTTCTTCTCAGTGTCATAGCACCAACACTTTGCATATCTGTCACTTATCTGTTTTATTCAAGGAATTAATAGAAACATAGAGCAATATAGGTCTTGGACATAGCTCTAATGATAACCAATACCACCATCTATCAATTTACACTATGAATCTGGTTATTTGTTATGAATCCATCCTGTTTGCACTATTCTCAATTTTATCCACAAGAATATTGAGAAAATTTTTTGACTATTTTGTTAAATTACAACATTGTTACACCTACTACATTTCCCTGTGCTCAATTCAAGTCAATTCAATTCAGGGTACAATTGTCAGGCACCTTCTATGTACAAAGCACTCTTCGTTGATACAATGATGAAATAAGACACAATTCCTATTGTTAAGGGAATTATGTATTCATTAATGGACTAAGTCACAGGCTGTGAAACTAACAGAAAGTCAGAGCAACATGGTGGGCTGTGAATGAAAGAGACATCTCTCTGTATATGTGTATGTATGTATATCTGTATCTTTCTGTCAATCAATCTATCTATATTTATGTGTATCTACTTATAGACATAAATAAATAGCTCTGACTCCCCATATTTATGCATGTGTATGTGTGTGTCGCAAGACGTGTAGTCTTCCAAAATGTTTTCTTTATTTTCTTTTTTCAATTATTTATTTATTTATTTAATATTTTTAGTTTTCAGCATTGATTTTCACAAGAGTTTGAGTTACAAATTTTCTCGCCATTTCTACCCTCCGCACCACTCCAAGATGGCATATATTCCGATTGCCCCATTCCCCAGTCAGCCCTCCCTTCTGTCACCCCACTCCCCTCATCCCCTTTTCTGTTACTTTCTTTTAGTGCAAGAGAGATTTCCATGCCCCATTGCTTGTATATCTTATTTCCCAGTTGCATGCAGAAACATTTTTTTAAACATCTGCTTTTAAAACTTTAAGTTTCAAATTGTCCCACTCTTCCCTTCCCACCCTCCCTAAGAAGGCAAGCAATTCAACATAGTCCACATGTATAACATTATGCAAAACCTTTCCACAATACTCATGTTGTGAAAAACTAATTATATTTTGCTCCTTCCTATCCTATCCCCCTTTATTCAATTTTCTCCCTTGATCGTGTCCCTTTTCCAAAGTTTTTGCTTTTGATTACCTCCTCCCCCATCTGCCCTCCCTTCTATTGTGCCCCCTTTTTTATCTCCTTCTTCTTTCTTTTCTGTGGGGTAAGATACCCAACTGAGTATGTATGTTATTCCCTCCTCAGGTCAAATCCGATGAGGGCAAGATTCACTCATTCCCCTTCACCTGCCTCCTCTTCCCTTTCTACTGAACTGCTTTTTCTTGCCACTTTTATGCGAGATAATTTATCACTTTCTCTCTCTCCTTTTCTCACTATTCCTCTCTCATCCCTTAATTTGATTTTTTAAGGTATCATCCCTTCTTATTCAACTCACTCTGTGCCCTTTGTCTACATATATGTGTATATATGTATGTACATATATACACATATACACACATATACGTATGTATATATATTATATATACATACACATATATACACATATATGCATGCACGTATGTATGTGTGTATATATATGTATATTCCATTCAGCTACCCTAATACTGAGGTCTCATGAATTATACACATCATCTTTCCATGTAGGAATGTAAACAAAACAGTTCAACTTTACCAAGTCCCTTATGATTTCTTTTCTTGTTTACCTTTTCATGCTTCTCTTCATTCTTGGGTTTGAAGGTCAAATTTTCTATTCAGCTCTGGTCTTTTCACTGAGAAAGCTTGAAAGTCCTGTATTTTGTTGAAAATCTGCTATTCTGTGGGTTCTGCACTTCTAGAATTTGTTCAGAGCCATTTTTTTATCGGTGTTTGGAGGGTTCTGCAGGAGAGCCATAGGCATGTCCCTGCTTTCCAGCGGCCGTCTTGGCTCCACCCCCAAAAAATGTTTTCAATGTTTCCAATAAAGAAATAAATGATATATATTAAAAGTATAAATGTTATGAAATAAACATGTTTCCTCTCAACTGAGAAGAAAAATACACATGAGATAAAGGTTAGATGATAAAAATAAAATCCAAAAATCACACACACACACAGACACACACACACACACACACACTCTACACACAAGTTCTAGGCCTTGTAAAATTGCTTTACCTTGCTACATCATCAGCTAATTTCCATTTTCTAATTGTACATTTCATTCATATGCAGTATGCATATCAAGCATTCAAGTCATTGTTGCTAATATATGTTAGCTTATGTACCCCTACCATGATTTCCTCCATTGTCCTTTGATCTACCCAGAGGTTAGATGCCATGGATTTCTATTATTTTATAAATTCACCTAGTTTAGATATTTGTTTTAACAGATTATGTGAATATGTTAGGTTGGAGCTATTGTAAATACCAAATTTGAAATACTGAAAACCAAAGGGGAGAGTAATAAAATTGCAATTAAGAAAAGTATTGCACTAATAAATTAACCTGAGAGTGGATTTTATGAAAAAAAGCAATGATTGCTAAACTTTTCATTACTTTGGTTTAAATAAAAAAAGAATACCAAATTACCAGTATCAAAAAAACAGGGTGAATTCACCTCCAAGAAAGAGGAAATTAAAGCAATGATTAGGAATTATTTTCCACAACTGTATGCCCATAAATTTGACAATTTTAGAGAAATGGATGAATATTTAGAAAAAAAAATGTAAATTTCCCAGATTAACAGAAAAGAAAGTAAAATACTTAAATAACCCCATCTCAGAAAAAAAAAATATAAATCAAAGAAGCCATCAATGAACTCCCTAGGAAAAAATCTCCAGAGTCACATGGATATACAAGCAAATTCTATCAAATTTTTAAAGAACAATTAATTCTTGTACTTTATAGAGTATTTGGAAAAATAGGCAAAGGAATAATCTTACCACATTCTTTTTATGACACAAATATGGTACTGATACCTAAACCAGGAGGAGTCAAAACAGAGAAAGAAAAATATAGACCAATTTCCCTAATAAGTATAAATTCAAAATTTTTCAATGAAATGTTAGCAAATAGATCACAGCAACTTATCTCAAGAATAATACACTATGCCCAGGTAGGATTTATTCCAGGAATGAAAGGCTGATTCAATATTAGGAAAACTGTTAGCATAACTGAACATATCAACAACAAAAGTATTAGAAACTATATAATAATTTCAATATATGCAGAAAAAGCTTTTGACAAAATGCAACACCCATTCCTATTAAGAAGTCTAGAGAACATAGGAATAAATTGAACCTTCCTTAAAATAATAAATTGCATCTGCCTAAAGCCAAGAGCAAGCATTATATATAATGTGGATAAGGTAGATACATTTCCAATAAGACTGGATGTGAAAAAATGATGTCTATTATCACCAGTGTTAGTCAGTATGGTATTAGAAATTTTAGCAATAACAATAAGGAAAGAAAAAGAAATTTATGAAATTAGAATACTCAAAGAAAAAAACAAGTTATCTTTCTTTGCAGATGAATGATGATATAGTTAGAGAATCCTAGAGAATCAATTAAAAAAACAACATGAAAAAAGAAATAATTTTAGCAAAGTTGCAGGATGCAAAACAAACCTACATAAATTCTGGCATTCCTATATATTATTAATAAAGCCCAGCAGCAAAGGAAAGAAATAAGATTCATTTAAAATTACTGTAGACATTACAGAATATTTGGGAGTCTACCTGCCAAAACAAACCCAGAAACTATATGAACAAAATGACAAAAGTTTTCACACAAACAAAGACAGATCCAAATAATTAGAAAAACATCAGTTGCTCATGGGTAGGCCAAACTAATACAATTTTAAAAAATAAATAAAAATGACAATTTTACATCAATTAATTTACTTTTTAGTGCCATACCTATTAAACTACCAAAATATTGTATAAGGCTAGAAAAAATAATAACTGAATTCATCTGAAGGAACAAAAGTCCAGAATATCAAGGGGATTAATGAAAAGAAAGACTAGGGAAGGTGGCCTAGACATACTAGATATTAAATTGTAATATAAAGCAGCATTCATCAAAACTATTTGGTACTGGTTAAGAAATAAAGTGGTGGATCAGAGGAATAGGTTGTAGTCAATTTCAGTAGTCAATGACTATAGCTATCTACTCTTTGATAAACATAAAAATTCCAGCTTCTGGGATAAGAATTCACTATTTCAAAAATCTCCTGGGAAAACTGGAAAATTTTTATGGTGGAAACTGGGCAGAGACCAATATCTTACATCACATACCAAAATAAAGTCAAATTTGGTTCATGATTTATGTATAAAGGCTGATACTATAAGCTATTTAGGACAACAAGGAATAGTTTACCTGTCAGCTTTATGGAGAAAGGAAGAATTTATGACCAAACAAGAGATAGAGAGTGTTAAGAATAATTTTCATTACCTTAAATTGAAAAGTGTTTGTGCAAACAAGCTCAATGCAACTAACATTAGGAGGGAAGCAGAAAATTGGGAAAGTTTTTACACCCAGTGTCTCTGATAAAGGCTTCATCTCTAAAATAGACAGGGAATTGAGTCAAATTTATATGAATACAAGTCATTAGTTGATAAATGGTTAAAGGATATGAAGAGGCAGTTTCCAGTGGAAGAAATATAAGATATTTATACTCATATAAAAATTCTCTAAATCATTATTGAATAGGGAAATGCAAATGATAACAACTCTTAGCTACATCTTAACTCTCAGATTGACTAACATGAAAAAAGCAGGAAAATCATAAATGCTAAAGAGGATGTGGGCAAATTGGAACACTAATGCATTATTGGTGGAGTTGTGAAGTGATCCAACCATTCTGGAAATGTAACAACAATGCTATTTGCAGCTACTGTAGCTGTGTAAGGCCAATAACACCTGCACAGAGGAGGGCTGCTAGCACAGGTCCATTGATTTGCTTTTCTAAGGAAAGCAACTTTAAGGGGCTTATAATCTTACTTTAACTAAACGTACATGTCATTCACTTAGTTCAGGGGGAAAAGCCAGCTCCCTGAACTTCAGAGAGTAAGCAAACAAAAATTTCAGGCATACCTTTTATAAACAGAGAAAATAAAAACAAACAAGTAGACAGGCTTCCAACCATTTAACTATAGGAAAACATACAGTTACCAGAGAGAGAAGGATCACCATCTGGATTTTCAAAGCACTGGGGCTCTGTGACAACTACCCAGAGTTTCATCTGGTCTAATCACAGGACACACTTCTATTGAGTGAGAGCCCTGAAACAAAATACCAATCTCAGACCATATATACTCTCCTATGGACCCTGGAGCTTAGTTCCTACTTAGCAAAAGGGTGGGACTCTGGGGCTTTCTTGTTTTTCAAGGAGGTCATCAAAACCCTTGATTCAATAAAAGACTCCCAACTGAAACAAATTAAGACTCATCAAAGGCATTGGATTACCTCAGTGCTGAGAAGCACTCAAACAAAAAACAGCAAAATGTCCACACTTCTGACCATTACAGGAGAGCAATTGGGAACTTTGCCCAAAGGGCAAAATTTTAAAATTTGCACACCCTTTGACCCAGCAATACCACATCTATGGTTGCATCGCAAAGAAATCATGCAAGTGGGAAAAAGACCCATATGTTCAAAAATATTTATAGCAACACTTTTTGCGGTGGCAAAGAATGGCAAATCAAGGGGATGTCCATCAATTGGGAAATGGTTAAACAAGTTGTGGTATATGAATATAATGGAATATTATTTTGGTATAAGAAATGAGAAGCAGATGGATTTCATAATAATCTGGAAAAAAATATATGAGCTAATGCTGAGTGAGGGCAGAAGAACCAGGAGAACATTACATATGATTACAGATACAGGATATCTCTGATAGCTAACTTTGATAGCCTTGGCTCTTCTCAACAATGCAAGGTTCTAAGATAACTCCAAAAGACTCGCGATGGGAAAAGTGATTTACATCCAGAGAAGGAGTTACGGAGTCTAAAAGCAGATTGAAGCAAAGTATTTGCTCTATGTTTGTTTTTGTTTGTCTCTGTTTTGTTTCTTCTTTCTTGTGGTTCATTCCAATGGTTGTAGTTCTTCAGAACTTGACTATTGTGAAAATACATTTAGTGTGAAGGTATATATATAGAACCTATATAGGATTGCATGCCATCTCAGCTGGAGACAGTGGAAGAGAAGGAGGAGAAAATTTGAAACTCAAAAAGTTGAGGAACTGAATCATGTAAACTAAAACTAAAAATTACTTAATTAATTAATTTTTAAAAAATGATTTTGACTTTCAAATTTTCTCCCCCTTCTTTTCCTCCCCCCCCCTCTCCAAGATGGCATGGAATCTGATATAGTTTCTACTTAATCCATTCATATTAAACTAGTGGGAGTAAGCACAAAAAAGGAACAAAACAAACAACAAAAAAGAAAACACAAAATAGTATGCTTCTGTCTGCATTCAGACTCCAAACTTCTTTCTCTAGAGGTGGATAGTGTTTTCCACTGTAAGTCCTGTGGGGTTGTCTTAGATCTTTGCATTGCTGAAAAGAGCTAATTCTATCAAAGTTAACCACACACAATGTGTTGTTACTGTGTACAATGTTCTCCTGTTTCTGCTCATTTAACTCAGCATCAGTTCATATAAGTCTCCCCAGGATTTTCAGAAGTCGGTTTGCTCATCATTACTTTTTTAATTTTTTAATTTCATACTTTATTATTTAATATATATATATGCATATATATATATATATTTAGTTTTCAGCAATGATTTCCAAAAGATTTTGAGTTACAAATTTTCTTCCCATTTTTACCCTCCCCTCACTCTAAGATGGCATATATTCTGATTGTCCCATTCCCCAGTCAGCCCTCCCTTCTGCCACCATCCTCCCCCTCACCCCATCCCTTTCCCCCTTACTTTCTTGTAGGGCAAGATACATTTCTGTGCCCCATTGCCTGTATATCTTATTTTCCAGTTGCATGCAAAAAACAATTTTTAAAAGCACCTTCTTTTAAAACTTTTAATTCCAAATTCCATCCCCTCTTCCCTCCCCACTGACTCTCCCTAGGAAGGGAAGCAATTCAACATAGGCCACACATGCATTATTAAGCAAAACACTCCCATAAACATTCATGTTGTGAAGGAATAACTATATTTCTGTCCATCCTATATTTTCCCCCTTTATTAAATTTTCTCCCTTGACCCTGTCCCTTTTCAAAAGTGTTTCCTTTTGATTACTTCTTCCTCCTATCTGCCCTTGTTTTCCATCATCCCCCTTTCTTATCCCCTTCCTCCTACTTTCATGTGGGGTAAGTTACCCAATTGGGTATGTATTTTATTCCCTCTGCAAGGCAAATCCAATGAGAGCAAGATTCACTCATTCCACCCTCACCTGCCCCATCTTTGCTTCCAATGAACTGCTTTTTCTTGCCACTTTTATGTCAGATAATTTACCCCATTCTATATCTCTTTTTCTCCCTCTCAAAATATAATATTCTCTCATTTCTTAATTTTATTTTTTTAGATATCATCCCTTCATATTGAACTCACCCTGAGCCCTCTGTCTATATATATGTATATTCCCTTCGACTACCATAATACTGAGAAAGGGCTCGCGAATTACACGCATCATCTTTCCATGTAGGAATGTAAGTAAAACAGTTCCACTTAGCAAGTCCCTTATGATTTCTCTTTCTTGATCACCTTTCCATGGTTCTCTTGATTCTTGTGTTTGAAAGTCAAATTTTCTGTTCAGCTCTGATTTTTTCACTGAGAAAGCTTGAAAGCCTTCTATTTTATTGAAAATCCATAATGAAAGCCTTGGAGCGTTATATTCAGTTTTGCTGGGTAGGTGATTCTTGGTTTTAATCCTAACTCCTTCGACCTCCAGAATATCATATTCCAAGACCTTCAGTCCCTTAATGTGGAAACTGCTAGATCTTGTATTATCCTGATTATGTTTCCACAATACTCAAGTTGTTTCTTTCTGCCTGCTTGCAGTGCTTTCTCCTTCACCTCAGAACTCTGGAATTTGGAAACAATAATCCTAGGTGTTATTTTCTTCAGTATTTTTTGGGTCTCCTTTAACAAGTCATTGATTTGTTTTTCATGATCTTGTTGCATCACTCTCATTTCTCTTCCCAATTTTTCCTCTACTTCTCTAATTTGCTTTTCCAAATCTTTTTTGAGCTCTTCCATGGCCTCAGACCAATTCATATTTTTCTTGGATGCTTTTGATGTAGGCTCTTTGACTTTGTTGACTTTTTCTGGCGGTGTTTTGATCTTCTTTGTCACCAAAGTAAGATTCCAAGGTCTGATACTGAATCTGAGTCTGTTTTCACTGCCTGTTTATGTTCCTAGCCAACTACCTTACCATTGAGTTTTTTGTTGGGGTATGACTGCTTGTAGAGTAGAGAGTACTTTGTCCCAAGCTTAAGGGGCTGTACTGCTGTTTTCAGATCTACTTCTATACAGCAAACTCTGCCACACCAGCATTCCTCCTCCCCCAAGAACCACCAACTTGGACTGTGACCCAGATCCAAGCAGGCTAGGCACTCCCAGTCTGATCTGCTCCTTAATTCCTCCCTTGGGATGGGCCTGGGCACAGAAGCAACTGCAGCTGGAGCTCTGCAAGCAGCCCCAGAGCTGCACCACTTTCCCCAGGACTAGGGCTGACTGCACACAGAGTTTTTCCACTAACCATTTTTCTGTTTTCTTTGGTGTTTGTGGGTTGAGAAGTCTGGTAACTACCACAGTTCAATGATTCAGGGCCCTACAGCCTGTTCCACCTGGCTCCTGTTCTGGTTGGTCCTGGCACGGCCCATGCTGGGCTGTGCTCTGCTCTGCTCCCAGCTCAGTGCAATATACCCTTCCCAGCGACCATCCAGGCTCTCCTGGGATGGAGCCCTGCTTCCCTCTGCTTTTTCATGGGTTCTGCAGCTCTAGAATTTGTTCAGAGCTATTTTACAGGTGTTTGGAGGGACCTTGGAGAGAGCTTAAGCAAGTCCCTGCTTTTCAGCCACCATTTTGTATTCATCATTTCTTATAGCACATTAGCATTCCATTATATTCAAATACTACAAGTTGTTTAGCAATTCCCCAACTGATTGGTATCCCATCAATATCCAATTATTTGCCACCACAAAAAGACCTGCTATAAATATTTTTTATATGTGTGTCCTTTTCCCATTTGTACGATTTCTTTTGTATATAAAATATTTATAGCAACTCTGCTGACTTCATTCATTTCTCCCAGGAGAACCTGTTCAGTTGTTTCAGTGCCGTCCAACTCTTCATGACCCCATTTTTTTTGGCAAAGATACTGGAGTAGTTTGCCATTTCCTTCCCCAGCTCATTTTATAGATGAGGAAACTGAAGGTAGTTGGGTTTAAGTGACTTGCCCAATGTCACACTGCTTGTAAGAGTCTGAATCTAGATTTGATCAAAGGTCTTCTTGATTCCAGGCTTCAAATATTATCCACTGTACCACTTAGGTGCTCTCATATTAGGAGTGCAGGGAGTTTAATTTAATTTTTATTTTATTGATCTGGTACCAATGGCATACAAAGAATGTTTTCATAAGAAAAATGGAAATTTAGTAAATAAAGCTTTACTGAACTAGTATAGAGTGTGTGTGTGTGTGCGTGCACACACATGTACATGTATGCTTGTGTATATGTGTATGTCTGCAGAGATACAGAGAGAGAATGGAGAGCAGATAGATGAGATAAGAATATAGAGACACTGACTTTGGTATTCAGGTACAGACACAAAAAAGACAGATATAGAGGCAGATAAAGAGACATAAAAAAGAGTTAAATTATCATAAACATATGAAATGAGTAACCCATATATAAAGCTGAATGTCTTATTGGTGAGATAGAAGCATTTGTGAAAAATAATAGTTGCAATACACAGTATTCAGAGGTCTGCTTTATTTATCTTATTCAAACTTCACAATAACCTCTATGAGGTGAGTGCTAAATGCAATATTGTCCTTATATGAAGAATCTGAAGTTTAGAGATGTCAAGTGATTTTACCTGTGGCTACACAACTCATAAGTGTCAGAGGTAAGGATTAAACCCAGGTTTTATCAACTTTGAATCCAGAAAACTATTTACTATGCTGTAGTGAAAGTGGGTTGTAACGTAGATAAATGTCATAGAGCTTAAAATCAGGAAGTCTAAGAGTAGGTAAGGAAATGCAAAACTGGAAGGCCTAGTTACAGGACAATATATGGGGATAACAAATTGTACCAACCATTTTTTGCTGTCGATTAAGACTTTTCACAGGACTACTGGTGTCAGCTCCACCCACCATGGGCAAGATGATTTTGCTTCAAGGGAACCAATATTTTGAATGTAGTAGCATGCTTTTGAAGATAAAAATTCCCCAAGTCTAGCTTTTCCTATGAGGTCAGTCTGGACTGGCAGGGAATGAAAGCCAAGTAGACTATTACATGTCCCAAGGAGCTATACTGAGGTGGCCAATATTTTATTTTGAAGCTTGGGAGGGAGATGCACCCATTAATTTCTTGCCTGTTAATTACGAATGTAATAAAGACACTTAGTGACCCTGTCCATGTCGATAGCATAAGTGGAAGGCAGGAAGATGAGGTCAAAATCAAACTTAGACATTAACTTCCTGTGGAACTCTGGACCAGTATTTAATACTTAACCTCTGTTTTCTTCAGTTTCCCAATCAGTAATATGGGTATAATAATAGAACCTATGTAAACAAGATATCCCATCTCTTGGCCCTAGACACTCTGTCTCTCATATGTTTCTGACTCTCTCCCATACCTGTCTAGCTCTAGTTCCTATACTTCTACTACTGACTTTCCTAGCTTCTTTTAATTTCCAAATAAAATTCTACCTTCTACAATTTCCCAACCCTTCTTAATTCCAGGATCTTCCCATTAGTTATTTCCTATTTCTCTTGTATATAGCTTGCTTTCTTTTCTCCACTATACTGAAACCTCCTTGAGATCAGGGACTTTTGCCCCTTTGTGTATCCCCAGCACTCAGTGCAGTGCCTGGTACATAGGAGATTCTTAGTAAATGTTTATTGATTGAATGCATGAGGATAAAATGAGACAATATTTGTATACAGCACTTAGTACAATATCTAGCTCAAAGTAAGCACCATATAAATACTTATTGTCTTCCATTCCAAAGTCACACAACCAGTACGTATCAGCGACAAGTCTCCACATCTTTTTGACTCTGAGGTCAGCACTGCAATCGCTATGCCATGATCCTTCTCACTGGAAAATATGAATTCTCATTTACCTTTTTTTCAGTAACATATGCAGGGCTTCTCAGATGGAAAGGTAATAACTTAACCTGATTATTTTCTATATCTTAAATTAAGATAAGGGATGGTCAATTGCCTCACACTTTTGCGTAGCCTGAAAGATCTGGATTTATTATATAGAAAGATAGTTATTGTTGTCATTTTTCAGTCACGTCTGACTCTTCATGACACTACTTAAGGTTTTCAAAGCAAAGAAAATCATTTGACCATTTCTTTTACCAGCTCATTTTTACAAATGAGAAACTGAGACAAAGAGGGGTAAGTGACTTGCCCAGGGTTACACAGACATTATCTTAGGCCAGATTTGAATTCTGGAAGATGAGTTTTCCTGACTTGGCACTTTACGCACTGTTCTACCCAGCTGCCCCAAAATTGAAGCCTTTGTTCATGTTTATTTTAACATTTAATTTTGAGGGTGTTGGTATTATTGCACTGAAAGACAACTCTGAAGCTTTTCCTGTCTGCACAACATTTAGAACTTTTCAAATGTCTTCATTCAAAAAAGATTACATTTGCATTTTCACTTGGACTTGAAAACGTAGGGGGTCATTTATGGAAACATGAAAATTATTTTATACACATTTATATATCTACAAGGACATTATTATTAGATATATGTGTTTACACAATTTCAACTTAAAATAGTATACACCTTTTTATGTCGAGGAATTGTATACTGGGGGAGGAAGTGACACATGTTTAATTCTATAATATGGATTTCCAAAGTCAGAGCTTAATCTTTTTAAATACATGACACAAGAATTATCTGGGCAAGCTGAAGAAGTTCTGACAATCCTGAGGGGAAAAGATTCTAATAAATGTGAATGCTGCCTCTGAACACCATCAAATTGTTGCCTATGATATGTATGATTTTAGTTAAATTATTTCCTTTTAAACTGAGAATGACATTTGATATCCAAGATTTTCCTCTTAACCTGACAATATTTTGAGCTAGATGACTTGAATAAAATAAGATTAGTTAGATTACTGAGATGGCTAGGTGTGATGTGTATGCTTGTAATCCCTGAAGTCAGGGAAGCTGAGTCTGGTGGCTCTCTGAGGTTTGGCACTTCTGAGGTACTATGGAATAAGCCAGTTTGGTATCTGTATTAAGTTCAGCATTAATAGAGTTGGCTTCTTGGAGCAGGCCAGGTTGCCTAGTGGGAGGTGAACCAGCCCAAGTTGGAAACAAAGTAGGTCAAAATTATTGTGTTGATCAGAGTGATATTTTACCCATTAGTTGATCCTAAAATTATGGCTTTGGGGTGATAAAGACTTTCAGTCTTAACATAAATAACTCTATATAGCTATACACATTGTTATCTGTGTGTGTATGTGTGTGTATGTGTGTGAGTGTGTGTATCTTTGGACATATGACACAGAAAAAGAATTTGTGTGTATATATATGTATGTAAATACAATCTTTGTATAAATGTATGTACACACATATATTATATATATAAATTCACATATATATATCTATACAAACATATAACTATGTGTTTTGCAAAAGAAATAAATTACTAAGATAGTTTAAATGAGGCAATTCTATGCTTTTTAAAACTTCTTCGATCCTTACAATTCCGTGAACCAATAGAATCTTATTTCAATTTAATTCAATAATATGACCTTAGAATAATAGGCACTCAGTTATAAGAAAAATAAAAAAGTCACCTAGTCCAACTCATCTGACAAGAAAATATCTACAAAACTTTTCTGGGTCTTATGAGCAATATATAGGACTAAAAATTTTCTCTAGTACCCACTCACTATCAAAAAAGTACTAGAGATAAAGCAGTAGCTCAATATATAAGACCAGACAGCAAGAAGTCTAACAAAGTAACAGCTTCATAAATTATACTATTTCTGTGCTTGTGATTTGGGGTACAAACAGATATTTTGACCAACTAAGAATTCTAATGATATAAATCATCGTTGTCCTTTCATTGTAGTCTTTTTCCAAGTAATAACAAATATCAACTTTAACCAGCCATGTAAGACAGAAAGGAAGAAGATAATAGGAGAAACTGAACTCCCTTCTACATGGAACAGCCTCCAAGTTAGGGAACCCAGAAGCTGCTAAGCTTTCCTGAAAAGTCCGACCCACCCAAAGGAGACATCACAATAATTGGCAGATAGTCAACTATCCCAGAGACCATGCACTTAAGTATTATTCTTTAGAAGAGGGAAAGAGGACATTGTGCCAACCTGTATAGATGAACCAGACCCAAAGGAAAAGGAGCTGGAATAAAGATGGGGGCAAATCCTGTCCCTTGGATGCTCTTTGGGATAGGGAAAAACATTGAAAGAAAGTTAATCAATAAGTATGGGAGGAGACCAAGATATCTTAGCCCTGGGAGGAAATCTACTGTCAAAGAGGAAGAAGTGAGGAAGTAAATAACAAGATAATTTAAGAAAGGGGGAAGATAAAAACATGGATGATTTGAAGAGGAAGAAAATTAAATACAAATTCACAAGTAGATAAATAGACAGAGAAATCATGAAACAGGAGGTAACATGACATCTGAAAGATTACAAACCTCTCTATTGAAAGACAAAGAGAACTGAATGAATCCATGATGAAATAAGGAAACCTGTGGATCTGCAAGAGAAAATGGAATGACTACTAAGTTTTCCAGAATGATTCAAAAGAAAAATCATAATCTTTGCTTTTTATTTTTTTTCTTCTTTCTCACGGGTTATTCATTTGGTTATAATTCTTTTTTCCCTTATTTCTTTATTTATTTTTTTTTTAGTTTTGAATGTTGATTTCCACAAGATTTTGAGTTACAAATTTTCTCCCCATTTCTACCCTCCCCCACCCCAATATGGCATGTATTTTCATTGCCCCTTTCCCCAGTCTGCCCTCTGTTCTGTCACCCCACTTCCCCACATTATGCCCTTTCACCTTACTTTCTTGCAGGGCAAGATAGATTTCTATACTCCATTGCTGGTGTATCTTATTTCCCAGTTGCATGTAAAAATCAACTTTTTTGAGCATTTGTTTTTAGAACTTTGAGTTCCAAATTTTTCCCCTTCCTTCCTCCCCAACCACCTTCCCTTAGAAGGCAAGCAAGTCTCAGAAGTTCAAGTTTTAAAGACAACTCCAAAGGACTCATGATGGAGAGAGCTATCTACATCCAGAGAAAGAACTGTGCAGTCTGAATGGAGATTGAGGTAAACTATTTGCTCTCTGTTTTTCCTTTTGTTTATTTTTTCTTTTGTTTTTGTTTTGTTATGTTTTATTTTTTCTTTCTCATGATTCATTCCTTTGTTCATAATTCTTTTTTACAACTTGACTATTGTGTAAATAAATTTAATGTGAAGTTATATGTGGAGGATATATTGGATTCTATGCCATCTTGGGGGGGGGGAAGAAAATCTGGAACTCAAAATCATGTGGAACTGAGTATTGTGAACTAAAACTAAAAAAGAAAACATTAATTTAAGCAAAAGAAAAGTAACTTAATAAAAATTTACTGAGATGCCCCATTTCCCCCAGGGGACTATTCATTCTTCTTTGAAAATCCCCAATCAATTCCATCTCCCACTGCTTACAGTTAAGATGTGATGATGCAGAAATTTTGAGGGAATTCTCAAGATTGATTAAAAATAGGATCTTTTAATTCCAGTCAAGTACTTTACATATTATATGTTTATAAAAAGTATATATGATGAAATAGACCAAAAGATTCAAGAGATTAGAAACATTGGCTTGACTTAAAGTCAAGAGATGACTGCTAAGTGCTTAGTTCATTGGAGCTACATGAGAATCAACCCTAGATATGTATAAAAGAAAAAAAGCATTTTGAAATTAGCTTGATCCAGTTTGGCCACGTAGATGGATGCAAGGATTCAACTAAACAATTACCAAGTCACTGTTTCCTTCACGTCACATAGACACAGGCTTGTTAGTGGAAATATGGAGGGTGGTTGGGTAAAGTAGGCCAATAAGCAGAACCATTCTCTAATCTGGGGACATATGCTAAGTCAAATCCCCCTGGCTTTTCCAGTCACAGTGGAGGTAAAAGCACTAGCCATAGCAGCTGCTGCCTTTAACCAGGTAAAAGAATTATGCTGAGCAGTGAGATCTCCAAATGGCATTCAGGTGGTGATTGTTTCTTCAGAAGGAAAAAGAACTGAAGGAAGAATAACAGAAAAAGAGAATTAGAAAGAAGTAGGCTACAGGAGTAAAAATTGATCAGGAATCTAGCCAAGTGATCTGGAAGTTTTCCATTTATTTTATTCCAAATTTATAGCTGAAATTGTATATACTGCCTTCCAAATAGAAATCAATCATTTGTGGTTTGTGTCCTAAAGTCATAATTAGACAATTTAATAAATTTCCCAAGTTTATATGTATGTCACAGCATTCTTCTGGCCAACACAAATTTAACACCGACTTCTAAATAGGTATTAGAATCATAAAATGTTATATGTTATACCCCCTCCCCAACTCCCAGCGACCTCATCATGTTGCAAGACATAGGGAAATAAAACAGCATTTCCAAGCTCATGCAAACTAGTTACTAATTAGTGGTAGAGACAAGACTATAACCCATGTCTAAAGCCATGCCCGGGGCCGATAGAAGTTTGTCCCAGGGCACCAAAATTTTGAAATCTCTGAGATAATAATGCTTCAGCAGGGACAGGTAGGTGGCATAGTATGTAGAGGGCTGTACCTTACTTAAGTCAGTAAGCCCTGAGTTCAAATTTGGCCTCAGATATCAATTAGCTATGTGACTCTGGGCAAATCACTTAACTCTAGTTTGCATCAATTTCCTCATATGTAAAATGAGCTGGAGAGGGAAATGACAAATCATTCCAGTATCTTTGCTAAGAAAGCCCCAAATAGGGTCATGAACAGTCAGATACTACTGAAATACAACTGAAAAAACAACATTGACACAGTTCCTCTGCTGGTGGTCACATCCCTACTCAGGCTCTTCTGAAGGTGGAGGACTTCCTCTCATCTTCCTGCAGCTTCCCAGGGTTACCCCCTGCCCACTTGTCATGCTATTTTCCTTCAGTACAAAAATTTTTAGTTATAACTACTTCCAGGCTTCCTAATTCTTAAGGCATTGCATTTTTCTCAGTGCCATAATACTTTAGATGTCAATTATTTCTTCTACATATGTGTATCCTAAAATAATGGAACATAAGAAGCTTACTTTAAGGCAGCAGTTATTGTTTTACTCTATTAGTACCGCATCATTAGCATAATCAAATTCAATATGTTGAACAGTAGCCATAACAACTCAAAGAAATAAATCTTCATTGCATTGGTGGGGGCCAGTGGTTGTGGAATAGGATATATAATGTCAGATTATATTTTTATATTATTATATTATATATTAAAATATATTATATTTTTAAATATATATCATTCAATAAATGGTCCATTGGGAGTAAAGGGAGGGATGCGCTAAAAAAATGGACATTAAAACAAAAGACATCAATAAAATACATGAAGTTTCCAGATGGCATACTCTCTTTCTTGAGCCATCTCATTTAAGTAATTAATTTCTTCAGTCTATCTGTACTCCATTTTCACCATGCTTCCATAGGAATGACCTTCCTGTATCCTAGGATTACTATTTCCTTCTAAAAGGATGATATCCTAAAGTTTGTCCCTGAATGGAGCTTTGCATCACATTCTATCTGCAAAATGGATTTTTTTTCCTAAAAAATATAGTTGATTTTAGGATATCTTTTATATTTCTTTCTGTAGATGCATTTTGTGGTAGCAAGCAACAAAAGTGCTAGTTATGGTTCTGCTCATATTAGACACAAATTTCTAAATTTTATTTAGGTGATCACTTTTCCACACCTGACATAGACCTTCAAAGCCTATCCTAAAATAGGTGGACTGCCCCAGTATCTCTGTCATGGGAAGAAAGATACTAAGTGGCAGAATTGCCCTCACTACTTATTTAGTTTTCTCTGCCCTTTTCAGATGTCATAAATGGTCTAGGAATGTTTCATATTTAACTTAAAATTTTCTGCCTCTCCTGGTTTATCATGCTGTTTATGAAATTAGCACTTGGATTTTCTAATGGAACCCAATGGGCCAGCCTGGGATGACTGCAGATAAGCGTGCTTTGGTTTAAATATGCAAATATACCATACTGCAGAGGTTTTAAAATTTTAATGCATATCTTAATTGCTTTCTTTCTGACTAATGTCAGATATATCAAAATGAATATCCACAGGAAAAAGAATGTTAAAGCACACAATTCAATTTGGGGACACCAAATTGCTACAGGGTGGCCCATTTGAAACTAGTCCAATCTATGCCTTTAAATAGCTTACATAACTCAGATCTAGTGAGTTTGGAGGTTTTCAAAGTGCTTTTCACATATCAGTCTTTTAAGATAGGGAGATAGAGTTTACCTAGGAATATTTCATTTGCCATGATGTTATCTGTCTTGAGAAAAGAATGTCTGCTGAAAATCTGCATTTAGAGATTGAAAAAAAAATATTCCAAACAATTTTTATGATAGAGTGATTCAGTTTATATGATGTGCTAGACAGGCAATCTTACAGAATAAACCATTCTATCACCCTGCTTGCTACTCAAGTAGTATACAGGTAATGGCAGCCTTCACTTCTGCACATACTCTCATGCCCCTCAAATGTCCTTCAGTTTAATGCATGGAGAAATGGGAATGGTTCAGGAGTGAGGAGGGAACAAATAGTATACCCTACCACTCTAACACTATTTTTAGGTTCCATGTCATTGTGCCACATTCCAAGTAAGAACTTGGAGGGAAAATTTAAGTACCTTGCCCAAAGTCGCACAGGTAGGTAGTTAGCAGAAAGCTATGATCTGAAGTATATTCTCATCCTCTACTTCCAGCATTATTTCCACCATGCCAGATATTCTTGGGCCTAAACTTTATCAGTGTGTCATTTTCAAATAACTCCATTTGCTATTTCCTTCTAAAACAGTTTCCCTATTAAGAAGATGGTAATAGCTTAAAACATTTGTTACCATCTCTCCTCTTATCTTTCCCTCCATTTAATTCTCATTTACAACTTAAGGAGTGTTTTTATTGGTTATACTACTAACATATGTTCCTTGATTTTTAATTACAAGACTATATAAAAGAGGAATTGAAATTTAAGTTTTGAACTCATTCAGCTTTATCTTTCTCTTTGTAAGGGAGGGTCCAGGAATTAAAAAAAAAGGTCTCTTTACTCTTCCTACTCTCCTTCCATCTGTTTTCAAGGCTTACTCTTAGGCACAACATAGAATGCCTGGGATGCCCCTTCCCATATGTGATAGCATGGTCTAAGAATTTAATACTTGGAAGATGTGTAATTTCTTCACTGTTGGCATTCCCTTCTTGTCACAGATTGCAGTGCTTCTATAAATTATTAAATGGTTTGTAATAGCAGTGAAAGCTGAAATATTTATACTTCCTCCAACAAGTATTCCATTGCTAGAGACATACCTTTATGATATGACTAGTCCTTTGAAACTTGCATTTTCCTTCATGGCCTTTGAGAACAGAGGGCTAGCTTCATAACACATTTGTCATCAGCATAAGGCTTTTACATTGAAACATTAAGTCCTGCTGTGTTGAGATAAAGTAAATCCATGCTCCGTTCAAATTATGCAATCAATAAGTTTGTTCATGGCCAGAGATTACCAAAATATTTTATTATTTTTATTATCCATAAGTATTATCCATGCCCATATCTCCATAAATGCCCTTTTGTTTAAGGAATAGACTTCACAGATTGTGCTCATTTGACTTAACATATTAAAAGTATCTTACCTACTAAATCATTCATATCTACATTTATTCTCTCACTCTTTCTGCTTATTTCATGGAAAATAGGAGACCATCACCTTTGCCAAAGTTAAACCCTCTACAGTTACCCTTGATTCTAACCTCTTTGTTCTCCTCCAATCTTTAATCATTTTCCCTCTTTCTTTTATCTTCAGTTTGGTTTCTTTTACTCCATATACCAATCATTTCAATTGTCTTCATCCTATAACAAACAAACAGAAAACAATCATTTATTCTCACATGACATCATTCTATTGGCTTTCTTCCTTTTACTGCTAAACTTCTAGAAAAAATAATACCCTTTTTATTGTTCAATTATGTCCGACTCTTCATGCCCTTATGAACCATGCTGTCCCTAGGGTTTTCTTGGCAAAGAAACTGGAGTGGTTTGCCATTTCCTTCTCCAGTGGATCAAGAAAAACAGAGGTTAAGTGACTTGCTCAGAGTCACATAGCTACTAAATGTTTGAAGCTATATTTGAACTTATGTCTTCTTCATTTTAGAGTCAGTGCTCTATCCACTGAGGAACTTATTAAGGAATTAATTAATTAAGATTAAGGAATAATCTCCTTCCTCATTGTTCATTCCCTGGAAATCTTGGCTTGGAATATACTTCCTTAAAAGTCTCAGTTCAGGAGTGGAGCCAAGATGGCAGAGTAAAAGCAGAAACTTGTTTGATCTCTCTCATGAAATGAGAGAGTGAAATAAATCTCCAGCCCAAGACCGCCTGGATGGTCACTGGGAAGAGTCTATAACAATGTGGTGGGAGTGGAGCATAGCCCACCATAGGCTGCACCAGCACAGACCAGACCAGAGCAGACCTGGTAAAGCAGGCCTCAGGGAACTGAATCACTGAGCTGTAGTGGTTTCTCAATACACCAAAGCCAAAGACAACTTAGCAGGTCAGTGGGAAAACTCTGTGCTACCTGGGTGAGAGAAGGGTGAGGTACAGCCCCAGGACTGGGGAGGCAGAGGTAGCTGATGCACCAGCAACAATAGCAGCAACAGTGGCTGCTTCTGGAGCTACAGGCCCATAGATGGTGCAGGGGAATCAAGGGGCTGATCAGAGAGGGTGTGCAGGGATCTCTTTGTTGGTGCTAAGGCAGGATTCTCTTGCTTTGCTCTGCTTGGATCTGGGTCTCAGTCCTGTGTTGCAACAAATTTGCCTAGCAGATGCTGTGGGGATGAAAGACCAACACAAACCAACAACAAGAATGCTTCTAGCACAGGTTGTTTTGATTTGCTTTTCTAAGGAAAACAATGTTAGGGGGTTAAAAATTTTATTTCAATCCAACACATAAATATCATTCGCTTAGTTCAGGGGGAAAAGCCAGCACCCTGAACTTCAGAGAAAATACAAACAAATTACAAACATACATTATAAACTGACCAAATACAATTCATAGTTACCAAGAAACCATCAACATCTGGGAGAGCCATGAGGCTCTTATAGCTGCTTCCCAGAGTCCCATGCCAACATCCTCCAGGAATGAGAGCCTCAAGGGAGAATGCCAACCTCTGGGCTTATATATCCTGCTCAGGGTCAAAGGTGAGTCACACATGCAACTCACCCATGTGACCTAAAAGCATCACAAAAGTGTGACTTAAACCCAAGTATTCTAAAATCCTCTGATGTCACAAACATGTCACTCAAACCCATGTAAACTAGGCTTTCCCTTGAAGCAAAGAGGTCATGAAGGACTCCTTATTTAATCAACAAAACAAAGGCCAAACTCTAAAAGGGCACTTGATCGAATAAGTGCTAAGAGACCATCTTATTTACCAATACATCCTTGTTGGTGATGCTGGGATGAGTAGGAGGGCTGGTGTGGCAGAGCTTGTGATGGCTGTGGAGAGGGAGTCCTCCTAGCAGTTCCAATGGAGAAAGCAGTCCTTAAGGTCACTCAGAGACCAGAGTACAGGCCAGTAGAGGACTACCACTGCAGAAGAACTGAAAATTTACAGGTGTCTAGAAGTAGCTCACAAAACACCAGCACAAAAACCCTGAAGCTTGGGAAAAAGCACTGTCTTCTCTGGAAGCAGAGTCATACCTTGACAAAGAGCTCAAAAGTCAAGCAATTTGCTGGGAAAATGAGCAGACAGCAAGAAATAAATCAGACCATAGAATCTTAGTTTGGTGACAAGGGAGATCAAAGCAAATTGCCAGAAAAAGACAACAAAGTCAAAGATCCTACCTCAAAAGCCTCCAAGAAAAAATATGAATTGGTTGCAGGCCTTGGGAGGGCTCAAAAAAGATTTTGAAATGCAAGTAAGAGAAGTGGAGGAAAAAATACAGACAACAAATGAGAGGGATGTAGAAAAATCATGAAAAATGAGTCATCAGCTTGCTAAAGGAGACCCCTCTAAGAATACAGGAGAAAATAACACTTAAAATATAGACTAACCCAAATGGTGAAAGAGGTCCAAAGAGCCAATTAGGAGAATGCCTTAAAAAGCAGAATTGGCCAAATGGAAAAGGAGGTCCATAAGCTTACTGAAGAAAATAATTCCTTAAAATTAGAATGGAACAAATGGAAGATAATGACTTTATGAGAAATCTAGAAATTATAAAACAGAACCAAAAGGATTAAAAAAATAGAAGACAATGTGAAATATCTCATTGGAAAAATCACTGACCTGGAAAATGGATCCAGAAGAGATAGTTTTAAAATTTTTGGACTACCTGAAACCATGATCAAAAAAAGAGCCTAGACATCATCTTTGAATAAATTATCAAGGAAAACTGCCTTGAAATTCTAGAACCAGATGGTAAGATAGAAATTGATAGAATTCACCAACAGCCTCTTTAAAAAGTTCCCAAAAGGAAACCTTCTATGAATATTACAGCTAAATTCCAAAGTCCCCAGGTCAACGAGAAAATATTGCAAGCAGCTAGAAAGAAACAATTCAAGTATTGTGGAAATACAATAAGGATAACACAAGATCTAGCAGCTTCTACATTAAGGGATCAAAGGGCTTGGAATATGATATTCCAGAAGTTAAAGGATCTAAGATTAAAACCAAAATCACCTACCTAGTAAAACTGAGTATTATATTTCAGGGCAAAAAATGGACATTCAATAAAATAGAAGACTTTCAAGCATTCTTGATGAAAAGAACAGAGTTTAATAGAAAATTTACTTCCAAATACAAGAATAAAAAGAAGCATGAAAAGGTAAACAGGAAAGAGAAATCATGAGGGACTTATTACAGTTGAATTTTTTACAATCCTACATGGAAAGATTATATTTGTAACTCATGAGACTTTTCTCAGTATTAGAGTAGTTGAAGGGAATATACATACATACATAAATACATATCTATATATATATATATATATATATATATATATATAGATATATAGATAGAGAGAGAGAGAGAGAGAGAGAGAGGGTGAGAGAGAGAGAGAGAGAGAGAGAGAGAGAGAGAGAGAGAGGGAGAGAGAGAGAGAGAGAGAGAGAGAGAGAGAGAGAGAGAGAGAGACGAGAGACAGAGAGAGAGAGAGACAGAGACAGAGGGCACAGGGTGAGTTGATTACAAAGTGATGACATCTAAAAAAAAACAAAACTAAGGGGTGTGAGAGGAATATATTGGGTGGAGAATGGGAAAGATAGAATGAGGTAAATTATCTCACCTAAAAGAAGCAAGAAAAAGCTGTTATAATGGAAGGGAAGAGGAGGGAGTTTAAAGGGAATGAGTGACCCTTACTCTCATCAGGTTTGGCTTAAGGGGGAAATTACATACACACTCAGTTGGGTATCTTACCCTACAGGAAAGTGGGGGGAAGAGGATAAAGGGCCAGATGATAGAAGGGAAGACAGTTTCATGGGGGGGGGTCCAAAGCAAAGACTTTTGAAAAGAGACAAGGTCAATGGAGAAAATTGAATAAATGGGGCATGGGATAGGATGGAGGGAAATATAGTCATTCACAACATGATTATTAAGTAGTGTTTTGCGTAACAATATATCTATAACCTATATTGTATTTCTTGCCTTCTCAAGGAGGGTGGGTGGCGAGGGAAGAAGTGAGAGAATTTGGAACTCAAAGCTCTAAAAACAAATGTTAAAACTGTTTTTAAAAGCAACTTGGAAATAAGATATACAGGCAATGGGGTATAGAAATCTATCTTGCCTTACAAGAAAGTAAGGGGAAAGGGGATGGGGGGAGTGGGGTGATAGAAGGGAGGCCACATTGGGGAAAGGGGCAATCAAAATACATGCCATTTTGGGATGAGAGGGAGGGGAGAGATGGGGAGCAAATTTGTAACTCAAAATATAGTGTAAATGAATGATGAAAACCAAAAATAAATAAATTAGTCTTTAAAAAAATAGTTCAAATTCCACTTCCTACATCAGTCTTTTCCTGATCCCCATAGCTGTTAATACATTTCCCCTAAAATTATTTTCTATTTACTTCATAGGTATTTTCTATCTACTTTTATATGTTTATATTCTCTCTCCACACAGAATGTGAAGGCAAGCTCCTTGAAGTTAAGGATTATTGTATATTTTTCCTTATATACCCAGCAGTTAGCAAACTTACTAGCCTATAATTGGTGTTTAAAATACTAATTGATCAATTGAGTAATTTTGAAACTTTCTTGAAATTGTTTCTACCGAATTGACTCAGTGTCATTATCACCAAATTTAATGGCCTTTAAAACAACACCACAATTGTATTTGTCTTGATGAAGAAAATTGTAGAACTAGGCACAACTGAATCTAAATCCCTTTTCTTTGATCACTTCTCCTCCTCTGGATCCTCTCATACTCTACCCTTTTTGTTTTCTGCTTTTCTAATTAGTTGTTATGAGTCTTTTTACTACATCTCTTCTTCCTTCCTTCCTTCCTCTAAGTGTAGGTTTTTCCAAGGCTCTGGCTTCAATCCTATTCTCTTTCTTTCCTCTCACTTTGTAAATGTATTCACCCCCATGTCTTTGGACAGATTTTTCCAAATCTATTTTGTCCAGTTCTTCTATAGCCACCTGTATTAAATCACAACATTTAAAACTTTTGATTGAATATCACCATGTGTATGCCCTGTTGTTTCACTGGAATCAACATCTCCCCACTGAATTCATCATATTTCCCTCTTAACCCGACTCTCCTCATAACTTCCATGTTTCTATTGATGTTACTAAAATGATCAAGTTATTCAGGCTGAAAATCTTAAATTCACCCTTGGGTCTTCTATTTCATCAACCTCCATATAAAATCAGTTGCTGAGGCCCACATCTCTTTGGACTTAAAATCATGCATCTGTCCCTGCCTGTTCTTTTCAGTCATCTCTCAGGATGAACTCACTCTGCATGCCTTCTTTGGTCTTATTTTTGGAATAAGGGAACAAAAATCATTTTAACATTGTTTAGCAAATGCAAAGACAAATTTTCTCCCTGATGGAATGAAAGAATGCAAAAAAATACTTATGTAGCACTTACAGTGCATCAAACGTTGTACTAATGTCTTGAGCCACAGATTCAAAAGGCAGGTTAGTCTTGCCTTCAAAGATTGTACATTCTAATAAAGGAAGGGGTCACAATGGGGAAATTGTGACCCAGGGGTTGTGATGGTGGTTGTGGTGCTGTATTCTGGTTGGGAAAGTTAGAGGAGTAGTGAGTAGAGTCATAGAGAGGTAGACTAATATAAACTTTCAAGTAGTAATAGAGGTATTGATTTGAATATAGTTTCAAAATGGAAAGTGATAGGGAAGTGGGGAATCATGAGGAAGATGAGAAAATACCCAAAGGACAAACTGAAACATGACTGCAACCTGAGTAAATGTGGCTGGCCATGTGAAACATTTAGCAATCAGGACATCAGGGACTTGGGTGGATGATATTGTTCCAGGCGTGAAAGGTATAAGTCCTCCTGGGTTATTCAGTAAACTATTGTATCAACAATCCGGCTAGCAGCTATTGTGGACCTAATTTTGGGCTATAGCACACTTAGTATGTATGCTGCTACTGAGTTAATACTTTTACCTTACTAGGACAGGTGATTGCCATATTTGCATTAAAATGGAAAGTTTACATGCTGAGGTGGGTGTGACAGTTCCCAAATTCTTTGCTTCAATGCTTGCTGATGTTTTTTCAGGTAATCTCTTCTAACATTATATCTGTTTTAAAATTATCTGTCTTTTTAACTCTATGCTAATTTTTTGAATTTGAAATTTCCTCTCCACTCTTGCACACACACACACACACACACACACACACAATCCTTCCATAAAAAGAAAAAATACATAAATGGAAATAAACAAAATAAAGCTTTTTCTAAACAGCATAAGTTCAATGGCATTCAAAGTGACATAAAATTGTTGGGTATTTTGCTGTGTATTTGTTTGTTTTTATCCACAAGTAAATCTTAAAAGACATATGAGTAGAAAGAAAGGCATAAATAATATGAAATGAACTGCAGACAACTTCCACAAAATTTGAAGGGATTTGCAAGCAACACTTCAAATAACTAGTAGGGCAGGGCAGTTAGTATTAAGTATCTCAAAGGATGCATATTTTCTTTACGAGTAATTAAAAGGTCATATAAATCTTTCTATTTATTTATTTATTCATCCATTCATCCATCCATCCATCCATCCATTCATTCATTCATTCATTCATTTGGTTTTACAAAACTGTGTGTTTTGAAATTATACTGGGAAGCTGGAATTGATCAACATGTGTGTGCATATACGTACATACCCACATACATACTCTTGTATGTTTATATGCATGTATGCATGCATGCATGGATATGCATATTTATACATACATACGTGTTGTCCATTATTCTATCAAATAACTGCTTTGTAGGTTCAGGCACAAAAGACCTCAACTGGGCATTTAATATGTACCTACCCCTATGAAAGATATAGAGAGGAGATAGATGAAATAACTTTGTTGTTCAGTGTTTTTCCAGTGGTGTCTGACTCTTCATAACCCTTTTTGTGGTTTTCTTGGCAGAGAAACTGGAGTGGTTTGCCATTTCCTTTTCTACCTCATTTTATAGATGAGGAAATGAGGAAAACAGGGTTAAGTGACTTACCCAGGGTCACATAGCTAGAAAGTGCTGAGGCTAGATTTGAACTCAGAAAGATGAATCTTTCATTGGACTCTATCCACTGCACTACCTAGCTGCCCTAATGGAATAATACTAAGACATTATAGGACATGTTCTTTTGGTTCTGCTTATTTTTTCGGCTTCTTTATTTTGTGCAAGTTTTTCCATGTTTTTTTCCAAAGATAATTGAGCTCATCATTTCTTATAAAACAATCATATATCAAAACTTATTTATTCCCCAGTTAATGGGCATCCATGCACTTTCCAGTTCTTTGTCACCACAAAGAGAGCTGCTATATACTATTATTATATATATTAGAACATATCAGATCTTTTCCCTTTTTCCTTAATCATCTTCGGAAACAGAACTAGTATGAATATGGCCATGTCAAAGGATATAGGCAGTTTAATAACTTTTTGGACATAATTATTTTTTTCTAATTTATTTATTTATTTTTAGTTTACCACACATGGTTCTACATAGTTTTGAGTTCCAGATTTTCTCCCCTCCCCTCTCCCTCCCCAAGACAGCATGGAATCTCAAATAACCATCATGTATAACTTCGCATTGAATTAATTTATGCACTAGTCAACTTGTGGAGAAGAATTATGACTAATGGAATGAATCATGAGAAAGAAGAGACAGAACCAAAAAAAAAAAACAACCCAAAAACAAAAACAAAAGAGAAGCAAAAAAGGCGAGCATGTAGTGCGCCTCGATCTGTATTCAAACTTCACAGTTCTTTCTCTGGATGCAGATAGCATTCTCCCATCGTGAGTCCCCTGGAGTTGTCCTTGCACCTTAGGTTGCTGAGAAGAGCGCAGTATGTCAGGGTTGGTCCTCACGGAATCCATATATCTGTGGCTGTGCACAACATTCTCCTGGCTCTGCTCAGCTCACTCAGCATTATGTCATGTAGGTTTTTCCAGGTTGTTACGAAGTCTGCATCATCCCCATTTCTTAAGGCACAATAGTATTCCATTACTTTCATATACCACAGCTTGTTCAGCCATTCCCCAATTGATGGGCATCCCTTTGATTTCCAATTCTTGACTACCACAAAAAGAGCCGCTATAAATATCCTTGTACATATGGGTCCTTTTCCCGCTTGTGTGATTTCTTTGGGATACAACCCTAGAAGTGGTATTGCTGGGTCAAAGGGTATGAACATTGCTATAGCTCTTTGGGCATAGTTCCAAACTGCTCTCCAAAATGGCTGGATCAGCTCACAACTCCACCAGCAATGCAACAATGTTCCAATTTCCCCACATCCTTTCCAGCATTTATCATTTCCCTGTTTTGTTATTTTAGCCCATCTGACAGGAGAGATGTGGTATCTAAGAGTTGTTCTGATTTGCATTTCTCTAATCAGTAGTGATGCAGAGCATTTTTTTCATATGCCTATAGATAGCTTTAATTTCTTCCTCTGAAAACTGCCCGTTCATATCCTTTGACCATTTCTCAATTGTGGAATAGCTTGTATTCCTATATATTTGGCTCAGTTCCCTGTGTATTTTAGAAATGAGGCCTTTATCAGAGATACAAGTTGCAAAGATTTTCTCCCAATTTTCTGCTTCCCTCCTAATTCTTGTTGCATTGAATGCTCTTGAAAATGGTTGGATCTCATTGCAATTCCACCAAAAAATGAACTACTTTCCGAATTTTTCCACATCCCCTCCAAGATTTGCCACTTCCTTTTTCAATCATCTGATAGGTGTAAAATAATATTTAAAATTTATTTTACTTTGTATTCTTCTAATCAACAATGATTTAGAACATTTTTCATATTGTTACACTTTGCTTTGACTTCTTCATTAGAAAATTGCTTGTTCATATCCTTTGACCATTATAAATTGAGGAATGGTTTGTATTCCTACAGATTTGACAAAATTCTTAATATGTTTGAGATATAAAGCCTTTATCTGAGAAAATGTCTAAACATACTCCCCCCCCCAAATTTTCAGCTTTCCTTCTGATATTGGCTACATTTGTTTTAATTGTACAGAACATTTTAATTTAATGTAATTGAAATTATCCATTTTACAGCTAACCTGGTTCTCTGTCTCCTTTTTATCCATAAGTTATTGAGTTGTCCATAAATCTGATAAGTAATATGTTCCAAGTTCTTTAAATTTTCTTTTTATATTTCTCTGTGTTTTCCTGGAAAGCTTTTTAGAATGCCAATAGAAAGGGGTTATCGCCATTGGGATTTAGTGTTTTATTTCCCATGGGCATGTAGACATGACCTATCCACTTTGAATAGAATATATTTACCAATTGTTAAAATATGAGTGTGTTGAGTTACTATTATGCAAAGGAGGAGATTTAAATACATTTAAAACAGGGTTAATAAATATTTGTGATGGACTTCTTTAAAAATACTCTAATACTACTATAGTTTATTGTTACATCCATAATTGTAAATGGTAAATTTCAGTTAGAGGTTAGTTGATCAATCAATGAACATTTATCTAGTACCTAGTGTGCACCAGACATTGTGATAAGAACTAGGGACAGAAAAAAAAAACAGTATTTGCCATCAAGGAAATTACAATCTAATTGGGAAGAAAACAAGGAAGCAAATATGTACAAACAAAATATATACACAATAAATAGTAAGTAGTTAAAAGAAGGAAGACACCAAAATAAAGAGAGATTGATAAAGGCTTCCTGCAGAAGCTGGGATTTTAGTTAGGACCCAAAGAAAAGGCAGTAGGATGGAAAATATTTTAGGCATGAGGGACAGACAAAGAAAATACCTAGAGTTAATAGATCAAGTTTATCTTTGTGGAACATCATCAAAGAAGCCAAATATCACTGGATTGAAGGATACATGTCAGAGAGTAAGGTGTAAGAAGAATGTAAAGGAAAGAGGGGCTAGGTTATGAAGGACATTGGATGCCACACAGCAGATTTTCTTTTATTTGATTCTGTAGGCAGTAGAGAGCCACTCCAGTTTATTGAGGAGGCTGGCATGGTCAGATTTGTGCTTTAGGGAAATAGATGTATTTTTTTTTTCTGATCCAAGTTCATCTGATATCTATCCATGGACCCAAAATTAAGAATCCCTATTTTTTTAAAAATTAATTAATTTTGAGCTTTCAACATTCACTTTCCTAAGATTTTGAGTACAAAATTTCCCCCCTTCCCTCTCCTCTTACCTCCCCAAGATGGCGTGTAATCTAATATAGGCTATACATAAACAAACATATTAAACGTATTTCTACATTAGTCATGTGAAAAAAAGAATCAGAATAAAAGGGGAAATTTATGAGAAAGAAAAGAAAAGAGAAAAGAATACACTTCAATCTGCATTCAGACTCCATAGTTCTTTCTGTGGATGTGGACAGTAGTTTCCATCATGAGCCTTTTGGAATTGCCTCAGATCATTGCATTGATGGGAAGAGCTAAGTCATAACAGTGTACAATGTTCTTCTGGTTCTATTCACTTGTCTCAGCACCAGTTCACGGAGATCTTTCCAGGTTTTTCTGAATTCTACAAACTCATCATTTCTTAGGGAATAATAGGATTCCATTACATTCATATATAGAAACCTGTTGAGCCATTCCCAAATGATGGGCATTCCATGAATTTCCAATTCTTTGCCACCACCACTATAAATATTTTTATACATGTGGATCCTTTCCCCTTTTTGTGAACTCTTTGGGATACAGATCTAGAAGTGGAAATTATAGGTCAAAGGGCGTGCACAATTTCATATCATTTTGAGCATATATCAGAATTTTTCTCCAGAATGGTTGGATCAGTTCAGAACTCCACCAATAATACATTAGTGTTCCAATTTTCCCATATCTTTTCCAACATTTATCATCTTCCTATTTTGTCATGTTAGTCAATCTTGTAGGTGTGAAGTGGTACTTCATGTTTTTTAATTTGCATTTCTCTAATCGAAAATGATTTAGAACATTTTTTCACATGACTATAGATAGCTTTAACTTCTTCAGTTGAAAACTAGCTATTCATGTTCTTTAACCATTTGTCAATTGGGGAATGGCTTGTATTCTTATATATTTGACTCAGTTTTCTACATATTTTAGCAATAGGGTCTTTATCAGACACATTGCCTATAAAATTTATTTCCTAGGTTCCTGCTTTCCTCTTAATCTTGGTCACATTGACTTTGCTTGTTTAATATATCTTTATTTTATTTTTATTTTTATGGTTTTTTGTTTGGTTTTTTTTTGGAGGGCGGAAGCCAGGGCAATTGGGGTCAAGTGATTTGCCCAAGGTCACACAGCTACTACGTGTATCAAGTGTCTGAGGTCAGATTTGAACTCAGGTCCTCCTGATGCCAGGGCCAGTGCTCTACTCACTGTGCCACCTAGCTGCCCCTGTGTAATATATTTTTAAATATAATAAATATAATAACATAATTATTAAATAATATAATCAGAATTAATCATTTTGCATTTCATAATTTGCTCACTCTCTTGTTTGGTCACAAGTTCTTTCATTCTCCATAGATCTGACATGGTAACTGCTTTTCTAATTTGTTTATATTATCACCTATTATGTCTAAATCATTTACGCATTTTCACCATATTGTGGTATATGGTGTGAATATTGGTTTATGGCTAGTTTCTGCCATGCTCTTTTCCTGTTTTCCCAAGAGTTTTTTTTTTTCTTAAATAGTGAGTTCTTATTACAGAAGCTTAAGTTTTTGGTTTAATTAAAATGTAGATTGCTATAGTCACTGACTACTAGGTCTTGTGTACCTAAACTATTCCACTGATCTGCCCCTCTATGTCTTAGCCACTAGCAAGTAATTTTGTTGTTTATTGCTTTATAACACACTTTTATATTTGCTACAGCTAGGTAACATTCCCTTGCAATTCTTTTCACTAATTCCCTTGATATTCATATGGCACTAAATAAATAAATTAATATAGGTAGAATTACAATGTTTATTACATAAGCTTGGCTTATCCATGAACTATTGATATTTTTTCCAATTATTTAGATATGACCTTGTATATCAGTAAGGCAAGAGCGTGAGGATGACCATGAGCATGCCTGTATGGTTCAGAATTGCAAAGTATGAAAAACTCTCCAGATAGAAGGCAGAGGAAGTATAACATTTATTTAGGCACCAAAGAATCAAATTCCAGAACCAGTAATTCCAATTCGATATAATAGTGATTGTATTCCAAAACCAGTAAGCCCACCTCAAAGTAGCAACAAGGAGATTAAAAGACAGTATTACAACAAAGAGCCAAGTCATCAAGTAACCCCCAGTCCTTTAATATAGAAGCAGCTAAGTCCTGCATAATCCTGACTATTGTTCCACAATATTGAGCTGCTTCTTTCTGACTGCTTTCAGTATTTTATCCTTGATATGATAATTCTGGAATTTGGCTACAATGTTCCTTGGAGTTTTCATTTTGTGTTCCCTTTCAAGAGGTGCTTGGTGAATTCTTTCAATGACCATTGTGTCTTCTTGTTCTAGGACATCATGGCAGTTTTCCTTGAGAATTTCTTGAAAGTTGCTGTATATTTTTTTTATCATAGCTTTCAGGTCGACAAATAATTCTTAAATTATCTCTCCTGGATCTATTTTTCCAGTTCAGTTGTTTTTCCAATAAGGTATTTAAAATTTTCTTCATTTTTTTCATTCTTTTTTGTTTGATCTGTGATGTCAATTAGGGTCATTAGCTTCCACTTGCTCAGTTCTAATTTATATGGGATTGTTATCTTCAGTTAGCTTCTGTATCTCCCTTTCCATTTGGCTAATTCTACTTTTAAAGGAGTTGTTTTCTTTAATTCTTTTGGCCAATTGTATTTTTTAAGGAATTGTTTTCTGAAGTCAATTTTTATCCTCTGTTTTCCAATTTATTGTCTCTCTCTTTCATACCTCTTGGCTCTTTTCCCATTTTTCTTCTACTTCTCCTATTTGACTTGTAAGATCCTTTTTGAGCTCTTACAAGAAGGGTTTTTGGCTTGAGACCAATTTATATTCCCCTTTGAGGTTTTTGATATAGATATATTGGCAGTGTCCTCCTTCTCTGCATTTGCACTTTGATCTTCCCTGTCCCCATAGAAACTGTCTATGGTCAGTGTTCATTTTTGCTTTTTGTTTATCTTGTTTGCATATTTCCTGGATTTTAAAGCTGAGCTCACCTGCTGCATTACAGGGGCCACTGTCCCAAGCTTCTTGTTCTGGGGTCCAGGGGCCTGGTTACTGGCTCTGTGTGCTGGGGTCACAGCTGCTGGCAACTGGTGACTGTAGAGATCTGGCAGCTTACTTGGTGCTGAGTTTTAGTGCCAGTAATGGTTCCTTGCATGTGCCGAGGCCAGATGAGTTTTTTCTATGTCTTTCTGGGCTTATACTGAAGCACATGTGTTTCTGGCTGCTAGAAGATGCCTCCCCACCCTTGGTTGCACTGAATCATGAGGAATTCTAGCAACTGGAGCATCCCACAAGGGGCTATGCTGGATCATGGGATATCTGGCTGCTATGGGATGCCTACCTTCCTGGGCTGTACTAAAGCACATGGTAGTTCTCCTAGCTGGAGTCTGCTAGTTCCCCTGGCAATGTAATTGCACATAGTAGAATCCTGGTTTTGGAATTTTCTTGTTGCACCACCCTGGGGCTCAGAATCTACCACTGGCTTGCTGAGGTGGAGCTTGGGGCTAGATGCTTGGATACTTCCTGTCCTGGAATGCACTCATTTTCTTTACCCAAGTGAGACTGACCTTTCTGATCCTCCAAATTTACCAAGCTGAGACTGTTCCATCCTGTCTTTCTGCTAGCTCTGCTGTTCAAGATTTTTCCTAGGGAGCTATTTTCTGGACTTGAAGAGGTCAGTATGAAAGAATGACAGTGATTTACTGCTTATACTGCCATCCTGCCTCCAAGAAGTCCAGTGAAAACATTTTTGATATTTTCATAAATATGGAAAATACATTCTTCCATGTCAGTGCAATTTATAGAAAATTCCTTCCAAATTAAAAAAAAAAAAACTATGTCTTATGGATTAATTTGAAGAATTGTTTCCTACAAGCCACTGGTGTGTTTCTTCATTGTTGACCACTATATTTTCAAATAGAAAATATTTTAATTTTTCCCATGGCAGAAAAAAGTAGGAAAAAATCAAGTAAGTTCATGTCATAGATAACGTCTGTGATGTTTAAGCCAAATATGAAGTTAGCAATATTTTTAAAATTAGTATTTAAAAAATACAAATTTTACTTTATAAGAAAAATTTAACAGACTTCCCTAGAATATATAATACATCATTGAATCTTAGTGATGAAAGTAATTTTAGCCATCATTCAGTTTACTTCGTAAGTATACAGAAATATTCTACATGATAAACCTGTCAATGGATCATTTGGTGAAAACTCCATGGATGGGGAATTCAAGAGTTCACTAGACAAGCTATTGCACTTAGGGATAGTTGTACCAGTTAGCATAGTTTTCTTTATTTAAAGTTGAAGTATTTTTACTTCCAGTTTCCACCTGTTACCTATAATTTCACCATCTGGGGCCAAGCAGAAATGATTGAATCTTTCATCAACATGATGGCCTCTTAAATATTTTAAGGCAAATAATTTACCTCCTATGTTTTCCATGTTTAATTTAACACCTTAGCTCATTCAATGTACATTTCTTTTTTTAAAAAAAATTGTACATTCTTTTTTCATTTAACAAGGATTTATTTTCTATCCCTACCACCTAAGTGTAGTATAATCATGTCAAAATATATACACAGTATGATGATGTGGAGTGGTGGCAGGGCATAGTTACAATTAATTTGCACCTCCACCAACATTAAATTATCATATTTGTTTCCTCCCAATTCCTTCAACATTTGTCATTTTCCTTTTCTTGTCATCTATGCCAGGGTGATGGCTATAAAATAGAACCTCAGAATTGCTTTTCATGTGCAAAATTTTGTTGCTGATTTGGAGCATTTAAAAAATATAGAAATAAGTAACATTTTTGAAAATTTACTATGTGAATCATTTTAACATTCATTTATTGGCAAATGGCATTTATTCTTTAAAACTGGAAGCAAGTGTACCAGAATTTTTTTTTGCAGGTGTGAAGGCAGGGCAATTGGGGTTAAGTAACTTGCCCAAGGTCACAAAGTTAGTAAATATGTCAACTGTGTCAAGTGTCTGAGGTCGGATTTGAACTGAGGTTCTCCTGACTCCAGGGCCAGTGCTCTACTCACTAGCTGCCACAAGTCTACCAGAATTTTTAAGCCCACACAGGAGCCAGCAACTATGCTGATCAATGAGAATACAAATATAAAGAAAAAGAAAAGAAGTTACATTTCTTGTTCTCAAGGAACTTACATTCTGGTAAAAGAAAATCATGCAAAAAAGGAAGCTTAAAAGGGGGTGAGGAGGACTCATTAGAAGGTACACTATCAGTGACATGGTGAAGAAAGAAAGTCAAGAACAGAGCCAAGGGAAGAATATTGGCATGGGTATGATGTGCTAGGCCACTTTTCTTTACATGGAGGTGCCAAGGATAATCTGGTAAATCAGAGAAACTTTCAAGGGCCAGCTCAAACTGTAAAATTCTTGGGGATACAGTGGAATAGAGGACTGCAAGAAATTCTCCCACAAGCTCGACAAAAAATTCTTTGCTCTGATCAGTCAATTCCCCCCAGAAGCTCCATTTTTAAGAAAAGTATCCAGGTCAGGGTTGTGTTTTTTTTCCTCTCTGGCCTCTGCTCCTGGCTATTTAGACTTCGTTCTTCATTATGACATTGCAGGGTTCTCACCCTAGAACATCACCCTACTCCTAATTTCTCTGATTTTCCCACCTCTACTAATAAGAAAGAGGCCCAAAAGTTCATAGGGCTATTTTGTTATTGGAGACACCACATCTCACATTTGGGACAGATTTTAAAACCCTTGTATAAAGTCACCAGCAAGAAATATGAATTTGATTAGGGACTTGAACAAAGTAGAGCTTTTGAGGAAGCAAAGGCTGCTATACAATTAGCTCTGGATTTATGGCCTATGCAAAATGGGCCAGTGGAGTTGCAAGTGACTATACAAGATGACTATGCAAATTGGAGTCTGTGGCAAAAACAACAGAGCTGAAGTGTACCTTTAGGCTTTTGGTCAAGGAAACTACCCTCATCTGGAGTGAAATATACACCTTTTGAGAAGTAGCTGTTAGCTGCATATTGGGCTTTAGTAGAAATTGAGCGACTAACTCTGGGTCATGAAGTGGTATTAAAGCCTAGAATTCCAATTATGACTTGGGTAATGAGTACCTCAGCTTCTCACAGAATTGGACATGCGCAAGAAGCAAGCATAATCAAATGGAAGTGGTATATTCAGAATAGGTGCAGAGCAGGCAAAAGTGGAGTTTCTGCTCTACATGAATATGTGGCAAACATTGACACTGAGAGGAATGAAAAACCCCTTGAATCTGAGCAACAGACGGTACCATCTTTAGTGAAATGGAATAATGGATATGATGGACGAAATGAAGTACAGAAGAAACATGCTTGGTTTACTGATGGAACAGCAAAATATTTGGGACAGAAGAGACATTGGAAAGCAGTAGCCTATAACCCCTGTACTAGGCGAACTCTGGAAAGTTCTGGGATAGGTGGAAGTAGCCAATATACTGAACTGATGGCAGTGCATCAGGCCATCAGAACAGAGAAAGGAGGACAGTGTCATATATTTACTGACTCATGGGCAGTAGCTAATGGATTAGCTACGTGGATGCCTATATGGAGGAATCAGAATTGGGAGATTCATGGCAAACAAGTTCAGGGTAAAGAGTTATGGGAAAATATATGGGACATGTCTTTGGTTACGGATTTGTCAGTTTTTCATGTTGATGCTCATGCGACCCTGACCACACCAGAACGTGAGTACAATGCATATGCGGATCGACTAGCAAAGATTGCTACTGAATATATTGTCCCCACTCCAACTCCAACTGATGACCCAGCCTTAGCAAGATGGGTCCACCAGACTGCCGGCCATTTAGGGGTCCAGGCCACCCATCGATGGGCACAGGATTGAAGTATCAGTATCTCTCATGTGTTGTTAAAACAAATAACAGAGGAGTTGTATATGCCAACTAGAAAAAGAACAGACTCTTCCTAGGATAGTAACTGGAGAAATAGTGAGGGGAAAAGTTCCAGCCCAAATTTGGCAGATAGATTATATTGGCCCACTACCCCAGGCTAAAGGATGTAAATATGTATGTACATGTGTTGACACCTATTCAGGTATACTAGTGGCTTGTCCTTATAAGGACCCAACTCAGAAAAACACCTGTAAAACCCTAGATATTATAAGTTTATACTATGGAACCCCAATGCAGATTCAAAGCAACAATGGGTCACATTTCAGGGGCAAAGAAGTGAAAAGATATTGTGTGTTGAATGATATAGAATGGATATATCATATTCCATATTACCCACAAGCATCTGGGCTGGTTGAAAGAATGAATGGATTGTTGAAAGAACAGCTGAGAAAATTAAGCTCTAATAATTCATATTGACATTGGAAGGATAATTTGTCTATTGCCTTATGTAATTTGAATAATAGGCCCTTAGGGGGGAGTACACCTCTAGCCATAATGATGACCCCAAATCTGCAGATTAGAGAACAGCAAACACGTCAGATCCAAAATATTGAAGTTTGGACTGTGAGGGAAGATGTTCCACTACTATGTCCAGGAACACCTGGTTTGGCAGGATATGATTTACATTGTATAGAGAATTTTAGGTTGAATAAGAAAGAGATAAGAAAAACCCCTACTGGAGTATGTACGAGAATCCCCAAGAATCATTTTGGACAGATATTACCTAAACCAGGATTAGAAGCTCAAGGAGTACATGTATTGGCTGGAGTATAGATTCTAATTATCAAAAAGAAATTGTTGTGACACTCCAGAATTTGGGTGAAAAACCTGTACAGTTTTGTAGAAATGATAGGATAGTTCAAGTGATTGTTATCCCCTGTGAAAAAATACTCTTTGTGAAAACTGACCCTCCTCCCAAAATAACTACTAGAGGGGCAAAAGGGTCTTGCTCCATTGAAAGAATAAAGTTGGGAGCTAAGGTATGGGTAAAACGGAAGCCAGATGATATTCCAAAGGCTGCAGAAGTCATGGCCCATGGGAAGGACAACACCGTTAACAGTGGTCTATTCAGGGGGAGATAATTACCTAATAGTACCCCTGAACCATATATTTTACCATGAATAGGGCTATAATAATAGATTCACAGATTCCACAGGTATGGCTGATGCTGATAAATGCCACAAGACACTCGGAGGGAAGGTGACCTTGTGTGATTAACGGATGAAAGCTTGTACATCTGGGGAAAGGCTGGGAGGACAATCCTAGTCTCTATCTATGATGGAATCCTCTTGGCTTCCTCATTGTGTTCCTTTTGAAAAGAAACATTTCCCACCTGAGTTTGGCTCTGATATTGGATCTTTGCATAACTGAAATCTCAACCAAACTGGAGATGATTTTATTTGAAGGATAATAGCCCATACTTGCCTACTCTTTTTGTTCTTTGTTTTTGTTGACCTTGTTGCTAGTTCTGTGTCATTTAGGCTTAAACACCCTGCACTTTCCAGTGACTGCCTAAGAATGTAGCATTCTTGGAATTCCTGCAAGCTCCTTAAAAAACTGACCTCTGGAAAGGGACTCTAGGAGCAGGGACAGCTCTACATCCAATTGCAGCAAGAAGAAGCTATGGAAAATGAGACCTTCACCCCTATTCCAAGATTTTGAGCCCCAATCATTCAAGGTGGGGGGTGAATGATGATACTGTTCTTTGTACTTATTTTGCATTATCCTTGCTGTATTGTTTTATTGTTATGATATTATTGATCCTATGTAATGGATACAAAGATCTAGGGGTGGATATTTGAATTATTAACAGGTATTTTGGGAATGATTGATTGGAGAGATTATCTTGCTGGGACCTAGGGGTGGATCACATTTGAATTGTAAACCAATATTTGGGAATGTCACTGAATGATATGTTTTGTTTTATTGTGAAAGATGTGTTTTATTTTCCTTCGTAATTGGATCATAATGTGTGTTCTAGGATACATAATCTAATCACTCATGTATCCTAGAACACAAAGGATGTAGTGTGTCCGTAGTCAAAATGACCTTTGTTTTTTTTGAGTAACTCAGTTTATTTCATTAAGCCTTACTGGCTTATGCTGGGCCCTTGGGGCACAAGGTAGGCCTAACTCCAGGGAGGGCCTAGTTTACATATCTGGGACAGCAAAGGCTTTTAGACCACCTGAATTTAAGTCCGCCTCTTTGTGATGATTCATGGGGCTGGCTAAGGGAAGGTGTTAACTCCAGAGCCATGCCCTGTTGGGTGTTAACCTCATCTATGTGGATGTGAACCTCCCAGGGTCCTACGGGGAGGGGCCAACTCAAGAACCAATCAGCTCTGGTCATTCAGGCGATGCTTGATGATGTCAAAAACTCTATAAGAGGAGAGAAGATGGCTTGAAGATCCTTTTCCGTTGGAGCCAGAGACAGCTACAGCCAAAGCTGAAGCAGGAGCTGCCAGTAGCAGAGCTGACCCACGTGTGGACCGATGAGTGCTGAGCAAGGACTTGAGGCCAGTGGGTAATCTTCTTACCATAGAGGGGAAGCATGTATATGATTTTGCTTTATGCCATCATGCTTCTCTGTGGCTTCCTGGTTACTCTTGTGAGGCAGACTTATTGGGCCTGGAAGCTTTTGATCAAAATATCAAAATGGGGACGCTGGTTCATGGGTCTGTTACTTTGGAGCTCAAATATATGCTTTAATTCTTCTGCCTTCTACCTAGAGAATTCCTTATATCCTGCGGTTCCGAAGCTTTCAGACATATATATGATTCTCTTTGAAATAATTTGGCTACAATATTCCTAAGAGTTTCCTTTTGGGATCTTTATCAAGAGGCAATCAGTGGATTGTTTCCACTTCTATGTTACCCTCTGTTTCTTGAATATCAGGGCAATTTTCCTTGGTAAATTCTTGAAAGATGATGTCTAGGCTGTTTTTTTTTTTTTTATCATGGCATTTAGGTAGTACAATAATATTAAAATTATCTCTCTTGGATCTATTTTCCAGGTCAGTGGTTTTCTAATGAGCTATTTCACATTGTCTTCTATTTTTTATTTATTTTCTGTTTTAGTATTTCTTGATTTCTCATAAAATCATTAGCTTCCATTTGCTCTATTCTAATTTTTAAAAAATTATTTTCTTTGGTGTGTATTTGGACTTCCTTTTCTCTTTACTCAATTCTACTTTTTAAGGCATTCTTCTCTTCATTGGCTTTTTGGACCTCTTTTGTCATTTGGGTTAGTTTACTTTTAAGGTGCTATTTTCTTCAGTAATTTTGTGTCTCCTTTAGCAAGCTTTTGATTTATTTTTCATTGTTTTCTGGTATCCCAATCATTTCTTTTCCTGTTTTTCCTCTACTTCTCTTACTTGATTTTCAAAATCCCCTTTAGGTCTTTCATGACCTGTGACCAATTCATATTTTTCTTGAAGGCTTTTAAAGTAGGATCTTTGACTTTGCTGTCTTCTTCTGGTTGTAGTCTTTGATCCTCTTTGTCACTCCATTCTAATTTTTCAGGAATTATTTTCTTCAATGACTTTTTGTACCTTCTTTTCCATTTGACCAATTCTTCTTTTTAAGAATATTTTCCCCTTGAATATTTGTGCTTCTTTTACCATTTGCATGGTTTTGCTTTCTAAGTCATTCTTCTCCTCATTACCCTTTTATCTCTTCCACTTGGCCTAGCCTGTTTTTTAAGGTTTCATTTTCTTCAGTTGTGTGTGTATGTGTCTCCTTTACAAAGCTATTGACTGTTTTTTTCATGATTTTCTTGCATTCCTCTCATTTCTCTTCCCATTTTTTCCTCTACCTCTCTTACTTCATTTTCACAATCCTTTTTGACTCCTTCCATGGCGTAAGAGCAATTCATATATTTCTTGGAAGCTTTGGATGTAGGAACTTTGACTTTGTTATCTCCTTCTTAGTATGCATTTTGATCTTCCTTGTTCCTGTATTAATTTTCTATGTGTTTACAGTAATAAAGTAAGTGTTTCTATATGTATAGTTTGGTGCATATGGAGACTTTTTTCTGAATAAGGACTTTCTTGTGTTGTCTGCCCATGAGAGAAATTGTTGACAGGTCAATACTAGTATTATCTGCCTTTAAAATTAAAGAATATGTTTCAGAAACTTTTAAAATCCTTGCTCAGCATCTAATAACTAATATTATGTTAAGGTATGATTTAAACTGAGGAATTCCTGACTCAAGGTCCAACATGATACACAAAGCATCAATATAAGAACTATAATACTTTATGAAGCGAGGAAACTGTTACAGAGAAGCACTAAAAGACATCTTATGATTTGTGAGCAGAAACAGGGAAACTATTCCAATAATTCATAAACAATAATTTTTTTTCAAATTTTTAACAATTAAAATTATTATTTTAACATTCTTTCTTTTTTTTTAACTTTGAGCTCCATGTTCTCTTCTTTCCTCTCACCTATTCTTTCCAAATACACTGAGAAGGCAAGTAATATTACATCAATTATATATTAAAAATAATACAAAACATTTCCATGTTAATGGTATTTTTTTAGAAAGCAAGAAAAATAAAAAAGTAATAAATTTTTACTTCAATTGCCACATAGAGTTCTACAACTATCTCTCTGAAAAAAAAAGTAAACTTTTTTTTGTCACCATGAGTTCCTTAGAAATGTCTTGGTTTACTTTATTGACCAGAGTAGCCAAATCTTTTAGTTTGTCACCTCTACAGCACTGTAGTTACTATGCCCAATGATCTCTCAGTTCTTCCTTGAGTATCTGTTCATATAGGTCTTGGCTTGTTTTTTTTTTCTTCTGAAACCATCTTGTTCAACACTGCTCATAGCATAATAGTTCTCCATCACAATCCCATGCCATGACTTCTTCAGCCATTCCCAAATTGATAGGTATCCCTTCCTTCAATTTCAAATTCTTTTAATATTATTGAACATATAAGTTGTTTTCCTCTTTCTGTGAACTCTTTGGGATAAAGACCTAGTAGTGGCATTGCCAGGTCAAAGGGTAGGCACAGACCTCTTGGCATAGTTCCAAATTGTTCTCCAGAATGTTTAGAGAAATTTACTACTCCATCAGCAATTCATCAATGTAGCTATTTTTCCCGCATACTCTTTAACATTTTTCATTTTTTATAAGAGTGAAGTTTTAGCTCAGATTTGTTTTAATTTTCCTTTCTCTAATCAGTAGTGATTTAGAGCACTTTTTTTTCCTTTTATCCACAGATAGCTTTGATTTCTTCTTCTGGCAACTGCCTGCTTGTATTCAATGACCATTTATTACTTAGGGAATGGTTTTAGTTTTTTAGTTTTAAAATTTTGCTTCAATTCCATACTCAGTATATATTTGAGAATGAGTCCTTCATAAAAGTAACTTACTGTAAAAATTTGTGATATTTTCCCATGGCACCTTTTAGCATAATAGAGTTCCCCTAATGTAATAGCAATTTAGATTTGAAGTTTGGCCATGTGACCTGCTTACATCACAGGAAACCTAAGTCACATGTAGTAGGGAGAGCTTGCTTAGAGGAAAAGACAGTTGTGTCACAGAGAATACTGAGAGAGTCATTATGACTGTTAATGGCCTTCATGATAGAGCTGAGGTTAAAAAAAAAAAGGTCAACTTGTGATAGCTGTGCTGTGGGTTTTGTGGGAAGGCCCCAGCAGTGGGTCAGAGAGGTTTTGGCATGGCAAGGCTCCATGTTGTGATATTGTGTTTTAAGTTCTTTGCTATTATGATAAAGTGGGCTTCCTGGGTTACTGGCAGATTACCTGGCTATGGGATATGGTTTTCTCGTGTCTGAATAAAAGTTTTACTTCTTCTACCTTCTATATGGAGAGTCTTTCATACTTTGGAATACAGAACTATGTAGACATATTCATGATTATTGTTGGTATTTTGTTTATTACCTTGCTGTCACACCTGATTATCTCTTTTCATTATGTTTAATTTTACTTTCACTTTGTTTATAAACACAGTTTCTTCCATTCTTCCGATGAATGAAGCATAATACATTCAGCTACAGCTCTTTATTTTATATCTGTGTGAATCATTGTTTCAAGTGTGTCTCTTGTAAAGAACTGTGGTGCTAATAAGATCAAAGATCTTCCACACCCATTTAATAGGCCTCAGGTGGAGCTAGTTAAGGCAAGCTTGATTGGGAGAGGGCTGTGAGTCTTTTACACTTTGTTATTCTGAACTATGCAGGCATATTCCTGGTCACCATTGATATTATGAATCATGCCCTACTGATACAAGAACATATGGTTGGATTTTGGTTTCTACTCCATTCTGCAATACAATTCTATTTTATAACATTTAATAACATTCTCAGTTATTATTACTGTGTATTTCTATCCATTCATTTTTTGTTTATCCTTATCTCTCTTTTTATCTTGTCCCTCTCTGAAATTCTATTTTACTTTGTTACTACCTCCCTTAATCCATCCCCCTCTTTATCTTTATTCCCTTATGCTACTATTTACCTATTGGGTAAGTTACATTTCAACACACAGCTGAGTGTCTGTTTATATGCATACTTACATACATGCATACATACACAGACACACATATATACACACAGATACACACCTATCCACACGCACTTTCTTTAAACTTTTTGCATTGTTTACTCCATTTACTTTCAAAGTCATGATAATTAGATTTATATTTTCTACCATTTGTTTCATTTGTGTGTGTATATACATATATATGTTTGTGTATATATATATATATATATATATATATATATATTTATGTGTTTATACAAACAAATATTCTGAAGAAATTTTGCTATTCTTCCTTTTTGAAGATAAATTTTATTGCTTAGGTTCTTTTATTTTATGTTGAATTTAATAAACACCAAATAAATTAAACATTTCTTTAAAGAAAGTAGACAAGACAAAGATAGGAAACTAGAAATTTCAACTTATTATGAACAGGTTGCACATCCTTTAAGAGTATAAAAGAAACATGTAAATTATAAAGTATATGGTTCAACTTATAACTTTCAGATATATACTTCTTCTCAGATTCCTTGTATTTCCTTCTTTTATAAAACAAAATTAAAATAGATTTTAATATTTTTCCACATTGCCAAAATTTCCCATGTGCCTCTCCTTCTCTCCCAGAGAACTGCTTCTTATATTTGTTTTCATTTTATTAATTTGTCCCTTCCATTCAACTTCTATGAAATAAACAATATGTGTATGTGTATGTATATGTTCATGTGTATCGATGTATTTGTATTTCATGCAGGTGTAAATATCTACATATGCGTATAAACATTCATTTCTCAGATATACACAGTGCAGATGTCATAAAACATTACCAGTGAATGTATATACAGATGCCTGCACATGTTTACCTCTATGTCTATACACATGCACATATACACAAACATATTCATGTGTCCACATGTAATCATATGTACATATGTATATGCATGCATATATTTATTTTTCTACATACATATGTCCTTCCATACATACATTCAGCAATCAGTACAAATATCCACCTTGGCTCCCTTCCCCTTTTTACCCTTTTATCTAATTTCAAATTTTACTTAAGTTATTAATTCATTTTTTCTATCTCCCTTTTGATCTAGTTCTGAACCTCCTTTTCCATCTTTTAAATGCTTATTTAAAAACCCTTTTCCGCTTTTATCTTTTAATTTTTTGTTCCTTTAAAAAATACTAACCACTTATCATGTTGTCTTCATTATTTATCTTCCCTTTGTGACTATTCTAAAATATATATTTTCACTTCCTAGTGCCTTTACTTCTTTCTTCTTAGTCTTTGTGATCTTATCCTGTCCTTTGTTTTTCTCATATATCTGAACAACAACAACAATTTGAAATTTCTAATTTCTCATTATATCTTTTTGCATTCCCTAATTCTCTCATGGAGTTAGCAGTGGAAGTACCAACAGTTTGAAGGAAACAAAAGAACAATCCTTACAGGCCTGTGACCAACTAAAAAACAAACAAACAGGAATTACTAGTAACTTCTTGTTAATTTTTTTCATTAGAATATCCTATATTTTGTGTGTACATACATGCATACACACACACGCACACACACACACACACATATATACAGACACATACACACACACACATTCCTATGAGATATACTGAGGATGAAAGTATTGTCATGTGCAATAATTTCCCTGTGTTCCTGATTGTGTGGTCCATTTTTTATCAACTGACTTATCCATCAAAATTTTATTTCCAATATACCCATTACAGAACATATCTTTCCTTTGGCTTATACTTTGCAGCTACTCATTTCTACCACTAAATCAAGATTCCTTATTTTCTTTCTCCTATTTAATTCTCATTCTCACCTAATCCCTTGTTCCTTAGCTCATTTTCTTCCTTAAAGAAACTTGAATTATTTAACTTTAATTTTTTTTATTCTCAATTTGGTAAATGTACCTCAAACACTCTACTCTATTTTCTTCCTGTCCTATAGCTTTGAATTTAACCTCTAGTTCTGCAATTTAGCATACAGAAAAAAAGAAACTGGATTCACTACTTAGGGGAAAGGGTTTGTGATAAGTAAGTCACAGTATTTAAATCCTTCACATTTGCCATCACATCTGTTATCTCTTTAAGTTTTATTTTAATCTTTATCCCCTTGAACATTTTCAGAAAGAAGTATCTTAACTGTACTTCTTTTCTTATTTTTATTGTGTTCCTTTTAGCCTCATAGGTATCTTTTACTTTCTGGTTTTTATTTCCCTTTTTATACTCTCTAAACTTGGGATAATTTGTTTCATTTTTGTGCTTTGAGTGGTATCTATATTCTTGGTTATAGGGAGATAGGAGTAAGTTTTCATGAGGGAAGGTCAGACATAAAAAAAATTAATTGGTAAGTTAACATTTGGCAAAACCCCTAAAATGCTTTGTGGTTTATCTCAACCTCTTACAAATGTAGTATAATTATAAAACTGTACGGCCAAAATTTCAAGTGAAAAGTTTAAGAAATTTTCTTAGAAAATCCTGTTTTTAGCTAGGCAGAAGCCTATAAGAATTGTCCTTTTGTTTCTTTCGTACTGTTGACACTTCTGCTGCTTACTCCTTGCAAGAATCAGGGAACATATAAAGATACAAAGAGAAAATATAAATTTTAAATTGCTCTTGCTCAGTTATGTCCAATTCTCCATTACCCCATTTGGCAATTTCTTTGAAAAAATAATTGAATGATTTATCATTTCCTTCTCTAGCTCATTTTATAGATGAAGAACTTGAGGAAAACAGGGTTAAGTTACTTTCCCAGGGTCATATGGTAAATAAGTTTCTGAGGTCTGCTTTGAGTGGTGTCTTCCTGACTCCATGCTCTATCCACTGTACCACTGCCCTAAATTTTAAATACTTGTTTAAGTTACAACCATAGCATATTACAAATACAAATTTAACTAAGAACTATTTTAGTTGAGGGAGGCTACCTACTCATTTATTAGGATGAGGATGGAAACCAATGATTTAATTGATAAATAGATTTTCCAGGAGACAAAAATTCCATATGTATTTGGAGGTCAGTATATTGTCTGAAAATTGTATCCTCCTGCATCCCTCACATACTATCTTCATATCCTGTTCATGTGTTACCTTCTCCCTTTAAAACATAAGCCTTTTGAAAGGACTTTTACTTTGTGTGTATTTGCATTCTAAGTGATTAATATAGTACCTGGTAAACATAGTAAGTGCATGCTAACTAGTGCAAATACTAAGAAATGCCTAATAAATGCCTGTTAACTTGACATGATTTAGATAGTAACCTAGAGCATTGTGTCATTTAAATGAATTGTCCAGAGTCATACAGCCACTATGCATTGGAGAAAAGACGTGAAACTCAATTTTTCATACTCTGAGGTCAACTCTCTGCCATATCTGATTTCTCCCTCATTAATGAAAAACAAAGAATGAAAACTTTTTCTGAGACTTTCTTCAGTCATATATCTTGGTCTTTGTGTTGATATTTTCAAATAAGTCCCAATATGACAATGTATAATATGGATCAAATTCGATACAGTATCTCTCAAAATGGTTGTGGTAGGACCAAGACACATGGAAGAGGTTTTCATTGACTGAGAGTCATAACTACACATACTACAATGTATATATCTATATCTATATATCTATATCTATTGATATAGATATAATAGATATACGGAAAGAAAGCATTTGCTTTTGGAGCTTAGTTGTTTCCAAATGGAACAGTGGGCTCCAATGTTCCATTGTGATGACTGAGTTGCTGAGTGGGACTAAAGGGCTTTTCCCTCTCATAGTTTAGTTTATTAAATATTCCAAAAAAGCCCAGAAAATACCAAGTCAATAGATGGGAGGGCTAAGTCCCTGAAGTGGCCAGCCTAAAGCAGTGGAGTCCAAGGCAGACAAAATGCAGATGCCAGGCTTTGAAAGGTTGTGTAAAGATCAGCTCAGAATAAATTTTAGTAGAAGCAAGTTCAGATGTCAGGAGGATTTTTCTCCCTGATCATATTCTAATGGGAGAGACAACATGAAAATAATTATATACATACAAGTTTAAAAATAGAGTAAATGGAAAGTCACCTTAGAGGGGAAAGTATTAGCATCTAGGGTGAGAGGGTTTGGGAAAGGCTCACACAAAAGTAAGATTTGAGTTGTTTGTTTAAGGAAGCTAGTGAAATTCAGAGGCAGAAATGAGAAGACAGATGGGGTATAACAGTCCAGGCATAAGAGACAGACAGTCCAAAGGCATGAATATCAGAGATAGAGTGTTAATATTTGAGAAACTATAACTAGGCCAGTATGACTGGATTGCATGGTAGTAGAACAGTGGAAAGATAAAATGGAGAAAAAATATGAAGTATTATAAATTTCAAATAGAGAAGTTGATAATTGATCTTCAAGGCACTAGGGAACCAGTGAAGCTCATTGTGCAGGGGCTGGCATTGTCTGACCTATGATTTAGAAAATAACCTTGACAACTGAGAGCAAAAAGGAGTCTATTGCTTTCTCATGAGAAAGGACACATACAGAGTGGCCCAAGATGATGTGAGCAAGTGTGTGTGTGTCTTGCATACAGCTCAAAGCAAGTTATATAGACCCTAATGCAGAGTTCCCCCCACCCTTCACACTGGCTCCTCTTCCCATTGTCTGGGTTTGGAGCTCATATTCTAAACATGGAATGTTTCCCCAGCAATAGAGAACAAAGAAGAAAAAGACAGGCATGAGACAAGGGACTAGTATTCACAAAAAGGGAGTAAAAGCTAGATAAACAGGACCTTGCAGGTTTCTGTCTACTGGTGTAATTTTTTATCTGTACTTTCTCAGAAGAGCAATTTCTAAAAATATAGAAGTGGTGTAGGGTGGGGTTGGATGGTAGGAGAGGTAAGGTCTTGTCCCACACTGAGGGGGCTTCACTATTTCAAGCATTCCACTCAATACTTAGCCAGATAGTGGTCAAACACCTCCATAATTTTGACATCCACCAGTAAATCTATTTATAAACCCCTGTGGTATGCATGAAACAGAGACAGGAGAAAATGAAAATGAAAACTAATAAAAAGTAAAAGGAGAAAAATTAAAGGAGAAAAAGAAGAAAAAAGTGAGGAAAACCAAGAAAGAGAAAAGAAAATCAGATTGTCGGTGCTCTAGTCCAAGATTGGGCTTTTATTAGTTGTATGCTCTTGGTCACTTAAGTTAACCTCTTATGGCCTCAGTTCCTCTATTTGTAAAATAAATGTATCTGATCAGATAACGTCTAAGTTGTTTTTTTTTCAGCTTTAATATTTCACAATTCACTTTTGAGTTAACAATCCATTCATCTATTTGTTTTGCTTTAAATTTGTGTTGATTTTCCAAAGCCAATCATAGTTGTTTCATTAGTATAAAGTAGCATTTCAAGAATGGGCTGAGAGGATTCTGAGAAGATGGCAGATTAGGTCAGAAAATTCCAAGCTCTCAAGATTATCCCTCACAAAAGAGTTAAAATAGCATGTTAGGGTGAACAAAGTGTGGGTGGAAACAAAGGAAAATAGAGGCACAACCAGGATTTTCCTGGGACAATTTGAGATCAGAAAAAAAAATTCCCAGGATGAGGTTTGGTCCCTGCTAGGAGTAAACACCTCCAGGCTAGGTTCCCTTTTAAAAACAAGCTGCAAGCAGCTTAAACAACTAGAGGCAAGCCCTGAGGACAGTTGGTTTGAGAAGATGACTCAGCCCCAGGCTCAGGAACTTTTTACCCTGAGATAGTGAGGGGAGTTGGGTGTTTAAGCCAAGGAAGATTGAGGGAACCTCTGCTGATGAGGAACACCAGACCCAACTGTGCTGTGAAGAGCAGTGGGGATCAGACGGAACCAGCACAAGCCTGGTGAGTGCAGTAGCAGTGGGGCAGAAAGGCAATGTCTGTGGGCACTTACAAGAGGTTGGAGGTTTGACATTGGTTCCAGGGCTAGAGGGAAGAAGTGAAGATCTGAGACATTTCTCATACCCCAACACTAGAGGCAATTACAAAAATCAAAGTTTTACCATAAAAATGCATCGGCAAAAGAGAAAGAATCCAACCACAGAAAGCTGTTATGGGAACAGAAATGACCAGGGTTCATCTTCAGAGGAGGATATTGAAGTAAAGAAACTCCCAAAGAGTAACATCAAATGGTCACCTGCCCAAAAAGAACTTATAGAAGACCTTAAAAAAGACTTTAAAAATCAAATGACAGAGATGAAAGAAAAACCAAAAAATAAAAATATTCCAAGAAAAAAAAGAAGGTTATGAAAGAAAAATGAACCAATTAGAAAAGGAGATCCAGAACGTCAAGGAGGAAAATGACACCTTGAAGATTAGAATTGGGCAAAGTGAAACCACTGAAATTATAACAGATCATAGAATAATTAAAGAGAACATGAATAATGAAAAAGAAATAGAAGAGAAAGTGAAACAAGAAAAACAACAGATGTGGAGAACAGAGCAAGAAGAGAAAATATAAAAGTAATTGGACTACCTGAAAGTTATGATCAAAAAATAATCTCGATATAATAATACAAGAAATAATTAAAGAAAATTGTCTTGAAGCATTAGAGCAAGGAAGTAGAAATAGAAAAAATCCATCAAACACCACTTAAAAAACATCCTATGAGGAGAAGTCGTAGTAATATCATGATCAAATTCTGAAATCTCCAGCTCAAGGATGAAATATTAAAAGTATCAAGATTAAAACAATTCCAATATGAGGGTTCCACAATTAGAATTACATGAGACCTAACAGCAGAGACATTAAAGGACCAAAGGTCTTGGCACACAATATATTGAAGAGCAAAAGACTGGGGCTCTGGCTGAAAATATCATACCTTGCAAATATAAGTATTATGTTGAATGAAAAAAATGTACATTTGATAAATGCTAAGACTTTCAAGACTTTGTTTTAAAAATCTTGAACTTAATAGAAGATTCTACATACAAGAAGCAAGAGAAACATTAGGTACATGCCAAAGACTGACTATAAGGACAGACTGTTTATGTTTTATATAATGTAAAATGTATGTCTAAGATTCTTATTAGCAACTGGTAAGCTCATAAGAAAGAGGGAGTAAATCCGATGATAATATGAATTTAAAAAATAAAACCATTTTAAAAAAAAGCTAAAGAGAGTAACTGTTCTATACAAAATAGTTGAAAGAGGAAGAAAGGATACAGAGGAATTAGATGGGGGAAGATGACTGGTAGTTCTAGTTACCTACTTTCATCTGAAATGGGTTTAAGAGCAAACAATACATATATAATTAGAAGAGTATAAAAGTCTTCTAAATTTAGAAAAAATAAAATGGTAGGGGTATAGTGAGGGGGGAGAGGACAAGATAGGGATTTTTAGAGGAGAGAATGAGGGAATAGGCAAAAGGGGGAAGAGAAGGGTGTTTAGATTTATAGGAATGGGAGGATGGTGGGGGATCCTTCATTGTGGGTAGGCAAGTAATAGGAGGGCAAGGTAGTAGGTAGAAGTAAAGTAGAGGAATAAGCAGGAATAGGAAACAAGAGATATGCGCAAATAAAAAAACAAAGATGATGCCTAGAGTATGTTTGGGAAAGTATATATCTATATCTATATATATCTATATATATATATATGTATATATGTATGTATATATGTATGTATGTATATGTATCTGTATGTATGTCTATGTCTATGCATATATCCATAGCTATAGAGAAACAAATCTGAACTTTATTGTAGCCTTCAAGGGTGAGGCAGGGGTAGGGAAAAAAAGAACAAAGTAAAAAGGTGCACAGCACAGAGCAAAAGAAAACTCATAAGGAAGCAAAGAAAAGATGGAGAATTCTCAACATGACATGTATTATTTATCATATAATGTTTTCTGAAATGAAAATCTATTGTTATATATTTTGAATCCTCTGTTACATTATCCTGTGCACATGACATATTTCTTTTTTATTTTTACTTTGTGTTTAAGTTTCAATATAAAAGTTTATGATATGTTTTGTTCCTTTCCTCTGTTCTGTGTTTGTGTTCTGGCCCTTGAGTCTAAAATAAAATAAAATAAATAAATAAAAAGGCATCACCACAGTACACTACCAATTGACCTGGTCCACTGCCTCTCAATATGCTGTGTTATCCAGCTCCGATGTAAGCTGGGCTTTTAGCAAAGTTTATGCCTTGGAGTTGGACTTCTGTAAATTTCCTTCCACATTCAATGACCTCAGAACACACTGAATTCAGCTCTGCCACCAATGCTTTGATGGTTTTTTATTACTGAAGACCAATAGCATCTTAATTATACAATTATAAATCTGACAAGTGCAAATAATAAATAATGGTAGAAAATGAAACCATTTACCAAAGGCATAAATAGACAAAGATATGTGCTTCTGTACAAGAAAGCAAAAGCCATTAATGAATATTCTGTACTAAGCAAATCATAATATGCAATAGGTATGCAAAGAGCTCCCATTTTTTATCTTTGACAGTGGAATGTAGCAAAGAGAATTCTAGATAAGCCTTCTGCTGCTATTTACTATAACCTTGGAAAAGTTCTCAGGGAACGGTTTCTCCATCTGAAAAAAAATCTCACTGTTTTCTCACTTATCAGTGTTTCTAGATATTCCTCTATGGTCTAAAGAAAATGCCAAGCTAGAATTGATCTCTAAGACTAATAAATAATTTTCAAAAAATATTCAGCTCATAAAATATTCAATTATCCAACCTATATTTATCAGTCCTACTCTTTTCTCTTAACTCTTTTCTTTTATTCTATGTATGTATAGGTTCAAAAACTTGAAGATTTCTTCTACAACATAAACTCTAAAATTCCCTTGCAAATACATATCCCCATAAAAATGAAACCAAAAAGAAATAGAAAAGAAAGTAAATTAATTTTAAGACAATGGCTGAATTCCCAGACTTAGACTTCTCTTCTTGTTCTGTTTATAATAGTACCCATATATTTGCATCATTGTAAGCTATGTTTATTCAAACCTATTAGCACTGCTGGACAATACATGTTTTTCTTCATAAAAATTTGTTCATCTGATTTTAAAATAGTATGAATAAAGAAACAAAGACATTCACCATTACATTTCTGCTCTAAGAATTTGCATGCTATATCCCTTGGTGCATATGTTAAATAATGATATTGCTTCATCATCTATGGTGCCTTTTAGCAGCATATGGTATCCTTTCTTACCTCTTTTAATTAGATGTAGCTATGCTTTTGCTCTGCCTGAGATTAGGATTGCTACCCCCTCTTTTTATTTTTTTTTACTTCAGCTTAACCATCATATATTCTATTCCAGCCTTTTACCTTTACCCTGTGTGCATCCCCCTGTTTCAAATGTGTTTCTTGTAAACAAAATATTATAGGATTGTGGTTTTTAATCCATTCTGCTATCCACCTCCATTTTATGGGAGAGTTTATCCCATTCACATACACCATTATGATTATTATCTGTGTCTTTTTCTCCATCCTATTTCTCCTCCCCTTTTTATGCTTTTATTTCTCCTTTCTCCTGTCTGATCCTCAAAGGAGGTTTGCTTTTTTCACTCTCTTCCTCAGTTTTCCTTCCATAAAGACACCCCCTCCCTTATCTTACCCCTTTCCACTTGTTATCTCTTCCTGCCCTTCTATCTACCCCCACTTTTCTTTCCTTTATCCCATCCTACTGCCTGTAGGACAAGCTTGATTTCTATACTCATCAGAGTATATTATTCCCTTTTTGAACCAAATCAGATGAGAGTAAAGCTCAATCACTGCTTTTCTCCCTCCCTTTTCCCTCTATGTTTTTGTATCTCTCTTCATGTAGCATAATTTACCCATTTCTACCTCCTACTTACCTCTTCTCCCAGCATAATCCCTTTGCTCCCTTTAATCATGTTTTTGTCATCACATCAGTTACTTTGCACTGACACACTCAGTGTACATACATCCCTTTCAATTGTCATAATAACCATACCATTTTCAAGATGGACATATATGTAACATATATAAATCAATATAATCCTATGTAAGGATGTAAACAATTTCCCTTATTGAATAACATAGTTGTGTTTTTTCTTCCTGTTTAACTTTTTATGTCTCTCTTGAGTTTTGTATTTGAAGATCAAATTTTCCATGGAGCTCTGGCATTTTCATCAGGAAGGCCTGGAATTCCCTTATTTCATTGAAGGTCCATCTCCTTGCCTGAATGCTTATGCTCAGTTTCGCTGGGTCATTGATCTTTGGTTGTAGTCCAAGCTCCTTTGCCTTTCAGAATATCAGATTCCAATTTCTTCTGTACTTTATTGTAGAAGCTGCAAGATCATGTGTGATCCTGACTGTAGTTCCAGGATGTATGAATTGTTTCTTTTTGGCTGCCTGCAGTATTTTCTCCTTGACCTGATAATTCTGGAATTTGGCTACAATATTCCTTGGAGTTTTCAATTTAAGATTTCTTTCAATGGATGATTGGTGAATTCTTTAAATGACTCTTTTACCCTACTCTACTTTTACCTTTACTCTAGGATCTCCAGACAGTTTTTCTTTATGATTTCTTGGCAGATATTGTCCAGGCTCTTTTTTCATCATTGCTTTCCAGTAGACCAATAATTCTTAGATTATCTCTCCAGGTTCTATTTTCCATGCCGGTTGTTTTCCCAATCAGTTATTTCACATGTTCTTCTGTTTTGCCATTCCTTAGATTTTGTTTGACTAATTCTTGTTACTTCTTAGAGTCATTAGCTTCTTCTTGCATAATTCTATTTTTTGATGAATTGTTTTCCTCATTTAGCTTCTGTATCAACTTTTCCATTTAATTAATTTTACTTTTTAAAGAGTTATTCTTTCCAAATATATTCTGAACCTCCTTAAGCATTTTGCCAATTTCACTTTTTTAAAGGTTTATTCTCTTCTTTTACCTCTCTAATTTGGTTTTTAAAATCCTCTTTGAGCTCTTCCAGGAACGCTTTTTGGGCTGGAGACAAGCTCACATTCCCTTTTCAGGTTTCAGATTTGGGTATAATGTCAATGTTGTCCTCCTCTGAATGGATATTTTGGTCTTCTGTATCACCATAATAGGAATCAATAGTTTTTGGTTTTCTGGTCCGTTTTTTAATGGTGTTTTTCCCCCTGGCTTTTAAAATGGATCTCTGCTTCTGGAGATCACTGGATTTGTGTGCTGTGTTCTCATGTTTTGTGAGGTGTGAGGGAGGGGTGGTCTTGCTAATGGAAGTCTCCTCTTCCCCTAGTACTTTTGTTATACCAGAAGTGAGTGAGACACGCCACAAAGTATAAGTTTTGAATGGAGAAGTTTATTAGCCGGCGGTCATTCGGGGAAAATTCCCAAAGCAAATGACCACGTTTAAACCGAGAGGGTAGTTTATATAGACAATACAGGATTCAGTGCTTAATTATCTCTTAAAGTTTAAATATGTTACTTTGCAGACTCAGCAAGCCTGTGTTATTTCACTTTTTATGACCATGATACATTAGAGGAACCTCCTGAATAGATTGTAAATACAACATATCAGATAGTTGACAAAGTGTCAATTGGAATTACAACCCAGGATCTCTGTGTCCAGTTTGCCATACATCCCACAACATGACTCATGAGATAAGAGCTAGGAACAGTCACATAATTCAAAAGAATATCTGGGGCTGAGGCTTTCATCCTTCAAGGCCATAGGCAGACTGAGGGATGCTCCAGCTGGCTTTGTTAAGCAAGAGATAGAGTTGTCTCTCAGCCCACTCAGTTAGTTAAAGGAAGATTGTTAGGCTTTCCTGGTAATTAGCTTACATTCCTTGGAAATGTCTTAGGGGCCCAACGGCAGGACCTCAGTCTGTTTTTGTCTTATGCAGACTGGGGTTTGCGGTTTGGGGCTGGGGGCAGGGTTTTTGTAGCAATAGCTGGCTACTCAGGTATCACACTTTGCTACAGCTTACATGCTCTCAGCAGTTGTCTGTGCTGGTGTCTGTCACCTCCACTAGCTATGTGAAGGCATGCCTGGGATCCTGGTGTTAATGTTTGCTAGCTCCCCTCCCAAGGGTTCAGAAACTCCCACTATTCCGCTGAGGTGGGGCCTGCTGGGACACCTCTCTTCCTGCACTATTGTCCTTCTGCCACCATAAGAGGGGGATTCCCTACCTTCCTGAGCTACAAGGCTACTGAAGCCCCACTTATGGCTCCTCTATTTCAGGGTTTCTCCCATGGGAGTATTATTTGGGTGAGGAAGGGAGGGATGAGAGCCACTTTACCTGGTCATCACGGCTCCCAGAAGTTCAACAGCTTGAGTTTCAAACCTTTAGACTGTTGGCTGGAGACCTCAGGAGTACCTGGGGCCACTGCCTCAGGCTTTGTGTTGTCGTCTGTAATACTAAGGTGGAACTTTGTTGCTGTTCTTCTCTTAAGTGCCTTTAATGATTCTGGCCTTTGTTTGAATGGGGCAGATAAAGTGGGATCTTTTTGTCTTAGAGAATTTCTCAGCACTGAGAGGAGTGGGAGTCATTGATTTGTATATGATGTGATACTGGGGATGGGGAACTTTCCCACACTCAGCCTGGGTGGGGTCAGAGCCCTAAATGTCCTCAGGGCTCTGAACAGAATATAATTGAGGACAGCTTGGCATTTGACTTTTGAGGCACACTCCAGGAAGGACTGTTGAGACTCTGGGTAAGCTGCACCTGCCCCCCAGCTTTACAACTCAGATGTTGGTTCTTCTCTGTTAACTATGTGTTGTAATTTGAATCAGACAAGGTCTGTCTGTTTATGTTTGTGATTTCTGTTTGTATTTGCTCTGAAGTTCAGGTTTTTCCCTTGAACGAAGTGAATGATATTTGTGTGTTTGATTAAATTGAAAATTCTAACCCCTTAAAGTTGCTTTCCTTAGAAAAGCAGATCAAAGAACCTGTATTGGCAACTTTCTGTTTGCTGGTCATTGGTGGGTCTTATACCCCTACAGCAGCTGCTAGCAGATTGTTGTTACAGTGGCCCACATAGCTCCAACAGACTCCTGTCCTGGGCTAAGAGGCCTGGGGATCAGCACTATGGCTTGTACTTCTGCCCTGGGTGTGCTCCCATGTTTTGCATGCCCAGAGCTCTCCCAGGACAATGTGCTGGCTGTGTTCCACTGCTGCTCCCTTTTGGTGTGGTCTGGTTCTCATTCTACATCTGTGTGTCATTCCTGTGCCACTCAGTCTACTAGTGGCTTCTAAGTCTCTCAAATATGCTCAGATTCACTTTTTCAGAAGGTATCTGACAGAATGTGTGAGAAAGCTCTGGTAAGATGCTGTTTTCATATGGCCATCTTGGCTCCACCCTTAGAAAGAATTTTAACATTTGCTTTTAAAAGTTTGAATTCCAAATTCTCTCCCTCCCTCCTTCTCCACCCTCACCCTCAGTGAGATTATAAATAATCTGATTCAGGTTATACATGTGTAGTCAGGCAAAACATTTCCTTTACTGTCATACTGTAAAATAGCATACTGAGCAAGAAAGCCCTCAAGAACAATTAAGAAAACAAAATAAATTATGCTTCAATAAATTAAGACATCACCAGTTATTTCTCTGGGGACAGATAGCATATTTCATCATATGATCTTAGAATTTTCTTGGATCATTTTATTTCTGAGAAGAGGTAAGTCATTCACAGTTGATCATCTTATAATATTGCTGCTACTTTTTATACAGTAGAATTTACTTTGAATTGACTTCTGTAAGTCTTTTCATGTTTTCTGAGAGCATCCTCCTCATCATTTCTTATAGCACAAGAGTATTCCATCACAATCATATATCACAATTGGTTCAGTTGTTCTCCAAAAGCAATTTTTAACATTTGTTTTTAATACTTTCAGTTCAAAATTTTCTCCCTTGCTTTCTGCCCAGTCCCACCCTACCCACACTGAGAAGGTAAGCAATTCAATGTAGGTTATACATGTGTAGTCATGCAGGAGATATCCATAATGGCCATGTAATGAAAGAAAACATAGACCAAAAAAAAAAACCCTCCAAAAATAAAGTAAAAAAAAAGTCTGCTTCAATCTGTATTCATAAATCAATCGTTAGTTATTTCTCTGAGGATGGATAGCATTTTTCATCATAATTCCTTCAGAGTTGTCCTGGATCATTCTACTGCTGAGAATAATTGAGTCATTCACAGTTGACCATGTTATAATATTTCTATTACTTTCTACACAGTACATTTCATTTTGCATCAGCCCTTGTAAGTTTTTCCTGGATTTTCTGAGAGCATCTTGCTTATGATTTCTTATAGTACATTATTGTTTCATCATAAACTCATGACACAACTTGTTCAGCCATTCCCCATTTGATGGGCATCCCTTCTATTTCTAATTCTTTGACCCCACAAAAGAGGTACTATAAATGTTTTTGTACATATATGTCCTTTCCCTTTTTTGTCTCTTTTGGGATAAAGACCCAGTAGTGGTATTGCTAGGTCAAAAGGTATACTTTGGCCATAGTTCCAAATTGCTCTATAGAGTGGGTAAATCAGTTCACAACTCCACCAACAGTGCATCAATGTCTCATTTTCCCAACCTCCCCTTCAACATTTAGCACTTACCTTATCTGTCATCTTAGATAATCTAATTGGCATGAGGTAGTACCTCAGAATTGTTTAATTTGCATTTCTGTAATCAACAGTGAGAATATTTCTCATATGATTATAAATACCTTCAATTACTTCATTTGAAAACTGTTTATTTTTTGTCATTTAACATTTGGGGATGGCTCTTATTCTTTATAAATTTGACTCCATTCTCTATATGTTCGAGAAATGAGGCCTTTATCAAACACAATTGCTCCAAAAGTTTTTTCACATTTACTATTGCTAACTGTATTTGGCTCTATCCTATTCCCCCACCCCATTCATTCTACTCTCTCTTCTTTCACCCAGTTCCGTGTAAAAGTATTTCACTTCTGATCATTCCTTCTCCCAATCTATACTCCCTTCTATCATCACCACCCCCTTCTGGAAACCACCACAGTTGTTGGTGATTCAGTCCCCCAAGGTTTACTATGGCCCCATCTTTTCGGGCATGAACCATGTTGGAAAGTGCTCTTCTCTCAGACTGGTGCAATAGACCTTCTCTGTCAACATTCTAGGTTGTCTTGGCCTAGAAATTTCTTTGACTCTGGCATTTTGTGGGTTCTGCTGCTCTAGAATTTGTTTGGAGTCATTTTTTACAGGTATTTGGAGGGGTACGAGGGAGACCTTAGGTAATTCTCTGCTTTTACTTCACCATCTTTACTCTACCCCCACAATTATTTTAAGGAACTTAAATTCAGACTATTTTATACTTGTTATTGAAACCTCTGGCCAGCCAGAGCGAGACAGCATACATTTTAACTCTTAAAATTGTTAACTCCATTATATTACTGTCACCTGCCAATCCACCAACAAAGTCTGCTATTTAAATTGCATTTAATACATTCTTTAACACAGAACACTCTCTAGTAAGTATCCTGGGTCAATTCGATTAAGTCTCAGCTTTTTCCAAGAAGCCTGGTGAAGTGGGTGAAGCAATTAACCTTTTATCCTGTCTTTCTTTAATACTAAAATAACTGCTTTCCTTAGAGTTTATATGGAATTACATTGTGGAGCCAAAATATTTTGTCTTAAAATGTGTGTGGGGGGGTGTGTGTCTACATGTGTTTCTGTGTGTATTTTTACATATGGATGTATGTGTGTATGTGTGTGTGTATGAATATATATCCACAGTATAAATCAACCCATGCATATCTGTGTGTTCCTATACTTATAAATAACATTTGATGATAAAAGAATATACAAAAAGATAAAGGAGAAAATACAGTATGAAAATATTATAATATATTTATGTATGTATTTGTATGTACATGTGATATATGCATATAAATATATGTATGTAATTATAATATTATATATGTGTATATGATATATGTATGTTTCTGTATACATTTACACACTTGAATTTTAGAAAATAGTTTCTTTACCACAATACTGTGAGCCAAGTAGTACTACACTGCTGTACCCATTTTGTAGAAAAAAAAGATTCAAGCCCACAAAACTTAATTGGTTTGCTCACAGTCACAAAAGGAATAAATAGCAGAGTGAGGACTTAAAACAGGGTTACCTATTTTCACGCTCAGGATGCTTTCCATTATACCATTCTGGTCCTTACCTAGTAAATATGCCTGAATTTCCTATGGAAATGAATTTAGAGGTGAAGCCAAGATGGCTCACTGAAGGCAGGGATTCATCTGAGCTCACCCCCAAAGTCTTCCAAATACCTTTAAATGAGGGAAAGAAGAGAGGAAGAAGAGCTATATTTGAGCTCTACTCTCATCAGATTTGGTTCAAAGAAAGAATAAAATACTCTAAGAAGTATAAAAATCCAACTTGTCCTAAATACAGTAGGAGGGATAAAGGGAAAGATGGTGGGGGGGGGGGCAGAATGGAGGGAAGAAGTAGCAAGAGGAAAAGAGTAAGATAAGGGAGGGAAATCAAGAGAAAGGGTAAATGGAGGAAGGTGGTGGTCAAAAGCAAAACTTGTGAGGAGTGGAAGGGAGAGGGGACAAACAAAAGTATAAATTTGTTGGGGAATAAGATGGAGAAAAATACACAGGTAGTAATCGTAACTGTGAATGTGAATGGGATGAACTCTCCCATAAAATGGAGGTTTGCCTGAATGGATTAAAAATGAAAATTATACAATATGTTGTTTACAAGAAACACATTTGAAAAACAGGATAATACACATAGGGTGAAGGCAAAATGCTGGAGTAGAATATATTGTGCTTCAGCTAAATTAAAAAAAAAAAGCAGGGGTTGCAATCCTAATCTCAGACAAAGAAAGGCAAAGATTGTTCTAATTAAAAGAGATAAGGAAGTACATTATATCCTGCTAAAAGGCACCACAAACAATGAAGCAACATCATTACTTAACCTACATGCAACAAGAGGTATAGGATGCAGATTCTCAGAGGAGAAGTAAAGGGAATTACAGCCAGAAAAACATAGCAAAACAATACTACTGGGGGACTTCAACCTCCCCCTCTCTGAACTTGATAAATCTAACCACAAAATAAATAAGAAAGAAGTTAAGGAGGTGAATAGAATTTTAGAAAAGGTAGATCTTATAGACCTCTGGAGAAAACTGAATTAGGATAAAAAGGAATATACTTTTTTTCTCAGCACCTCATGGAACATGCTCAAAATTTGACCATGTACTAGGGCATAAAATCCTCACAATCCAGTGCAGAAAGGCAGAAATAGTCAATGCATCCTTTTCAGATCATAATGCAATAAAATTTATTTGTGATAAAGGACCATGCAAACATAAACTAAAAATAGGGGTCATAATGGACATCCTTGTTTCACCCCCAATCTTATTTGAAATGGATTTCGCTTATCCCATTACATATAATGCTTGCTGATGGTTTGGGTAGATGCTGCTTATGCTTTTTTTAAACGTTCAAAAATATTTATTTATTTATTTTCTAATTATTATTTAATATATTTAGTTTTCAATATTGATTTTCACAAGAGTTTGAATTACAAATTTTCTCCTCAATTCTACCCTCCACCCCCACTCCAAGATGGCGTACATTCTGGTTGCCTTGTTCTCCAATCAGCCCTCCCTTCTGTCACCCCACTCCCTTCCCATCCCCTTTTCCCTTCCTTTCTTGTAGGGCAGGATAAATTTCTATGCACCATTGACTATGTATCTTATTTTCTAGTTGCATGTAAAAACTTTTTTTTTGTTTGTGACCATCTGTTTTTAAAAGTTTGAGTTCCAAATTGTCTCCACTCTACCCTTCCCACCCACCCTCCCTAAGAAGTCAAGCAATTCAACATAGGTCACATGTGTATCATTATATATAACCCTTCCACAATACTCATTTTGTGAAACACTAACTATATTTTGCTCCTTCCGAACCTATCCCCCTTTATTGAATTTTCTCCATTGACCCATTTGCCTTTCAAAATTGTTTGTTTTTGATTACCTCCACCCCCATCTGACCTCCTTTTTATGATTCCCCCTTTTTTTATCTTCTTCCTCCTTTTTTACGATATGGTAAGATACCCAATTGAGTATGTATGCTATGAGAGCAAGATTCACTCATTCCCCAACAACTGCCTTCTCTTCTCTTCCTACAGAACTGCTTTTTCTTGCCACTTTTATGAGAGATGATTTACGCAATTCTATCTCTCCCTATTTCCCTCTCTTATGCCTTAATTTGATTTTATTTCTTTTAGATATCTTCCCTTCATCTTCAACTCACCCTGTGCCCTCTCTCTCTCTCTCTCTCTCTCTCTCTCTCTCTCTCTCTCTCTCTCTCTCTCTCTCTCTCTCTCTATATATATATATATATATGTATATATACACACACACACATATATATACACACAAACATATATACATACGTACACATACATACATATATACACATATATACACACAAACATATATACATACGTACACACACATACATATATATACATAAACATATATATATATGCATATTCCCTTCAGCTACCGTAATACTGAGGTCTCATGAATCATACACATCATCTTTCCATGTCGGAATGTAAACAAAACATTTCAGCTTTAGTAAGGCCCTTGCAATTTCTTTTTCTTGCTCTTTTTCTTGATTACCTTTTCATGCTTCTCTTGATTCTTGTGTTTGAAAGTCAAATTTTCTATTCAGCTCTGATCTTTTCACTGAGAAAGCTCAAAAGTCCTCTGTTTTATTGAAAGTATATATTTTGCCTTGGAGCATGATACTCAGTTTTGCTGGGTAGGTGATTCTTGGTTTCAATCCTAGTTTCATTGACCTCCAGAATATCGTATTCCAAGCCATTTGATCTCTTAATGTAGAAGCTGCCAGATCTTGGGTATTCTGATTGTGTTGCCACAATATTCAAATTGTTTCTTTCTTGATGCTTGCTGTATTTTCTCCTTGATCTGGGAACTCTGGAATTTGGCGACAATATTCCTAGGAGATTTCTTTTTGGGACCTATTTGTGGAGGTGATCTGTGGATTGTTTCAATTTCTATTTTGCCCTGTGGCTCTAGAATATCAGGGCAGTTCTACTTGATAATTTCTTGAAAGATGATGTCTAGGCTCTTTTTTTAATCATGGCTTTCAGGTAGTCCAATAATTTTTAAATTATCTCTCCTGGATCTATTTTCCAGGTCAGTGGTTTTTCCAATGAGATATTTCACATTGCCTTCCATTTTTTCATTATTTTGGTTCTGTTTTATAATATCTTGATTTCTCATAAAGTCACTAGCTTCCACTTACTCCAATCTAATTTTTAAGGTAGTATTTTCTTCAGTGGTCTTTTGGACCTCCTTTTCCATTTGGCTAATTCTGCCTTTCAAGGTATTCTTCTCCTCATTGGCTTTTTGGAGATCTTTTGCCATTTGAGTTAGTCTATTTTTTAAGGTGTCGTTTTCTTCGCTATATTTTTCAGTATTTTATGGGGTCTCCTTTAGCAAGTCATTGACTTGTTTTTTATGGTTTTCTCACATCCTCCTCATTTCTCTTCCCAATCTTTCCTCTACTTCTCTAACTTGCTTTTCCAAATCCTTTTTGAACTCTTCCATGGCCTGAGACCAGTTGATGTTTTTCTTGGAGGCTTTTGTTGTAGTCTCTTTGACTTTGTTGACTTCTTCTTGGTGTATGTTTTGGTCTTCTTTGTCACCCAAGAAAGATTCCAAAGTCTGAGACTGAATCTGGGTGCATTTTCGCTACCTGACCGTATTCCCAGCCAACTAACTTGACCCTTGAGTTTTTTAGCGGGTTATGACTGCTTGTAGAGTTAAGAGAACTATGTTCCAAGCTTGGAGGGATGTGCCAGCTCTGCACAGCAGCACTCCTCCTTCCCCAAGAACCCCCAACCCTGACTGGACTTAGATCTTCAGCAGACTCTTCATTCCTACTCTGATCCGCCACTTAATTCCTCCAACCAGGTGGCCTGGGGCTGGAAGCAACTGCAGCTGTAGTTCTGTAGCTTCCCCACCTCCGCTGCCCTGGGGCGGTGGCTGAACTGCGAACTCCTTTCTTCACTCTATACCCAGCAGCTTTTCCCACTAATATTGTATGTTGTCTTTGGTGTTTCTGGGTTGAGAAGTCTGGCAACTGCTGCAGCTCACTGATTCAGGGCACTAGGGCACGGTCCTCCCGGCTCCTGCTGTGGTTGGTCCATGCCACCCATGCTGGGCTTTGCTCTGCTCCACTCCACTCCCAGTTCCGTGCGGGATAGACCTCACCCAGAGACCAACCAGGCTGTCCAGGGCTGGAGCCCTGTTTCCCTCTGCTATTTTGTGGGTTCTGCAGTTCTAGAATTGGTTCAGATCCATTTCTTCATAGGTTTTTGGAGGGACTCGGTGAGGAGTTCACGCTAGTCCCTGCTTTCCAGCTGCCAACTCGACTCTGCCAGCTGCTTACAACTTTAAGGAAGGCCATTTATTCCTACTAATCTTAATATAAAGAACAAGTGGGCCAAAGAACAAATCATAGGAACAATCAATAACTTCATTCAAGAGAATGACAATAATGAGACAACATACCAGAATTTATGGGATGCAGGAAATCTGTTCTTACTGGAAGTTTTAAATTTCTAAATTCTTACATGAATAAAATACATAGAAAAGGGATCAATGAATTGGGCATGCAACTGAAAAAAAAAACTAGAAAAAAACTAGAAAAAAAAACTAGAACAAATTTAAAATCCCCAATTAAATAGCAATTTTGAAATACTGAAAACCAAAGAGAAATTAATAAATTGGAAATCAAGAAAACTATTGTACTAATTATGAAAGAAAGAGCTAGTTTCACAAAAAGAAGATGAAATTGATAAACATTTGTTCAATTTGATTAAAAAGAAGAAAGAAGAAAATGAAATTAACAGTATTAAAAATGCAAAGGGTGAATTTATTTCCAATGAAGAGGAAATTAAAACAATAATTAGGAATTATTTTACCCAATTTTGTGCCTATAAATTTGACAACTGTAGGGAAATGGATGAATATTTACATAAAAATATAAATTGCCCAGGTTAACAGAAGAGGAGGTAAAAGAGCTAAATAACCCTATCTCAAAAAAAAAAATAAATTGAGCAAGTGATCAATGAAGTCCCAAGGAAAAAAATCTCCAGAGCCAGATGGTTTTATGTGTGAATTCTACCAAATAGGTAAAGAAAATTAATTCCCATACTTCGTAGACTGTTTGGGAAAAATGGGGAAAAAAGAGTCCTACCAAATTGTTTTTATGACACAAATATGTTACTAATACCTAAATCAGGAAGAGTCAATATAGAGAAAGAAAACTATAGACCAATTGCCCTAATGAATATTGATGCAAAAATTTTAAACAAAATATTAGGAAAAAAGATTGAAGCAAATTATCAGGAGAATAACACACTACGATAAGGTGGGATTTATTCCACGAATGCAAGGCTGGTTCAATATTAGGAAAAGTATAAGCATAACTAATCATATCAACTATACTAGCAGAGACCATATGATTATCTCAATAGCTGCAGCAAAAGCTTTTGACAAAATACAACATTCATTTGTATTAAAAACACTAGAAATGATAGGAATAAATGGCCTTCCTTAAAATCATAAGCAGCATCTACCCAAAATCATCAGCAAGCAATATATGTAATTGGCATAAGTGAAATCCATTTCAAATAAGATCAGGAGTGAAACAAGGATGTCCATTATGACCCCTATTATTCAATTTGGTACTAGAAATGTTAGCTCTAGTCATTAGAAAAGAAAAAGAAATTAAAGGAATTAAAATAGGGAAAGAAGAAACTAAGTAATCCCTCTTTGCAAATGATAGGATGATTTACAGCAAGAAATAGAGAAAGAAATTCTATTTAAAATTATTAGAGACACTATAAAATATTTGGGAGTCTACCTGACAAGACAAACCCAGGGCCTCTATTAACACAATTATGAAACACTATTCACACAAATAAAGTCAGATCTGAACAAGTGGAAACAGCAGTTGTTCGTGGTTAAGCCAAGATAATATAATAGAAATGACAATTTTACCTAAATTAATTTATTTATTTAGTGCCATACCAATTAAACTACCATGTTTTACAGAGCTGCATAAAATAATAACAAAATCCATCTGGAAAAAAAAGATCCAGAATATGAAGGGGATTAATGAAAAGAAATGCTAGGGAAAGTGGCCTAGCCATACCAGATATTAAACTGTACTATAAAGCAGCAGTCATCAAAACTACCTGGTACTGGCTAAGAAAGAGTGGTGCATCAGTGGAAGAGGTCAGATATTCAAGTTGCAGTAGTCAAGGACTATAGCAATCTGATTTTTGCTAAACCCAAATAATCCAGCTTCCAGCTAAAGAACTCATTATTTCACAAAATCTGCTGGGAATATTAGAAAATGGTGTGGGAGAAACTGGGCATAGACCAATATCTTATACCGTATACCAAAATAAAGTGAAAATCGGTTCATGATTTATGAATAAAGGCTGATACTATAAGGAATTTGGGAGAGCAAGGAACAGTTTACCTGTCAGATTTATGAGAAAAGGAAGAATTCATGACACAACAAGAGATAGAGAGCATTACAAAATGAAAAATGAATAATTTTGATTGTGTTAAATTGAAAAATTTTGTATAAACAAAGCCAATGCAACAAAGATTATGCAGGAAGCAGAAAACTGGGAGAAAATCTTTGCAAGTAGTGTTTCTGATAAAGGCCTCATTTCTAAAATATACAGGGGACTGAGCCAAATTTATAGAAATACAAGTCATTCCCCAACTTAGAAATGGTCAAAGTATATGCACAGGCAGTTTTTAGAGGAAGCAATTAAATATATCTATAGGCATATGAAAAAATTCTCAAAATCACTATTGTTCATAGGAGCACAAATAAAAACATCTCTTAGGTACCACATCTCTCCTGTCAGATTGTCTAGCATAACAAAACAGGAAAAAGATACATACTGGAGAGAATGTGGGAAAATTAGAACACTGTTACATTGTTATTGGAATAGTGGACAGATACAGCTATTCTGGAGAGCAACTTGTAACTATGCCCAAAGGACTATAAAAGTGTGCATAGCCTTTGACACAGCAATACCACTTCTAGGGTTGTATCCTAAAGAGATCACACAAGGGGGAAAGGGAGCCATATGTACAAAAATATTTATAGTAGCTCTTTCTTGTGGTGGCAAAGAATTGGCAATGGGATGCCCCAACAATTGGGGAATGACTAATCAAGTTGTGCTATATAAATGTAATGGAATATTATTGTGCTATAAGAAATGGAGAAGATATGGACTTCATAATAACCTAGAAAGAACTACATGATATGATGCTGAGTGAGAGGAGCAGAACCAGGAGAACATTGTACAGAATCACAAACATATTGATTCTATGATGACTAACTTTGATAGACTTGGCTCTTCTCAGTAATACAAGGTTCAAAGACAGCACCAAAGGTCTCATGATGGAAATAGCTATCTACATCCAGATAAAGAACTGTGGAGTAAGAATGCAGATTGAAGGAAACTATCTGCTCTCTTTTATTTTCTATATCATTTTTGTTTTTGTTTATTTTTCCTCATGATTCACTACATTGGTCATGGTTCTTCTTTATGACATGAATATTTTGTAAATGTGATTAATGCAAAGGTATATGTAGATGATATATCAGATTCCATGCCATCTTGGGGGGAGTAGGGAGGGTAGGGAGGGGAAGAAAATTTGGAACTCAAAAAAACTGTGGAACTAGGTGCTGTAAACTGAAAGTAAAAAAAAAAAATAACAAAAAATACACACTCAGAAGATGACAAAGCTAAAGCTCCTGCATTCAATGCCACCAAAAAATATGAATTGGTATTGGCCTCAGATCATGGAACAGCTTGGAAAGGATTTTGAAAATCAAGGAAGACAGGTAGAATAAAAAATAGGAAGAGAATTGAGAGTGATGCAAGAAAAAAAATGAAAAATGAGTCAACAAATTGGTAAAGGAGAAACAAAAAAAATACTGAAAGAAATAATAGTTTAAAAACAGAGTACGCCAGATGGTAAAAGGCGCAAGACATCAATGATGAATAGAACGATTTAAAAAGCAGAGTTGGCCAAATTTAAAATGAAGCACAAAAATACACTTAAAAAAACCAACCTCCTTAAAAAATAGAACTGATCAAATGGAAAAGGAGGTACAAAAGCTCATTGAAGAAAAGAACTGTAAAACTGAATGGAGTAAATGGAAGTTAATTACTTGAGAAATCAAGAAACAATAAAACAAATCCAAAAGACTGGAAAAATAGTTGGTGATGGGAAATCTTTCAATGGAAATACAACTGATGTGGAAAATAGATCCGTGAGAGAATTTTAAAATTATTGGACTACCACAGCTTGAAAAAAAGAAAAGAAAAGAAACAAAGAACCTAAACATCACTTTTGAAGAAATCGTCAAATGGAGCCTAGCTGGCAGAGTAAATGCAGGGACTTGGCTGATTTCTACCCCAAATACCTCCAAATACCTTGAAAAATAACTCTAAACAACTTCTGGAGCAGTAGAACTAGCAAAAAGATGGAGTGAAACAAATTTCCGGACTAAGACAACTTTGAAAGTGGACAGGAAAGTTCTCTTGCACTAGAGTGAGAGAGGATCACAGTCTAGCATAGGCCCTGCCAGCACAGACTGAATCCCAGCAAATCCAGCACAGGCCTGGGGTGACTGAAAATTGGCAGGAGTGGTGGTTTCCAGATGTCTCAGCCCATAGATGGCAAAGAAAATTTAAGTCAGTAGGAAGTGACTTTCCACCTGGGTAAGAGTGGAACCCAGTCCAGCATAGCCCCTGCCAACAGAGCCCTGGCTCCTTCAGTACAACTCTGATCTCAGCAAGCAAGGAACAGGCCTTGGGAGTTAATGAATCAGCTGTGGCAGTGGCTGCAGCTGCTTACTAAGCTCTGGACCCACAGTTGGAATGGGGGTGAAAAAATTGATCAATAAAAGATTACAAGGGACTCTTTGCTATCTATAGGGTAGAATTCTATTGCTTTGCCCACACTCAGATCAGGGTTGTAGTCCTTGGTGGCAGTCCCAGGGTGCAGAGGAAGACAAGAATAGCAGAGATGGCAGCCAGAGTGAAGGAGGGACCCTTCTTCAAATTCCAGGGCAGAAAAAAGTTCTTGTGGTAACTCACACATCAAAGCACATGCCAGGAGAATACTAAACACCTGTCCTTTGATAATAACACCTGGGAAGAACTGAAAAATTCCAGGTACCTAGAAGGATCTCTGAAAAGAGCTGCTCAAAACTACTGAATCCTAGGACAGTGCTCTCTCCACCCTGGAAGCTGAACCTTACCACAATAAACAGTTAAAAGCCAATTAATAGGATGAGAAAATGAGCAAATAATGGAAAAACAAACAAACAAAAATCCTCTGACTGAAGAAACTTACTTTGTTGATGAGGAAAATCTAAACACACTCAGAAGTCAAAAGTCCTACATGCAAATCTTCCAGAAAAAAAAAATATATGAATTGTTCTCAGGGCATGGAGGAGCTCAAAAAAGATTTTGAAAGGTAAGAGAGGAAGAGGAAATTTTGGGAAGAGAAATAAGAGTGATGCAAGAAAATCATGAAAACAAGTCAATTACTTGCTAAAGGAGAACCAAAACACACTGAAGAAAATAACGGCTTAAAAAGTAGACTGACCCAAATGGCAAAAGATCTCCAAAAAGCCAATGAGGAGAAGAACACCTTAAAAGGCATAATTAGCCAAATGGAAAAAGAGGACCAAAAGAACACTGATGAAAATACTACCTTAAAAATTATGATGGAGCAAGTGGAAGCTAGTGACTTTATGAGAAATCAAGAAATTAAAAAAAAAACAAAAGAAAGAAAAAAATAGAAGACAATGTGAAATATCTCATTGGAAAAAGCATTGACCTGAAGAATAGATACAAGGGAGATAACTTAAAAATTGTTGGACTACGTGAAAGCCATGATCAAAACAAAAGAATCTAGACATCACCTTTCAATAAATTATCAAGGAAAACTGCCCTGATATTCTAGAACCAGAGGGTGAAATAGAAATTAAAAACATCTACCAATCACCTCTTGAAAAAGATTCCAAAAAGAAAACTTCTAGGAATATTGTAGCCAAATTTCAGAGTTCCCAGGTCAAGGACAAATTATTGCAAGCAGCCAGAAAGAAACAATGAGAGCATTGTGGAAACACAATCAGAATAACACAAGATCTAGCAGCTTCTACATTAAGGGATTGAAGGGCTTCCAGTTCTCTCAGCCCACAAATGGTGCAGGAATTGAGCAGGTGATCAAGGGAGGATTGCAGGGATATATTTGCAGGCACTGAGGCAGGATTGTCTTATTTTGCCCATGTTTAATCTGGGTCGCAGTTCTGGGTGTTGGTCCTGGGGTGAGGAGAAGAGCTGCTGGTGGAATTGAGGCAGTGGTGGACAGGGAATCCTCTTCATAGTTCCAAGGCAGAAAATGGTGCTTGGGGTCACTCACAGATTAGACAGTCCAGGAGAGGAGTAAATGCCCTTCTTTTGATCATACCACCCTGGAATAAGTAAAAATTTACAAGGCCCTGGAAGTATTAGTGAAAACAGCTGCACAAAACACCTGAACCTTGGGACAGCTTGCCCGCCACCATGGAAGCAGAGTCTCACCTTAAGAAAGAGCTAAAAAGTCAAAAAATTGCCTGGGATTAATAGCAAACAATGGAAAAAATATACTATAGAATCTTATTTTGGTGACAAGTAAGATCAAAACACACAACCAGAAGAAGCCAGCAAATTCAAAGCTTCTACATCTAAAACCTCCAAAAAAAAAATACGGATTTGTCACAGACCATGGAAGAGCTCAAAAAGGATTTTTAAAATCAAGTAAGAGGGGGGGGGCGGAGCCAAGATGGCTGCATGAAGGCAGCGTCTTACCAGAGCTCTCTCACAAGGTCTGTCAGATTCCCATAAAAAAGTGAATTTGAGCAGATTTGAGAGAGTCAGAAACTGCGAGCAGTCTGCGTGGGGCAAATTTCTGAGCCGGGAGAGTCTGAAAGGCCAAAGGCACGAATCTGTAGGTTCGGAGAGTGCTCAGCTGCGGAGCTGCTCCAGACCAAAACGGAAGTGGCCGGCTGGGAAATCCACATGGGAGACAGGCTGGGAGAAAGCTGGGTGCCCAAAACCAGCGGAGATCCCCAGGCCACTCAACACAGGACGGCAGCGAGGAAAGGCAGCGCAACTCAACGCCACCAGCCGGGAGACACAATGGCCAGGTAAACAGCTCTAATCCCTACCCCCCTCACCCAGAGAATTCCTTGGGGAAAAAAAAAGAAAGCTGAAACAGAGGAGAAAGTAGTGGGGCCTCACAGGACAAATACTAGAAGCTCATTAGTCCCAGAGGGGCAGAGTCAGCAGGAGTCAACCAGGAGCCCAGATGTAATCTTGCTTCCCCAGGGGTAGTGCCAGGAGCCCAGATGTAATCTTGCTTCCCCAGGGAAAGGGCCAGAGATCAGCTCAAACAACAAACAGCTGAGACCATTGCTGAAAAGCAAGTGCTGGAGAGCACCCATACGGAGTGAGACACCAGGGAGCCAGACCCCTCCCCACACCTCAGGAAACTGAAGGCTATAATTCCAGACTCACAACCCCCAGAATAAGAAAGCTGGGACAGAGAGCCCTGAGGCCCAAAGGTAAATACTTGTTGTAATGCCAGGAAAAGGCAAAACACCAAACATGAAGAAGAATACAAAAAAACCAAGGACAATAGATTCTTTTTATGGAGACAGGCAGGATCAAAATATCAACATGGAAGGGGACATCAATGTCACTATAGACGTGTCTGATACCTCAAAAGGTAATACGAACTGGTCTCCAGCTCAAAAAGCATTGCTGGAAGAGCTAAAGGAGGATTTTAAAAACCAAATTAGTGAGCTAAAAGAAGACAAAATCAAGTCCCTAAAGAATAAGATTGGTGAAATGGCTACGGAGATACAGAATCTAAAGAGAGAAAATGACACCCTGAGAGGTAAAATCAACCAATTGGAAAAGGAGACTCAAAAGCAAAATGAAAACACTAACTCATTAAAATTTGAGTTGAGCAAGTGGAAGCTAATGAATCTATGAGGCACCAGGAAGTAGTAAAGCAAAACGTTAAGAATGAAAAAATAGAAAAAAATGTGAAATACCTGATTGCGAAAACAACTGACCTGGAAAATAGATCCAGGAGAGACAATTTAAGAGTTATTGGTCTACCGGAAATCCACGATGAAAAAAGGAGCCTTGACAGTATCTTCGAAGAAATTATGAAAGACAACTGCCCAGAGGTCCTAGAACCAGAGGGCAAAAGAGTCATTGAAAGAATTCACCAATCACCCCCTGAAAGAGATTCCAAACTGAAAACACCAAGAAATATTATAGCCAAATTTCAGAACTCTAAAGGAGAAAATACTGCAAGCAGCCAAAAAAAAGCAATTCAAATATCGTGGAAATACAGTCAGGATCACGCAGCATCTCTCAGCTTCCACATTAAAAGACAGGAGAAATTGGAATATGATATTCCAAAGGGTAAAGGAGCTGGGACTACAACCAGAGATCAACTACCCAGCAAAACTAAGCATAATTTTCCAGGCAAGGCAATGGACATTCAATGAAATAAGGGAATTCCAGACTTTCCTGATGAAAAGGCCAGAACTCAATGGAAAATTTGATCTCCAAATACAAAACTCAAGAGAGACATAAAAAGGTAACCACGGGGAAAAACCCCCAAAAAACTTATAAACCAATAAGGGCAGGTTGTTTACATCTTTATGTGGCATTATATCATCTTATGTATGTTTTATATATATATATGTATACATATATATATATACACACACACACACACACACATATATACATATATACACGTATATATATACACTATATATTTATATATATACATATATATGTGTATATATATATATATATATATTTATACATATACAAGTCAGTCTTGAGAATGGTACAGGTATTATGACTATTGAAAGAGATATACATAGGTTGTGAATGCCTGTATAAATTAACTGATGTAAAGATATAAAATGTAAGTAAGAGATATAAAGGGAGGGCTATGAGAGGAGTAGTAAGGAGGTAGTAGAAAAAGGTAAATTACACCAAATGAAGTGGCAAAAACACATTATAGTAGAGGGAAAGAAGGGAGGGAGAAGAGCAGTATTTGAGCTTTACTGTCATCTGATATAGTTCAAGAAGGGAATAACATACCCTGATAAGTTTAGAAATCTAACTTGTCCTACGGGAAGTAGGAGGGGAAGAGGGGAAAAAGGGAGGAGGGTGGTGAGAAGGGAGAGGAGAAGTAGCAAGTGAGAAATGGTAAGATGAAGGAGGGGAATAAAGAGGGAAGTTAAACTGAGGAAGGCGGTGGTCAAAAGTAAAATTTTGTTGAGGAGGAGAAGGGGAAAGGGAGAAATAAAAGCATAAATAGGGGGAATTAGGATGGAGAAAAAGACACAGATAGAAATCATAACTCTGAACTTGCAGGGGATGAACATTCTCATAAAACAGAAGCAGATAGCAGAATGGATTAAAAACCATAATCCTACAATATGCTGTTTACAAGAAACGCATTTGAAACAGGGGGATACACATAGGGTAAAGGCAAAAGGCTAGAGTAAAATATATTGGGCCTCAGCTAAAGTAAAAAAAGCATGTGTAGCAATCCTAATCTCAGACAAAGCAAAAGTAAAGATAGATTTAATTAAAAGAGTTAAGGAAGGACATTATATCCTGCTAAAAGGCACCATAAACAATGAAGCAATATCATTGCTTAACATATATGCACCACGTGGTAAGGAGCATAAATTCTTAGAGGAGAGGTTAAGGGAGTTACAGGAAGAAATAGACAGCAAAACTATAATATTGGGAGACCTCAACCTCCCCCTTTCTGAACTTGATAAATCCAACCTCAAAATAAATAAGAAAAAAGTTACGGAGGTAAATAAAATTTTAGAAAAGGCACATATGATAGACCTCTGGAGAAAACTGAATGGGGATAAAAAGGAATATCCTTTCTTCTCACAAGTGCATGGCCCATACTCAAAAACTGACCATGTACTAAGGCATAAAAACCTCACAATTCAGTGCAGAAAGACAGAAGTAGTCAAAGCATCCTTTTCACATCATGATGCAATAAGAATCATTTTTAATAAAGTACCATGGAAAAATAAGCTAAAACCTAATTGGAAACTAAATAATTTAATTCTAAAGAATGAGTGAGCCAAAGAACAAATCAGAGAAACAATTAATAACTTCATTCAAGACAATGACAATAATGATACAACATACTAAAACTTATGGGATGCAGCAAAAGCAGTTCTTAGGGGAAGTTGTATATCCCTAAATACCTACATGAATAAAATAGGGAAAAAGGAGATCAGTGATCTGGGCGTACAGCTGAAAAAGCTAGAAAAAGAGCAAATTGAAAACCCTCAATTAAATACCAAATTAGATATACTGAAAATCAAAGGAGAGATTAATAAAATTGAAACCAAGAAAACTATTGAATTAATAAATAAAACAAAGAGCTAGTTTTATGAAAAAACCAATAAAATTGACAAACCTTTGGCCAATTTGATTAAAAAAAAAGAAAGAAGAAGATCAAATTACCAGCATAAAAAATGAAAAGGGTGAGGTCACCTCTAATGAAGAGGAAATCAAAACAACAATTAGGAATTATTTTGCCCAACTGTGTGCCAATAAATTTGACGACCTTAGAGATATGGATGAATATCTACAAAAACATAAACTGCCCAGGTTAACAAAAAAGGAAGTAAAATTTCTTAATAACCCCATATCAGAAAAAGAAATTGAGTATGCCATCAATGAACTCCCTACGAAAAAATCTCCAGGGCCAGATGGTTTTACATGTGAATTCTATCAAACATTTAAAGAACAACTAATTCCAATACTTTGTGGACTATTTGGGAAAATAGGTGAAGAAGGAGTCCTATCAATACCAGGAAGAGTCAAAACAGAGAAAGAAAATTATAGACCAATTTCTCTAATGAATATTGATGCAAAAATTTAAAATAAAATATTAGCAAAAAGATTGCAACAACTCATCATGAGAATAATACTCTATGACCGGGTAGGATTTTTTCCAGGAATGCAAGGCTGGTTCAATATTAGGAAACCTATTAACATAATTGACCATATAAACAACAAAACTAGCAGAAACCATATGATCATCTCAATAGATGCAGAAAAAGCCTTTGACACAGTACAACCCCCATTCCTATTAAAAACACTACATGCTCGCCTTTTTTGCTTCTCTTTTGTTTTTGTTTTTGGGTTTTGTTTTTTTTTTTTGGTTCTGTCTCTTCTTTCTCATGATTCATTCCATTGGTCATAATTCTTCTCCACAACTTGACTAGTGTATAAATTAATTCAATGTGAAGTTATACATGGTTTTTATATGAGATTCCATGCCGTCTTGGGGAGGGAGGGGAGAAAATCTGGATCTCAAAATTATGTAGAACCGTGCGTTGTAAACTAAAAATAAAAAAAAAATAAAAAAATCAAGTAAGAGGAGAAGAAATTGAGAAGAGAAATAAGAGTGATGCAAGAAAGTCATGAAAAACAAATCAGCAGCTTGCTGAAAGAGATCCAAAAAATACTGAAGAAAATAACACCTTAAAAAATAGACTAACCCAAATGACAAGAGAGGTCCCAAAAACCTATGAAGAGAAGAATACCTTTATAAGCAGAATTGCCCAAATGGAAAAGGAGCTGCGAAAGCACACTAAAGAAAATAATTCCTTAAAGATTAGAATGGAGCAAACGGAAACTAATGACTTTATTACTTTAATCTGTGTTAGTCCATCTGTCAAGATATTTTATAGGGGAGTGGCCCTTGTGCATGTTGAAGCTTCTTGGAGCCATAGGTGACAGTTGATTGCAAGGTTGACCCCACAGGCTGATTAGCAGCCTGAAAAGTTCTCAGCAGCCCTCACACCAGAAGTGCTAGACCTCTCTGAATACTAGATACACCCCAGTAGTAAGATAAACTATATAAATTCTTAGTTTTATGCAGTTACACTATATCTTAGAAATATCTTAGATATAGCTGAACACTAACTAGGGTTTGGGCCTTTGGCTTTTGATGCAGTGAATAAACACTATACTCAACTCTTCTCTTTGTTCCTCAATGTGTATCAGCAAAGTATATTGAAGTTATAAAGAATAAATACTGCTCCATGGTATAAGTATAACTTGTGTACTCTCAGTTCAGCTTATTCTAATCATTTTTAAATGAAGGGGCTTAAAAGGATCCAGCTGTGAATTACATTTAGGTACAGAAAATTGTCACAGTCAGATGAATGAGACTTATATACAGGCAAAGTTGGAAAACACTAGCGTGATATGATTCAAGAATTCTGGAAAACCTCTCTTCTCACATGTACACAAGTTAAAAATACCTCTTCCACAGCTTAGAACTCTTCATGAAATTTCACCATCGAAGAGCCGAGATGGCGGCTGGAAAGCAGGGACTGGTGTGAGCTACCCTCCAAGTCCCTCCAAAAACCTATAAAAATGGCTCTGAACCAATTCTAGAACTGCAGAACCCACAAAAATAGCAGAGGGAAGAAGAGCTCCAGGCCAGGACAGCCTGGATGGTTGCTGGGTGAGGTCTTTTGTGCACAGAGCTGGGAGTAGAGCACAGCCCAGTGTGGGTCACAAGGAACAACCAGACCAGGAACCAGGTGGAGCAGGCCCTAGCACCCTGAATCAGTGAACTGTGGCAGTTGCCAGACTTCTCAACCCACAAACACCAAAGACAGCAGAGAGGAACTGCAGAACCCACAAAATAGTGGGGAGAAGCAGGGCTCTAACCCAGGAAGACCAGGATGGTCTCTGGGTAAGGTCTATCCCAGAGGGAATTGGGAGTGGAGAAGAGCAGAGCAGAGCCCAGGGTGGGTGTCATGGACCAACCAGACCAGGAGCTGGGTGGAGAGTGCCCTAGAGCCCTGAATCAGTGAGCTGCAGCAGTTACCAGACTTCTCAACCCACAAATACCAAAGACAAGAGAGAAGGTTAGTGGGAAAAGCTGCTGGGGACTGGGTGATAGAGTTCACTGTTCAGCCACTGCCATGGGCACAGTGGAGGTGGGGTAGCTACAGAACTACAGCTGCAGTTGCTTCTGGCCCCAGGCCCACCTGGTGGGAGGAATTTAGTGGCAGATCATAGCAGGAGTACAGAGCCTGCTGAAGATCTAAGTCCAGTCCGGGTTGGGGGTTCTTGGGGAAGGAGGAGTGCTGGTGTGGCAGAGCTGGCTGTAATAGCTCTGAAATCAACAGGGCATCCCCCCCAAGCTTGGAATATAGTACTCTTTACTCTACAAGCAGTCATACCCTACTGAAAAATTCAAGGATCAACTAAGTTGGCTGGGAACATTGCCAGGCAGTGAAAAAGCACCCAGATTCAGTCTCATACTTTGGAAACTTTCTTTGGTGACAAACAAGACCAAAACATAATGCCAGAAGAAGTCAACAAAGTCAAAGAGCCTCCATCAAAAGCCTGCAAGAAAAACATCAACTGTTCTCAGGCCATGGAAGAGTTCAAAAAGGATTTGGAAAAGCAAGTTAGAGAAGTAGAGGAAAGATTGGGAAGAGAAATGTGAAGGATATGAGAAAACCGTGAAAAACAAGACAATGAGTTGCTAAAGGAGACTCCAAAAAATACTGAAAAATATAGTGAAGAAAACAACACCTTAAAAAATAGACTAACTCAAATGGCAAGAGAGCTCCAAAATGCCAATGAGGAGAATAATACCTTGAAAGGCAGAATTAGCCAAATAGAAAAAGAGGTCCAAAAGACCACTGAAGAAAATACTACGTTAAAAATTAGATTGGAGTAAGTGGAAGCTAGTGACTTTATGAGAAATCAAGATATTATAAAACAGAACCAAAGGAATGAATAAGTGGAAGACAATGTGAAATATCTCATTGGAAAAACCACTGACCTGGAAAATAGATCCAGGAGGGATAATTTAAAATTATTGGACTACGTGAAAGCCATGATCAAAAAAAGAGCTTAGATATCATCTTTCGAGAAATTATCAAGGAGAACTGCCCTGATATTCTAGAGCCACAGGGCAAAATAGAAATTGAAAGAATCCACAGATCACCTCCTCAAATAGATCCCAAAAAGAAATCTCCTAGGAATATTGTAGCCAAATTCCAGAGCTCCCAGTTCAGGGAGAAAATAGTACAAGTATCCAGAAAGAAACAATTTGAGTATTGTGGAAACATAATCAGAATAATCCAATATCTGGCAGTTTCTACATGAAGACATTGAAGGGCTTGGAATACGATATTCCAGAAGTCAGTGGAGCTAGGATTAAAACCAAGAATCACCTACCCAACAAAACTGAGTATGATGCTCCAAGGCAAAGTATGGATTTTCAATAAAATAGAGCATTTTCGAACTTTCTCAATGAAAAAAGCAGAGGTGAATAGAAAATTTGACTTTCAAACACAAGAATCAAGAGAAACATGAAAAGGTAATCAAGAAAAAGAACAAGAAAAATAAATCACAAAGGACTTACTAAAGCTGAACTGTTTTATTTACATTGTTACATGTAAAGATGATGTGTATGATTCATGAGACCTCACTATTAGGGAAGCTGAATGGAATACATATATATATATATATATATATATACACACACACACACACACACACACACACACACACACATATATATATACATCTGTATATATAGAGAGATGTATGTGTGTGTATGTATACATATATGTATATATACATATATACACATATGTATTTATATACATACATCTATATATATAGAGAGAGATGTATGTGTGTGTATGTATACATATGTGTGTGTGTGTGTATATATATATATATATATATATATACAGAGAGAGAGAGAGAGAGAGAGAGAGAGAGAGAGAGAGAGAGAGAGGAGGGAGAAGCAAGGAAAAAGAAAGGAAAAAAAGGAGGGAAAAAGACAAAAGAATAGTTTGATGACAGACTAATTCATTGATTGATTTTAAACTGGACTTCCGTTATCTTATGTGTATGTACCTTCTAATAAGCAACTATTTTTACCAATGTGGCTCAGAATCTCTTCTGCTATTTTAGTCTTAAAGAGTTGCCTGAGAGGTGGAGTCAAAAATTTGGAGAGAAGTCATAAAGTTGCCTGAGCTCTCCCCAGTTTCACTCAGAAACAACATTAAATCAAGTCTCTAAATGGATTCAGGACCTACAAAAAGCTGCAGTGAAAAAATTTTCTGGCTTATGAGAGCCTAGAAGGAGTTCAGGAAAGGTATGTCTCACTTGGATAAAAGGGAAGCACAGCATACATGGTGTCTGGGGAAGGCAGACGTAGGCTCTTAGGCACAGCACGGATCAGCAACCAAAGCCCCACAGTACTGGCTCAGGAGGCCACGGGTGGAGCAGGAAAGCTGTGAGGTCTCCAGTCCCAGTTCAGAAGGCAAATTGGCATCCCTAGAAACCAGACAATAACAGGTGTGACCAGGCTAGGCTACCCCAGTAAGTGAGCAAGCCACCAACACAAGAAGACCTAGATCACAAAACCAGTGATCATGCCTAGACCCCAGCACAAGAATCTTGGGACACTGGCCCCTGTGCTACATTAGGAGAGCTTAATTTTAAAAGCCACCAAAAAGGCAAAAATATTATAAAGAAGCAAAAAAAGAACCTTCACCACAAAGAGCTTTTGTGGTGACAGTGAAGATCAAAACACAAACCCAGAAGAGGACAACAGTGTCATAATACATGCATGTAAAACTTCAAAGGGGAATATGAATTGGCCTCAAACCAAAAGAGCCTTCTTGGAAGAGCTTAAAAAGGATTTCAAATGTCAAATAAGAGAGGTGGAAGAAAAATTGAGACAAAAGAAATGAGAGGCATGCAAGAGAAAGTCAACAGCTTGGAAAAGGAAGAACAAAAGTTGACTGAAGAAAACAATTCCTTAAAAATACAATTAGTCAAATGGAAAATGGGTTACAAAAGCTAACTAAAGAAAATAATTCCTTGAAAACTAAAATTGCGCAACTCAAAGATAATGACTGTGTGAGATATCAAGAATCTGTCAAACTAAATAAAAACTATGAAAAAAGCAGATAATATCAAATATCTCATTGGAAAAGCAATTGACTTGGAAAATAGATCTAGGAGAGATAATTTAAGAATTATTGGACTACCTGAAAGGCACAATAATAAAAAAAAATAGCTACGATAGCATCTTTCAAAAATTATCAAGGAAAACTACCCTGATATACTAGAACCAGAGGGTAAAATAATCATTGAAAACATTCATTGATCACCTCTTGAAAGAGATCCCAAAATGAAAGTTCTAAGGAGTATTATAGCCAAATTCTAGAAAGAAAGAATTTAAATATCATGGAGCCACAGTCAGGATTACACAGGTTTTAACAGCTTCTATATTAAAGCATCAGAGTTCTTGGAATATGATATTCTGGATCTCAAGGGAGCTTGGATTACAGCCAAGAATCAACTACCTAGAAAAATTGAACATAATCTTTCAGAAGAAAAGATGGACATTCAATGAAATAAAAATTTTAATTATTTATGATGAAAAGACCAGAGCTGAACAGAAAATTCACCTTCAAATACAAGACTCAAGAGAAGTATAATAAGGTAAAGAGGAAAGAAAAAACAAATTAAAACAAGCCATGTTATTCAATAAGGTGAAACTGTTTACATCTTCCCCCATAGGAAGATGATACTTAAAAACCTTTGAAACATTACCTTTATTGGGCCAGTTAGAAGGGGTATACATATAGAGAGTCTATGGGTATGATTTGATTTTGATGTGATGATATAAGAAAAAAAATATGGGGTGAAATATATTTTACTGGGAACAGAGGAAAGGGGAAGTAAAATACAGTAAGTTACATACATGAAGAGGCAGAAAAGGCCTATTTACAGAAGTGGGGAAGAAGGGAGGGAAGTGATCATTGTTTGAACCTTCCCCTTTCTGGATTTGGCTCAAAGAGGGAATGACATAGATACTCAGATGGTACAGAAGCCTGTCTTAAGCAGTTGAAAGTAAGAGAACAAAAATTACAAAGGAGGGTAGATAGAGGGAGGGGAGAAAGGAGGGAAGAAGTAATAGAGGACAGGGGAAAGAAATGCAATAGAGACTGATAGAAGTGGGGTAGATTGAGGGAGATGATGGTCAGAAGCAAAATGTGGATGAGCAGTGAAGTGGAGAAAGAGAGAGATAAATATAAATGGGCAGGTAGGATGGAGAGAAACACAGAGTAATTATAATTTGGAAATTGAATGGGTTGAACTATCTCATAAAACAGGAGCAGAAACTAGATTGAACTAAAAACCATAATCCTACAATATGGTGTTTGCGAGAAACACATTTAAAGCAGAGAGATACACACAGAGTAAAGGTAAAAGGTTATAGCAAACTATATTATGCTTCATCTGAGGTTAAAAAAAATGTGACTTGCAATCTTGATCTCAGACAAAGCAATAGCAAAAATATGTGTAACTAAAAAAGATAAGGAAGGGAAATATATCTTGCTAAAAGATATCATAAAAATGAAGTGATATCAATAGTAAACAAATAGGAATGAAGTAGTATAGCATTCAAATTCTTAGAGAAATTACATGAGTTAAAGAAAGAAATAAACAGCAAAGGTATATTAGTGGAAGGCTTCAACCTACCACTCTCATAACAAGATAAATTTAACAACAAAATAAACAGGAAAGAAGTTAAGGAAATGAGTAGAATTTTAGAAAAGTTAGATATGATAGACATCTGGAGAAAACTGAATGAGGAAAGAAAGGAATATACCTTTTTTTTTCTCAGAGGTAGATGACACCTACACATACCATATATTAGGGCATAAATACATCACAATCCAATGTAGAAATGCAGAAATACTAAATGCATCCTTTTCAGATCATGATGCAATAAAATTAGATATAATTTGATTGAGAAAAAGAAAGAAAAAAAGCAAGTTAGCAGTATCAAAAATGAAAAAGGTGAATTAATCAACAATGAAGAGGTTATTTAAATGATAATTAGGAGTTATTTAGTCCAACTGTTTAACAATAATTCCAAAATTTTATTGAAATGGGTGTATATTTACAAAAATATCTTTCCTAGCTTAACAGAAGAGGAAAGAAAATTCTTCAATAACCACATTTTTGAAAAAAGATAATGAGCAAGCCATCAATGAACTCTCTAAGAAAAATATCTCCTGGGCCAGATATATTTACAGGTGAATTTTACCAAACAAGTAAGAACAATTAATTCAAATACTATATACACAACTTGGAAAATATAGGTGAATGAGTCCTACCAGACTCCTTTCAAACACAAATATCCTACTGATACCTATGAGAGCCAAAAACAAAGAAAGAAAATTATACACCAATTTTCTTAATGAATATTGGTGCAAAATTTTTTTTTCCAATTTCTTTATTTATTTTTAGTTCACCACACACGGTTCTACATAGTTTTGAGTTCCAGATTTTCTCCCCTCCCTCCCCCCTCCCTCCCCAAGACGGCATAGAATCTCATATAACTGTCATGTATAACTTCGCATTGAATTAATTTATGCACTAGTCAAGTTGTGGAGAAGAATTTTGACCAATGGAATGAATCATGAGAAAGAAGAAACAGAAACCAAAAAAAAACAACAACCCAAAAACAAAAACAAAAGAGAAGCAAAAAAGGCGAGCATGTAGTGTGCCTCGATCTGTATTCAAACTTCACAGTTCTTTCTCTGGATGAAGATAGCATTCTCCATCTCGAGTCCCCTGGAGTTGTCCTTGCCCCTTAGGTTGCTGAGAAGAGCGCAGTATGTCAGGGTTGGTCCTCACGGGATCCATATATCTGTGGCTGTGCACAACGTTCTCCTGGCTCTGCTCAGCTCACTCAGCATTATGTCGTGTAGGTTTTTCCAGGTTGTTACGAAGTCTGCATCATCCCCATTTCTTATGGCACAATAGTATTCCATTACCTTCATATACCACAGCTTGTTCAGCCATTCCCCAATTGATGGGCATCCTTTGATTTCCAATTCTTGGCTACCACAAAAAGAGCTGCTATAAATATCCTGGTACATATAGGTCCTTTTCCCGCTTGTGTGATTTCTTTGGGATACAACCCTAGAAGTGGTATTGCTGGGTCAAAGGGTATGAACATATCAATAGCCCTTTGGGCATAGTTCCAAACTGCCCTCCAAAATGGCTCGATCAGCTCACAACTCCACCAGCAATGCAACAATGTTCCAATTTCCCCACATCCTTTCCAGCATTTATCATTTTCCTGTTTTGTTATTTTAGCCAATCTGACAGGAGAAATGTGGTATCTAAGAGTTGTTTTGATTTGCATTTCTCTAATCAGTAGTGATCCAGAGCATTTTTTCATATGCCTATAGATAGCTTTAATTTCTTCCTCTGAAAACTGCCTGTTCATATCCTTTGACCATTTCTCAATTGGGGAATGGCTTGTATTCCTATATATTTGGCCCAGTTCCCTGTATATTTTAGAAATGAGGCCTTTATCAGAGATACTAGTTGCAAAGATTTTCTCCCAATTTTCTGTTTCCCTCCTAATTCTTGTTGCATTGGCTTTTTTTGTAGAAAAACATTTCAATTTGACATAATCAAAATTATCCATTTTGCATTTTGTAATGCTCTCTATCTCTTGTTGCAGGCTCTGCACTCCTGCTCTGATCTGCCACTTAATTCCTCCCACCAGGTGGGCCTGGGGCCAGAAGCAACTGCAGCTGGAGTTCTGTAGCTGCACCACCCGCACTGCCTCTGGGGTGGTGGTCAAAGTGTGAACTCTGCCCCCCGCAGCTTCTCCCACTAACCTTCTCTGTTGTCTTTGGTGTTTCTGGGTTGAAAAGTCAGGTAAATGCCACAGCTCACTGATTCAGGGCACTAGGGCCTGTTCTGCCTGGCTCCTTGCCTGGTTGGTCCTGCCACTGCCCATGCTGAGCTCTGCTCCCCTCCATTCTGTGCACAATAGACCTCATCCAGTGACCATCCAGGCTGTCCTGGACTGGATCCCTGCTTCCTTCTGCTATTTTGTGGGTTCTGGAGTTCTAGAATTTATTCACAGCCATTTTTATAGGTTTTTGGAGGGACCTGCACAGAGTTCACACAAGTCCCTGCTTTCCAGCCACCATCTTGGCTCCACCCCCCAAGGCTAGTTCAGTATTAGGAAAACTATTGGCATAAATGACCATATCATCAACACAACTAGCAGAAACCATGTGATCATCTCACTAGATGCAGAAAAAAGCCTTTGGCAAATACAACACCCCTTCCTACTAAAAACACTGGAAAGCATAGGAATAAATGGAGCCTTCCTTAAAATTATAAATAGCATCTACTTAAAACCATCAACAAGCATTATTTGTAATGGGGATAAGCTAGATGCACTCCCAATAAGATCAGGGGTGAAACACAGATGTTCGTTATCACCCCTACCATTCAATTTGGTACTAGAAACGTTAGCTGTAGCAATAAGAAAAGAAAAAGAAATTGAAGGAATTAGAATAGGCAAAGAAGAAGCTAAATTATCACTTTTTGCAGATGATATTATGATTTACTTAGAGAATCCTAGAGAATCAATTAAGAAACTGCTTGAAATAATAAACAACTTTAGCAAAGTTGCAGGATATAAAATAAACCCACATAAATCCTCAGAATTCCTATACATTACTAACAAAGCCCAATGGCAAGAGATAGAAAGAGAAATGCTATTGAAAGTTACTGTAGACACTATAAAATATTTGGGAGTCTATCTGCCAAGACAAACCCAGGGTCTATATGAACATGATTATGAAACATTTTCACATGAATAAAGTCAGACCTAAATAAATAGAAAAATATCAGTTGCTCATGGTTAGCCTGAACTCATATAATAAAAATGACAATTTTACTTCAATTAATCTATCAATTCAGTGCCATACCAATTGAACTACCAAAAAAATATTTTACAGAGCTGGATAAAATCATAACAAAATTCATCTGGACAAACAAGAGGACAGACAGGCTTGTATCTGACCATAGTAATACATACATAGTTACCAAGGAGAGAAACACCAACATCTAGGTTGTCAAAGCAAGCAGGGCTCCTTAACAGCTACCCAGAGTGTCTTCTGTTTAAATCACAAGATACTTCCAGTAAGTGAGCTCTAAACAAAATGCTAACCTCAGAGTGTATATGCCCTTTTTCTCTGCTTGAGTCCTTCAAACCTCTCAAGGCCTTCAGACCTCTCATGACCTAATTGGGAAAGGGTGTGGGCCTTCCTATAAATGAAGGCAAGACTGATTCAAAGGCATTTGATTGAATTAGTGCTGAGAAGCACTCCAAAACAAAAAAAATATGAAACAGTCCCAAGTTGCTTGCCCATACAATCAGTCATTCCTTCCCAGCCCCTCCCTCACAAGAAATGGGACTTCCTTTCTCCTTCCCAAACCCAGGTCCCCACATCACCTTAAAGACATTTTCCCCTGAGGGAATTGCCTGCCTCCCCTGGCAGGACAATTAGAGTGCATGTTCCATTCTCCATGTAGGTTCTCACTCAGGTCAGAGAAATTGGAGTGATATTCGGAAGAACCCACTAAGTTTATTGATGGTTTTAGGGATTCACCCCTACAATTCAAGCTTTCTTGGAGTGATTTGCTCATCCTCTTCTTTACCTCTTATACCATCAAAGAGAAGAAGAAAATCTAGGAAAAAGTCCCAAAGTGTGGGGATCATTTCACTAGCAATGACCCCACAAAATATCCCCGCAGGAACAGCTGCTGTATACACTAGTGACCCAGGATGGAGCTATCAAAAGAGGGAAGATAGGAGAAAGAGAGACCATATGGTAATTTTCCTGTTAGAAGGCCTAAGAACAGCATTTCAAAAGCAAATAGATTTTTTTTAAAAATTAGTGAAATTACTCAGGGAGAAAAAGAAAACCCTAACTTTTTTCCAAGACAGGCTAGAAGAAGCTATTAAGAAGTATACAAATTTAGATCCTGATTTTATTGAAGGGGCTGCAATCAATCCCTAGCATGTACTTCATTAATCAATCTTCCCCATATATTAGGAGGAAACTATAGAAACTGGCAATGGGGCATCAAATACCTCAGGCCCAAAAACTGGAAACAGCCTTTGGAGTCTTTAAAAACAGAGACTTGGGTGCAGCAGAGGAAAGAGAATACAAGGAAGGGCAAAACAGAGAACATGCTTAATTCTTGGCTGCTGCCATGGCCAGGAAAAGACCCAAATACTGCCCCTACAGGAATCCCCCTTGGAGGAAGTCTGCTAAATTGGGCAGTGGGGAAACCTGCTTTAAATGCCACAAGGAGGGTCAGTGGTCTGAGGAGTGCCCTTCTAGGACACCTCCCCAGAGAGATTCCCAGGACCACGGGACTATGCCCAGGTGACCAAGAGGCACATTTGGAGGAAGGATTGTCACTGAGGTTGGAAAAGAGGTGAAGCTGTACCTTGTCCTTAAGTCTCCTATAGACATGAAATCATGGGGGAGCCTAGGACTTGGCAGCGCTCCTACTCTCTCTCTCTCTCTCTCTCTCTCTCTCACTGAGCCCTGGGCAAAATCAAAGCTGAAGGTAAGGCTACACACTTTATCATGGCTACATTCTCTTGTTTTGAGTAATTACTTTGGCCTAATCTGCCCCTTGACCCACCAGGTCAAGGCTATTGAAAGGGAAATTAAGATATATCTCCAGATATACCCCCTCCTCTATGTAATTGAGGATCTGTTGTTCGAACACTCCTTTCTTGTGCTCTCCTCTTTCCCTGCCTCCTTTTTGGGAAGGGACCTAATGGTGACATTGGGGAGCTAATTTTGTCTACTTAAGCCTCTCATTTTCCTTCTCCCTCTTTTCACCAGATCTCCTCATGTTCCCCCCGAAGTGTGGGAGATAGCTGAGCCAATTGTTTGGGATCGTGTAATTCCTGGGTGAGCTACTTCTGCTACCCCAGCCATAACTTTCCTCGAAGATCTTATTTTGTTCCCCCATCTATATCCAATTAAGCCCAAGGCCTAGGAGGGACTGAAACCATTACTTGCTACTCAAAGCCCTGACTCACTCTGTGTACAGTGAGGCCCAGACTAGGTTAAAGCTTTTGAGACTTTCCAAGAATCCAGCATTAGCTCTACCCAATCCAGAAAAAAACAAAACAAAACAAAACAAAACATTTTGGTCTTTATGTTGATGAAAGGAGAAGGCAGGTTTTTGTGGTCCTAATCTACTCTTTTGGACCTGACCCCAGGCCAGTTGCCTATTTTTCAAAACAATTACACCCCATGGCTGCAACAGCCATTCTAACTGAGGAAGGTTCTAAACCTCTAGTTGACCAGCCCTTAGAAGTTGACTCTGCATTGAGTTCAGACCATCTGGAAGCAGATGGCCACCAGTGGCTGTCTAGCCACAGCCTCACCAAATATAAAGCCTTACTCTTAGATACCTGTTACCTAATTCTTTGGGTATGCTACACAATCCTGAACCCTGAAGTAGTGTGGTACACAGAAGAAGTGGTTAGAAGAGTTAGGTATGAAATAGTCCTCTTTAATTCCTACAGGCAAATTATCCTTTCTTATACTCCTATACTGCCTATTTAGTCCTTGTTTTCTTAACCTCTTTGCCAGGTGTGTCTCTTCCAGGGTTGGAGCTATCAACTTCCAGATGACTTAACAGGCTAGGTACCACTTGGTACCACTTGAACCAAATCCAGTCAGGCAGGGATAACTCTATACCACTTATCAGCAGGAAGCAGTTTCAGAAGCCAAGACCTTCGCCCTTTACCCCAAAGGAATTTGTGTCCCATTTGTTTGAGGGTGAAATGATGGGCGTACAGGCTCTGGCAACCACCTTGAAGTCTCCTTGAATCTTCCCACTTTGTGAAGCATTTGCCTAAGGCCATAAGCCTTACATTATCCCTAACCCTCTATTGTTGAGCTACTTCCCACCCTTGATCTTATCAAAGTATCTATGACCAAATCTGTTACACTTGAACTAGCCTGGCCCTACATTGTCTGTTACCTCCAGATTGCCTCTGGCAACTTCCCACCCATAATCTCATTCCTGGAGTCTAACCTCACCCCAGTCACCCCAGTCTCATCCTTAGTAGACTCCTCCTCAAGACTCTCCCTAAACTCTTCCTCCTATCACCCCAGAAGCACCCCTAGATCCCTCCCACAGTCTTTCTCTATATAAGATGCATCTTGACTCCAAGAAGGTGTTCAGAATCAATCTAGCTCAGCAGACTGAATCTGGCTTCCTTGTGTCAATATGAGCATCACAAATAGTGAGGCTTCTTAAGACTCTATGTGATATGGTGCAGCTTTAATAAACTTTGTTTTTCTTTGGCTGAAAAAAAAGAGCAGAACTGGCCAAATGGAAAAATAGGTTCCAAAGCTCATTGAAGAAAATAATCACTTAAAAATTAGAATGGAGCAAATGGAACCAATGACTTTGTCAGAAATCAAGAAAGTATAAAGCAAAACCAAAAGAATGAAAAAAATAGTGGGCAGTGTGAAATATCTCATTGGAATAACAACTTACCTGGAAAATAGATCCAGGAGAGATGATTAAAATATTATTGGACTACCTGAAAACCATGATCCAAAAAAGCACCTTGACATAATCTTTCAAGAAATTATCAAAGAAAACTGCCTGGACATTCTAGAACCATAGGGTAAAATAGAAGTGGAAAGGATCCACTGATCACTTCCTGAAAGAGATTCCAAGAGGAAAATGCATAGTAATATTGTAGCCCAATTTCAGAGTTCCCAGGTGAAGGAGAAAATATTGCAAGCAGCCAGAAAACAAAACAAAACAAAACAATTCATGTATTGTGGAAATATAATCAGGATAACACGAGATTTGGTAGCTTTTACATGAAGCGATTGGAGGGCTTGGAATATGATATTCCAGAGGTCAATGGAGATAGTATTAAAACCAAGAATCACCTACCCAGCAAAATTTAGTATAATATTTCAGGGGAAAATGAAATTTCAATGAACTAGTGGACTTACAAGCATTCTTGTTGGAAACACCAGAGCTGAATAGAAATTTTGAGTTTCAAATGCAAGAATCAATAGAAACATGAAAATATAGACTGGAAAGAGAAATCATAAAGGACTTATTAAAGTTGAACTGTCTACCTTTCTACATGGAAAGATATTTATAACTCAAGAGACCTTTTCTCAGTATTAGGGGACTTAGAGGGAATCTATATCTATATCTATATCTATATCTATGTCTATCTCTGTATCTATCTGTGTCTATCCATCACCTAACTCTGTGTATGCATATATGTATATATATATATATATGTGCATGTGTGTGTGTCTGTGTATGTCTATGTATATGTGTATATATATGTATATATGTGTACATACATGCATTTGTATATGTATATACGCATGTTTGTGTGTTTATGTAGACAGAGGGCACGTGGTGAGCTGAACATGAAGGGATGATATCTAAAAAATAAAATTAAGTGTTGAGGGGGATGCACTGGGAGAAAGAGAAAGGGAGAGACAGAATGTAGTAAATCATCTCACATGAAAGAGGCAAGAAAGAGCTTTTACAATGGAAGGGAAGAGGGAGGCTGTGAGAGGGAATAAGTGAGCCTTACTCTCATCAGATTTGGTTTAAGGAGGCCATAACATACATACAATTGGTTATGGAAATCTCTCATACCCTACAGGAAAGCAGGGGGAAGGGGATAAGAGAGGGGGGATAATAGAAGGAAGGGCAGATTGGGGAAAGGTCAATCAGAAGGAAACACTTTTGTGGAGCAATAGGTCAAAGGAGAGAATGGGAGGGAAAGGGAGAGATGGGGAGAAAATTTGGAATTCAGGATCTTGTAGAAGTGAATTTGGAAACTGAAAATAAATTTATATAAAGAAGGAATATCTGGAATACAAAGAACTGAACGAAACAAAGAATAGTCCTTGATGTACCAGCAGTTAAGAGGTACAGCAGAGAAGAATGTTGAACCTGAGGTCAGGAAGATCTGAGTTCTAATTCAGCCTCATATCCTTACTAGCTTTTTAACTATGGGAAACTCACTAAAACTCTGCATACCTCAGTTTCTTCAATTGTAAAATCATGATAATAATAGCACCCACCTCCTAGAATTCTTGTGAGGATCAAATGATATAAACTTTTTAAATTGTTCAGTACAATACTGAGCAGATAGTACTTAGCAAACAATGTTTGCTTGTATCTATCCTTCCTGGGTTTTGGATCATCAAGGCACTTTATGTTTATTTTCATCCTTAGAATTATTTTTTGGGGGGGGCGGGGGGGATGTGGATGGAATGTGACACTGAAGCACTCCATGATTCTCCACTTATAATTATATCTTTTCTCACTTGCATTGTGCTGAGTATCAGCTGATCACTTTAGACATGAAAGCATTTGCTTCCTCTCCATAAGTGAGAGACTATCTGATGTCATTTGTATTCACCTCGGGCAGACACTGAGCCTCTGCTCATTTCATCAAAGAACTATTTATGAGGCCGTAAAAAAGATGAGTTTCTCTGAATAGTCTCCAAATTAAACTTTTTAAAGTTTAATGTTGGCACACAAGAATAATTACAGTTATAAACCATTAAACATTTAGAGAAAATTTATAGGATTGGAAGGAGAAAATTTACAGCTGTGGCCTAATATAATAAATTTTCACTGTAAAAGCAGCTCCACAGAAACATTTCTATTCGGAACTTTAGAAAAAGGAAATGCCTTATTAAGATCACCCAAATACCCAGGCAATATACTTGAACATCATTTATATAGAAAAATGAAGACCTTTGTAAGAAACTGTTAATTAACCTTATAGGAAAGAAGTCAGCATTTTTTTTAACATCAGTAAATAGAGTGCTATGAATTCATTTGAAAGGATAAACTACAGACACTGTCTTATCCTAGAAAGCATTTCAGTGCCTTATAATTCTGTCTGTTCCTGTCTCCCCCAATTTAAGATCTAGTGAGTATTAAAAATTACAGGGCCAAGCATATCTCTGAACTAAAATCAGAATTTCAATTTATTTTTCCTAGAAAAACTCTTGCAACTTAATACTCAAATACCCCAATGAATCTGTGACTTCAAGCATGTAGGTATTCCCTCCAGTTTTACATGTCTCAACCTCTCCTTGCTACCTATCCTGTATTGTTCTTGCATCCTCTCACAATTTCTCCAGAGGAGATCCATTCCAGATGAGATTCTGGGACTATCCTTACTTTCTTTCTGCATCAGGAGGATGCGTATTGACTGTTCTTTCATTCACCTCTTCTACCTGAGCAACTTATTTTTTTCTATGTGTAATTCTTTGATGATATTCCTTACAATTCTTTTCACAATTCCTCATTTATGTTATGGCACAGACTGCTCAAAACTCAAAATGTGTCGCTCCATTGTCCATTAGGTGATCTTCAACTCAAAATTTTTAAATATAATAGTGTCAGGAAACATTCTTACCAATCTTCCAAAGCTCTCTCATATCTAAAAGTATATTTGTTGGTGAAGCTTTGTCTCATTGAACTTAAAAATAGATTGTCTGTCTTAACAGTCAATGCTCATAATCATTTTTTGCAGGTGTCAAATGATGGGTCATCTAATTTGAAGGTCTAGTCGATGCAGTTATTAAGGTGCCTGGGGAAAAATAAAGAAGAAAATAGGTTTTGGATGGTTGTCAGTTGCTTTTTAAGAATACAACCAAAATAATTTTTTATCTAACTAACCCACTGATCAGTGATTTTTTTTCCACTTTTCACAAAAGCTCACCTGAGTCTTATGTTTTTTATAAGGTGCAACTATTCCCTTTAGATCAGCTTTGACCAGACACATTAACTAGAAACATCACTAAAGGATGTCATGCATAGGGCATTGGACTTGGAGACAGGACAACCTGGATTCAAATCCCTCATTGGACATTTGTTAGCTTCATGATTTGGGGCAAATGATTTAACCTCCTTGTGCCTCATCTTCTTCCTCTGCTATATGAAAGGGTTATACTTGATGAACTCTAACATTCATTCTTGCTATAAATAAATGACACTCTGACTCAAATAAAAGATATGCCTTGCAATGAAAGAAGTTTTTCAATCTGCTTTCCTTTGTAGTTTATATCAACAAGATCAAATTTAGTCCCATATCTGAAGATACATGGAAATTTTCTTGGCAGGACTGCATGAGAATAACCTGTGTTTTCTACAAGCATGGAAATTTACATAAATACTTTAACTAAAGCACTTGTGTGGATTTCTGTGCTCATGGTGGACACAGGTGGACTGCATGGGGGTGCATGGCCCATGTTTTGGAAAGCCCTGATGTATAATATAAACATTACAATATCAGTACAGGTTAGAGTTTGGCAGTGGATCTGAAATTGCATAGTTTAGGGAATTCATGAGTAGGCAAACTCCCTGTACCGATATAGATAGACACCTTCTTGGCAACTTGTGGTCCTAAAGACTTACTTAAAATACTGAGAGATTAAATGACTTGTCCACAATCACATAGCCATTTTGTTTTAGAGACAGTATTTGCACCCAGGTCTTCCTGGCTTTGAGGCCAATCCTTTAACTACTATACCACTCTGTCAATACTAAGAACAATTTGTTTTATTAAGTATAAGTAGAAAAGGAAGAAAATAGATAGGTAATTGATAAGATAGATAGATAGATAGATAGATAGATAGATAGATAGATGCAACATCATAATGGAAAACAGTGATAGAAAAGTAAGAGATTCCATTTTCAAATTCCAGCTTTTGTGCTTACAATCTGTGTTTTTGGACAAGTCATTTAATTTCCATTGTTCTCCCTAGCAATCTCATCTATAAATGTATGTTTTGGACTTGTTACACTTAGAAGCTCCTTATGTATCCAGATTTATGATTCTATGACCATGTTGTCAGAGTATTAATTATAGTTTCTTCTTGAGATTTCACATGTTGTTTGTCGTCCATTCTCAAGAGAGGACTGTGACATCAGGAAGGTGATTTCATGACTTGAGAATAATCCCTACATAAAGGACAGGAATCCTAAAAATGCTTTTGTTTCTCAGATGTCTGTCAACAACTACTCCTCTCCTCTGATAGTCACATAATTTAGTGTATTTTCATAGAAAAGAACTAGAATTAGAGATTCAGAGGAAACGTGGGTTCATATTCCATCTCTGATTCTTGCTAGTTGAGTGAGCATAGTTTCATAGAATAATAGTATAATGTGAAGGTATCTTAAGGAAAGGTATCTTTGGAAAAGCTCTCTACAACATACCAAACAAGTGAATACAGCCTTTCCTTGAAGATTGTCAGTTAGAATGAACTCACTTCCTCCTCAATCAGTCCATTTTCCTTTTGGATAGCCTCTAGTTTACAGGGGAAAAATATCTACAACAAACAAAATTCTGCTTCTCTGAAACTTTTGATCATTGCTCCTCGATGTCCTCTTGGGTCAAGCAGAAGAGGATCATAGCTTCTCTGATTTTAAGAGGTCACCTAACCTGATGTCATTATTTTACAAAAAAGGAAAGTGGTTTTCCCAAATTCACACAGTTAAGTTTAAGAGTCATGAATCAACATGATTCAAACTTCTTTGACTATATACATTTAGTGTTCTTTCTGGTGGATAATGAGAACAATCCCTCACATGGTATGACAGGCCTTGTTCCAAAGTGTACAGCTGAATGCCTCACCTAGCTGCTACTCCCCAAACCCAGAATCAAAAGGGGCACAGGGGGAATGCTGTCTGTCTCTGACTCTCTCCTTATCTCTCTCTGTCTTTCTGTCTGTCTCTGTATGTGTGTGTGTGTGTGTGTGTGTGTGTGTGTGTGTGTGTGTGTGTGTGTGTGTGTAGGGGGGTATTGGAATGGTGGAGACACTGACAGGAGTTTCCAATATTTTCCATTATGATGGTAACAAGCTGTAGAGGGTTGTTACTATAGCTTATAAAATTCCCAACCTGTACACTATACACTGTAGTTTTGGTTGCCTGAATTATGGCAAACTTCAAAATGATGCATATCATAGCTGTTGATCATTATGACAGTAAAACAAACATTGGAAGACCAATGGAAAAATAGAGGAAATTAATGCATTATTGATCAAGCTATCAATCAATCCAACCTGGAATGTACTTTGAAACTCTGCTTAAAAATTCCTAAAATTTGAATAATCTGACACAGTGCTACTCTAAAGAGATCAAAGAAAGGAAAAGGATAGATAGATAGACAGATTAGATAAATAGAGATATAATGTGTATATATGTATATGTATATATGCACACATATATAACTATAAAACATAATTTATGCATATCTGTATGTGACATCTATAGTCTTATCCATATCCATATATAACTTTCATCTAGATATATTAAAATACAGTTATAAAACTTGTGTTGAAGAACTAGAAAACAAGGGGGTGTGATCAGTTAGGGAATAGCTATTGAACAAATTATAGTGATATATGAATGGATTAGGATGACATAAGAAATTATCAAGGTGATGATTTCAGAGCAACCTGGGAAAGTCTGTATGAATCACACAGAGTGAAGTGAGCAGAAACAGGAGAGCAATTTTCAAAGTAACAATATAGTAAAGACAACAACTTAGACCTGGGAGCACTTAATACAATAACCAAATACAATTCCAGAAAACCCGTGATGAAATGTTATATGCCTTTTAACAAAGAAGTGATGGATTCAGGGTACAGATTGTGACACGTATATTTTTGTACATGCCCAGTGAAAACATTGACTCACAATGCAAATTTGACTATGCGAATTTGTCACAGTATTTTATTTTGTTTGTCTGATGCAGGTGGGGGCGTAGGAGGAAGAAAGGAGCAGAGTATTGTCTTTGAACGTATTTGAGAGACAAAGCAGAGAACTTTGGAAAAATGAGATGGAAAGCAGTGATCTGCCTGTGAGTGACTTTGGTGAGAGGAGAGCAAGAGTGGAGAGCTACCTGTATCAGGATTTGGGCAGAAGCCAGGAAAAGCTGGCTTCTTCTGGAGGACCAGGAACCTGGGAGCTTAGAATTCAGCCCTGGGGCAAGATGGAAACTTTGCAGCAAGGCACTGATTGTGCATTTTGCCACCTTCCCTTGGGACTGTTTGGGACCCAGGAGGGAGGAGTGGAGTTGTCTATGGTGGGTGGGAAGAAGTGCCTTGGACCTCCCAGGACACCACTCTGTTGACTTTGTTGTCCAGCTGCTCCTCAGGACTTGGAAGCAGAGTACTGGAGCAGTATGGGGAGAAGGACACATCCTCAAGAGAACTTTATTTGGACTTTTTTGTCTATGTTGGTACTTTGCTAAGTAAAGCATGCCCATACCTGAGTGTATCTGGAGGAAGCTTTCAATGGCAATGTGTGGAGAAGGACACACCCTCAAGAAGGACTCCATTCATAATCAACTCATACTGTACCCTATGTCTATATATGTGTGTGTGTGTGTGTGTGTGTGTGTGTGTGTGTGTGTATGTATGAGCTGCTATAAATATTGTTGTACATCCTGGTTCATTTCTCACTTGTGTGATCTCTTTGGGATACAGTCCTAGAAGTAGTAGAAAAGAGTATGAGCATTTTATAGGCCTTTGGGCATAGTTACAAATTGCTCTCCAGAATGACTTGTTCAGTCATGGTAACAATGTAACAGTGTTCCAATTTTCCCACATCCTCTCCAGCATTCATCATTTTACTGTTTTATCATGTTAGCCAATCTGACAGGAGAGATGTGGTACCTAAGGGTTGTTTTGATTTGCATTTCTCTAATCAGTAGTGATTTGGAGAATTTTTTCATATGACTATAGATAGTTTTAATTTCTTCCTGTGAGAATTGCCTATTAATATCCTTTGACCATTTATCAATTGGGGAATGATTTCTATTCTTATAAATTTAGCTCAGTTCCCTGTATAGTTTAGATATGAGGCCTTTATCAGAGACACTTGTAAAGATTCTTTCCCAAATATCTGCTTCCTTCCTAATCTTTGTGGCATTGGTTTTGTTTGTACAAAAACTTTTCCATTTAATGTAATAAACATCCATTTATCATTTTGAAATGCTCTCTTTTGCTGGGTCATGAATTCTTCCCTTTCCCATCAATCTCACAGGTAAACTATTCCTTGCTCTCCCAAATTTCTTATAGTATCAGCCTTTGTTCATAAATCGTGAATGCATTTTGACTTTATTTTGTTATTCAGTGTAAGATATTGGTCTATGCCCAGTTTTTGACATACTGTTTTCCAGTTTTCCCAGCAGTATTTGTTTGTGAAATAGTGAATTCATAACCGAGAAGATGGATTCTTTGGGTTTATCAAAGAGTAGATTGTTAGAAGTGTTGGGTGTTCTGTCTTGTGTACCTAACCTATTCCATTTATCCACCACTCTGTTTTTTTAGGCAGTACCATGTGGTTTTGATTACTCCTGCTTTATAATACAGTTTAATATATTGTATGTCTAGGCCAGCTTCCCTAGCATTTGTTTTCATTATTTTTGTTGATATTTTGGATTTTTTGTTCTTCCAGATGAATTTTGTTATTATTAAATCCAGCAGTGTAAAATAATTTTTGGTAGTTTGATTGGTATGGCATTGAATACGTAAATTAATTTAGGTAAGATTGGCATTTTTATTATATCATCTAGGCCTAACCACAAGCCATTGATGATTTTCCACTTATTTAGACTTGACTTTATTTGTGTGAAAAGTGTTTCATAATTGTGCTTAAATAGGTCCTAGGTTTGTCTTGTTAGACAGACTCCGAAATATTTTGTAGTGTCTACAGTAACTTTGAAAGGAATTTATCTTTCTATCTCTTGCTGTTGGGGTTTGTTAGTAATGTGTAGGAATGCTGAGGATTTATGTGGGTTTACTTTATATATTGCAACTTCGCTAAAGTTATTCATTATTTCAAGTACTTTGTTCTACTTGATTCTCTAGGATTCTCTAAATAAATCATCATATCATCCAAAAAGAGTGATAAGTTAGTTTATTCTTGCCTATTCTAATTCCTTCAATTGCTTTTTCTTCTCTTATTGCTAAAGCTAACATTTTAGTGCCAAATGGAATAATAGGAGTGATAGCAGACATCCTTGTTTCACCCATGATCTTATTGGAAATGCATCTAACTCATCCGCTTTATATATAATGCTTGCTGACAGATTTAGGTAGATGCCACTTATCATTTTAAGAAAGACTCCATTTATTCCTATGCTTTCTAGTGTTTTTAATAGGAATTGGTGTTGAATTTTGTCAAAAGCTTTTTCTGCATCTATTGAGATGACCATATGATTTTTGCTAGTTTTGTTGTTGATGTGATCTATTTTGCTGAGAGTTTTCCTGGAAAAAATTATATATGATATATTATTCTTTTTATAAGATCTGCAGTCTTTTTGCTAAGATTTTATTTAGAATTTTTGAATCAATATTCATTAGGAAAACTGGTCTATAATTTTCTTTGTCTGCTTTGACTCTTCCTGGTTTAGGTATTAGTACCATATTGGTGTCTGACTTGGTAAAGGAGACACAAAAAATACTGCTTAAAATAGCACCTTAAAATAGAGTAAGACAAATGTCAAGAGACCTCCAGAAACCCAATGAAGAGAAGAATGCCTTCAAAGGCAGAATTAGCCAAATGGAAAAGGAGGTCCAAAACACCATTGAAGAACATACCACCTTAAAGATTAGATGAGAGCAAGTAGAAGCTAGTGACTTTATGAGAAACCAAGATATTACAAAAAAGAACCAAAGGAATGAAAAAATGGAAGACAATGTGAAATATCTCATTGGAAAAACCACTTACTTTGAGAATAGATCCAGGAGAGATAACTCAAAAATTATTGCACTACCTGAAAGCCATGCTCAAAAAAAAAATAGCCTAGACATCATCTTTCAAGAAATTATCAAGGAAAATTGCCTTGATATTCTAGAACCGTAGGGTAAAATAGAAATTGAGAGAATCCACCAGTCATCTCTTGAAAAAGATCCCAAAAAGAAAAATCCTAGGAATATTGTAGCCAAATTCCTGAGTTTCCAGATCAAGGAGAAAATACTTCAGGCAGCTAGAAAGAAACAATATCAGTATTGTGGAAACATAATCAGGATAACACAAGATCTAGCAGCTTCTACATTAAGGGATCAAAGGCCTTGGAATATGATATTCTGGATGTCAAAGTAGCTAGGATTAAAATCAAGAATTACCTACCAAGCAAAACTGCGTATAATGGTCCAAGGCAAAATAAGGATTTTCAATAAAATAGAGGATGTTCAAGTTTTCTCAATGAAAAGCCCAGAGCAGAAAAGAAAATTTGACTTTCACATACAAGAATCAAGAGAAGTATGAAAAGGTAAAGAAGAAAGAGAAATCATAAGGGACTTACTAAAATTGAACTATTTTGTTTGCATTCCTACATGGAAAGATGATGTGAGTAATTCATATATATATAGACAGAGGGCACATGTTGCATTGAATATGAAGAGATGATAACTAAAAAATGAAATCAAATTAAAGGATGAGAAAGGAATATATTGAGAGAGGAAGAAAGGGAGAGATAGAATGGGGTAAATTATCTCACATAAAAGTGGCAACAAAAAAGCAGTTCTGTTGGAAGGGGAAAAAGGGCAGGAAAGGGGAAATGAGTGAATCTTGCTCTCATAGGATTTGACTTGTGGAAGGACTAACAAACCCACTCAGTTGAGTATTTTACCCCACAGGAAAGTAGGGTGAAGGGGATAAAAATGTGGGAATGATATAAGGGAGGGCAGATAGTAGAAGGAGGTAATTGAAAACAAGCACTTTGGAAATGGAACAAGGTCAGGGGATAAAATTGAATAAAGGGGGACAGGATAGGAAGGAGGGAAATATAGGTAACCTTTCACAACATGATTATTGTGGAAGTGTTTTGCATAATGATATATGTGTGGCCTAGTTTCACTTACTTGTTTTCCTAGGGAGGGTGGGTAGGAAGGGAAGAGGGGATGAAATGTGGAATTCAAAGTTTTAAAAGCAGATGCTCAAACAGAAGTTGTTTTGCATACAACTGGGAAAATATATATATTGGGAATGGGGCACAGAAATCTATCCCACCTTATAAGAAATTAAGGTGATAGGGGATAGGGGGTAGTGGGGTGACAGAAGTGAGTACTGACTGGAGAATGGGGCAATCAGAATAAATGCCATCTTGGAGTGGGTGGTGTGTAGAAATGGGGAGAAAATTTGTAACTCAAAATCTTTTGGAAATCAATGCTGAAAACTAAAACATTAAATAATAAAATATGACAAATCCCCTGGAAAAATGCAGAACAATGAAAGGTATAGGTGTGTAATAGTAAGAAAAAAAAGACTCACTGAAGCAAAGCATGGAGGTATAAAGTATGAAGTAGGTGGAGAAATGTTATTCCTTACCTAGAATCAAGCTGAGAATATAAAAAGAAATATTTCTTTGGTGGTTTGGACTCTTAATGCTTCATATTTTACTGTCTGCAAGCCCAGAATCGTTACCTTGTGTAATCATGTGAAGGAAAGATAGTGATGGATGTTGTGTGATTATAATTTCTATGTTGTTTTTCCAGCCATCAGAACTCTGAAGTGTTTTCATAATGGCTGCAGCTGCAAGTGATGCCATTTCTGAGCAATGAGCATAATAATTTGCAAATATATATGGATTAGCACATTACTAATGTGAAGCTTGGAAACCAGCAAGTTTTGCAGCTGTTCATCTACAGCTTGTAAATGTCCAGTCCTCTGGGAATGGGGCCTTTTGCATTTGAAATGTTGTGGCTGCCAAGGGCCTTTCAGGATAGCATCAGTAGTACTTGTAGATCATATGTACACCTGAAAGGAATATTCTTTCACCCTCATCACTTATAAGTGGAAAAGTACAATTTGGGTTTCAATGTACATTTGCTTATCTCCTATGTATAGCATGTGCATGAAGCTGCTGATTGACTGATTGAACTAAGCTAAAGGTAGCAATTAGAACTTTTATGGAGTGTTATCCTGACAAAAAGTTTCCAGGAAATATTTCCCATAAAAGAATTAAAAAAAACATTACCTCTCATTGTGTAATCAGAATCAAAATGTAATTTTCCTAATTATTTTTTCTAAATTTCCAATTACTACTAGCAAAATGGTAATGATTGTTAACACTAAACATTGTACGTAGCTATAGCTATCTGTCCCGAATATTATACACACACACACATGAATATATACAAATATAGGTGTGTCTATTTCTTTCTTCAGTACATATTTTATGTGTGTCTGCCTCTTTTAAGCAACTATACGCATGATGGATAAATAAAATCACATATATTATCTTCTCTATTGGTATATTTAGAAATTTGGCAAATTTTTGGTAGCGTATTTTTTTTAATTTATTGATTGGGCCATTAATGTTCGACTGTTATTCTTCTCATTACACAAACACAAATAAGTTAATTTCAAAGTTATCCAAAAGAATTTGTCACTCCTTGCATCTTTCTTTTGACTTTCTTTTTATTTATGTCTTAAATGTTGCAAAGACACACATCTCATTCCTTTGTTCTAAAATGAATAGTAAAAGTATTTGACAAAGAGCTAAGCATTTTCTTTTATAATGCTTGTTCAAATTCTAATGATATTAAAAATTAGGGTGAGCAAGTAAATACATTTCAATTCCTGGCCATTCTAGAAAATATTTGAGACATAGAAGACATTCACTATTCTTAAGAATCTTGAACTCTAGCTGGAAAAACAGGAGTGGTACATGTGAAACAGCAATGATAAATACTAACAGTATATAAGTAAATGCTACATGATCTAATACCTACAATAGGCACTATAGTATTTTTCAAGTGCTAGACTATTTCTGCAGAGATGTAGAGATAGTGGTAAGCTTCAGGACGAAAATATTTGAGCTCTAGCTTGTACAATAATGAATGCTTAGGCATAAGTGAATGCAATGAATGTGAGAACTATTTGAATGGAATGCAAAAGCACAGGAACAAGGAGCACAGGGCATGTTTATGTGAAACTAACCTTATTGAATACTTTGAGTTCGATAGAAATGAGAAGTAAAATAAATATGAAGGTTAGCTAAAATTTTGATTTTGAATAATTTATAATAAGATTTTGAAATTTAAATAATACTGAGTTTCTGAATAGTTATTCTGAAAGTGAATCTGGTATACTGTTAGAAGAGCATGGCAGTAACATGGAGCAGGAAAATGATTGAGGGAGTGGTGATTGGTGTTGGGGGGTGGGATGGGCAACATCTCCCTATTGAATAAACTATGTGATCTGTCTAGTCAAGGTCTGCCCTTCCCTTTTTTTTGTCTTTTCCTTTTAATTCTTTTCCTTTTTCTACCCTTTCTTTCCTTTCTCATTGACTTCTATGCATTATCTGTATGAAAAGGTAAGGATGTGATAGTGATAGTCATGTTCTTTACATAACACAGAAACGTTTTTGGGAATTTTTGGTATATAACAAAAAGTGTGTTAATGGCCCTGTCTTTCCATAAGGCTAACAATTTCTGATCTTTTGTCATTTTTGCTAACTTGTTGATTGTTTGATGAAACCTCATTTTTATTTAAATTTCTTATAGTCCTAGGTATGTGCAACATATTTTCATTTTATACTTTTTAATAGTTTTCTTTATTCCTTTTAAAGCTGTTTGTTCTTGTATTTTACCAACTTACATATTGGGAAATTGTCTTATTTCTGTTAGTTGCCTCTGTATCTTAAATATTGCATCTTTGTCTGAGATACTTGATATAAAATTTTTCACACTCAATCAGCTGCAGTCTCTTCTTTTCCTAGCTGCCTTTATTATGTTCATGAAGAACAGTTTCAATTTCAGCAATTTTATGTGCTTTATATTTTATACTTATCTTTGTCCTTTGCTTAGTTAAGAATTTTCCTTAACCCATAGTGATAGCCATGAAAGGGTAACTGAGCTAGTGCTCTACCTTTAATATTCAAGTCATGTATCCATTTTGGGTTTATTGTGGTGTGTGATATAAAATGTTTGTCTAAACACGTTTTCTGCCAGTATTTTTTCTAGTCTTCGCAGAAATTATTGTCAAGTAGGGACTTATTTCCTACATAATTTGTTTCCTGGTTGATTGAGTTCAGCATAATTCATCAACCAAAAATCCTCAGAAAAAAGAAATTATTTTCTAAATATAGAGTAATTACAGCTGAATCTACATGAAAAGATAGAAACAGTGTAAAAGTGTAAATATCATTAGAAAATTTAGATACTTAGCATTTGCATTCAATGATTCCAATCACAAAATTATTACCTTAAAGAAAGCACTAAGTGTAAGCAGTTTCTCACACTTATGACTCAGGGTCCAGCAGTTGACATCCTGCTCACTTCCCCCATGTGAGTGACATGACCACTTCTTAGAGGTGGGGCACACTGCTTCAGACCGGTAATGGGAAGGAAAGGAATACATAATAGAGGATCAACAGATAAAGAAGATGATGCTGAAAGGTGTGTGTGTGTGTGTGTGTGTGTGTGTGTGTGTGTGTGTATATATATATATATATATATATATATATATATATATATGTGGGGGAGGGTGAATAACAGTGCAAAACACATAGCATAGTAACCCAACCTAGAAGGGAAGATGATCCATCTAAGGGAAAAAAATGGAAACTGAATTGAAGTCTACATTCTCTTCCCCTAATTTAGCTCTTGGCAGGCACCAGAAACTGGTCCAATTCCAGGTCTGACACTGATGGAGTTGGAGCATACCCAGGAAGCCTGTCTTTGAGGGTCTTTATAGCAATAAAAAGGGGAGAAACCAAAGAGTGATAATTAATTTGAACAAATCAATTAATTGAATTTGCAAATCACCACCAAAAAATAAAAACAAAAATAAAAACAAGATCAGAAGAACTCTTCAAATTCCATGGCATGTAGTAGTTAAAATTTACAAGTCTAAAATCAACAAAAAAAATTTCAAGCACCAAGGAAGAAGTCTTTTAAATTTGAAAGAAAGTCAAGTTGAAAAGTGCAAGATTGGGGGAGGAGCCAAAATGGAGGCTGGAAAGCGGGGACTTGCTTAAGCTTAATGCCTCCAAAAAAAAGTAAAAAATGTCACTGAACAAATTCTAGAGCTGCAGAACCCATGAAATAACACAGGGAAACAGGTCTCCAGCCCAGGCAAGCTGGATGGTTGCTGGGAAGGGTCTATCACATGGTGCTGGGAGCAGAGCATAGCCCAAGGCCACCCCAGGAGAGACCAGACCCAGAGTCAGCCAGCTAGAACAGGCCTTGGGGCAATGAATCAGTGAGCTGTGGCAGTAACCAGACTTCATAATCCACAAATGCCAAAGAGAAGGTTAGAGGGAAACTGCAGAATCGAGTCCAGAGTGGTCAAATCACCAGCCCAGGGGTGGTGGAGGTGGGGTAGGTGTGATGGTGGCAGCAGCAGGAACCTCCTGAGGATACTTTCAGAGCTACAGTGACAGCTGCTTCCCGGGTCCCTGGCTCACACAGTTGGAGGAATATAGCAGCAGTTCAGAGCAGGAGTGCAAAGAGGGCTTTTTGGGCACAAAGGCAGATTCTCTTGCTGTGCCCTGCTTAGATCTGTATTGCAGTCCTGGTTGGTGGTTGTTGGGGGAGGAGAAGTGCTGCAGTGACAGAGTCTGGGGTGATGGTGGAGTAGAAGTAGCTCTTAAAACAGCAGACCCTGAAGCTTGGGACAAAGTACTCTCTACTCTACAATCAGTCATACCTTTACAAAAAGATCAAGGGTCAAGTAGTTGGCTGGGAACAAGAACAGGCAGCAGAAAGAGACCAAGATTTGGAATCAGACTTTGGAAACTTTTTTTGGTGACAAAGAAGACCAAAACATACAGCCAGAAGAAGTCAACAAAGTCAAAGAGCCTACATCAAATGCTTCCAAGAAAAATATGAATTGGTCTCAGGCCATGGAACAGTTGAACTTTTTTGAATCCTTTTTGGAAAAGGATTTGGAAAAGCAATTAAGAAAAGTAGAGGAAACATTTAGAAGAGAAACAAGAGTGATGCAAGAAAACCATGAAGAACAAGTCAATGACTTGCTAAAGGAGATGCAAAAAAAAATACTGCTTAAAATAGCACCTTAAAGAACAGACTTCCACAAATGTCAAAAAAGCTTCAAAAAGTCTATGAGGAGAAGAATACCTTCAAAGGCAGAATTATCCAAATGGAAAAGGAGGTCCAAAAGACCACTGAAGAAAATACTACCTTAAAAATTAGATTGGAGCAAGTGCAAGCTAGTGACTTGATGAGAAATCAAGATATTATAAAACAGAAACAAAGGAATGAAAAAAAGGAAAACACTGTGAAATACCTCATTGGAAAAACCACTGACCTGGAGAACAGATCCAGGAGATATAATTTAAAAAATCATTGGACTACCTGAAAGCCATGATCACAAAGAGCCTAGACATCATCTTTCAAGAAATTATCTAGCAAAACTGCCCTGATATTCTAGAAACAGAGGGTGAAGTATAAATTGAAAGAATCCACTGATCACCTCTTGAAAAAGATCCCAAAAAGAAAAGTCCTAGGAATATTTTTGCCAAATTTCAGTTTTTCTGGGTCAAGGAGAAAATAATGCAAACAGCCAGAAAGAAGCAATTTGAATATTGTGGAAACACAATCAGAATAACACAAGATCTAGCAGCTTCTAATTAAAGGATCGCAGGGCTTGGAAAATGATATTCCGGAGGTCAAAGGAGCTAGGATTAAAACTAAGAATCACCTACCCAGCAAAACTGAGTACAATGGTGCAAGGCAAATTATGGATTTTCAATGAAATAGAGGACTTTCCAGCTTTCTCCATGAAAAGACCAGAGCTGAATACGAAATTTGACTTTCAAATACAAGAATTAGGAGAAGCATGAAAAGGTAAACAAGAAAGAGAATTCATAAGGGACATACTAAAGTTGAATTGTTATGTTTACATTCCTACATTAAAAGATGATGTGTGTAATTCATGAGACCTTTTTCACTATTAGGGGATTTGAAGGGAATATAGACAGAGGGCACAGGATGAGTTGAATGTGAAGGGATGATATCTAAAAAATGAAATAAATTTAAGGGATGAGAGAGGAATATATTGAGAGAAGAAGAAAAGTAGAGATAGAATGGGGTAAATTATCTCACATAAAAGTGACAAGAAAAAGCAATTCTGTTGGAAGGGAAGAGGGGGCAGGTGAGAGGGAATGAGTGAATCTTATTCTCATCATATTCAACTTGAGGAGGGAATAGTATACATACTCAAATGGGTGTCTTACTCCACAGGAAAGTAAAGGGAAGGGGATTAAAAAAGGAGGATGATAGAAGGGGGGCAGATAGGGGGAGGAAATGATAAAAAGTAAACACTTTTGATAAGGGACAGGGTCAAGGGAGACAACTGAATAAAGGCGGACAGGATAGAATGGAAGGAAATATAGTTAGCCTTTCACAACATGAGCATTTTGGCAGTGTTTTACATAATAATACATGTGTGATCTCTGTTGAATTGCTTGCCTTCCTAGGCAGGCTGTGTGGGAAGGGAAGAGGGGAGAGAATTTGGAATTCAAAGTTTTAAAAGCAGACGCTTAAAAAAGTTGTTTTTTTTTTTTTTTTTGCATACAGCTGGGAAACAAGGTATATAAGGAATGAGGCATATAAATCTATCCTGCCCTACAAGAAAGTAAGGGGAAAGGGAATGGTGGGGAGTGGGGTGAAAGAAGGGAGGGCTGACTGGGGAATGAGGCAATCAGAATATATGCCATCTTGGAATGGTGGGAGGGTAGAAATGGGGAGAAAATTTGAAACTCAAAATCTTGTGGAAATCAATATTGAGAACTAAAATATTAGATAAAATGATAAAATAAAAAAAAGAGGAGGGGAGTGTGGTGATAGAAGGGAAAGGAGACTGGAGAAAGCAGCAATCAGAATACATGCCATCTTGGGATTGGGGAAGGAAAGGGATAGGAAGAATATTTATAACTCAAAATCTTATGGAACTTAATGTTAAAAACTAAAAACAAATGGAACAATAGAACAAAACAGCAAAAAAAGAAAAGTACAAGATTATCAGTTATGAGAAAGTGGAAAAAAATGGAGTACTTTATTACAATAAAGCAAAGGACCTCAAATTACAACCCAAAAGAAGTTATCTTAAAATCCTGTGTGAAAACTTAAAAAACACATTCAATGAAGGAGACTATTGAATCATTATTGCAAAAGCAGAAGAAGGTGAACATATTATTTCACTTGCAAACATTTTGGACAAGGAAAACACAAAAAGGTAAATAAGTATAGTTATTAATTCTTTAATGCTTTGGGATAATTTCTTTAGAAATTTTTTTTTGGCGTAAAAGACAGAATGGAGAGAGATAATTAAGGGTCATAAAACTCTTAAGGAACTAAAGACAATTTTTAAGAGCTAAAGACTTTAATATATTTCTATCTGATAAACTGATAAAGATCATGTATTTTTCTCTTTCCATTTTGGCATTATAATATATGATATAGAAGGCAGCTACAAATATGTGCATGAACATGAACGGAAACACACATACATACAAAATACCTCTTAGTGTGTCTCATAAATTTAATTTTTTTTTCAGTCAGATTTTAGAAATCTGCCCAAGGAGCTAGATAGCCTAGACAGCTCTCCTCTAAAAAGCCATCTTAAAGGTATCAAAAGGTGTTTTGCCTTTCACCAGGGTTTTCTAAAAAGGAGAGATTCAGAATACTTTTAGCACTTGTCAGTTGTGGACAAACTGAATAAGCCTCTAAATTGTGAAAGGAAAACTATCTTCTCATGCGATTTTAGTCAACCTATGTCAGGTGCCCATTTTTAATAAATGTATACATGTCAGTTTGGAAAGAGCTCCTTTGACCTATAAAATTTGTGCTTGCTAATTCAGAAAAGAGCTCCCCACTCATGCAGTTCCCACCTCACTTTTTTAAATTAATTAATTTATTTTTGGTTTTCAACATTCACTGCCAGAAGGTTTTTAGTTCCAAATTCTCTCCCCCCACCCTGATCACAAGATGTCATGCATTCTCATTGCCCCTTCCCCAGTCTGTCCTCCCTTCTCTCATCCCATCCCCTCTCATGACTTGCACTTGACTTGGATTTGAGTGAGAGAAGGCAGTGCAAGGTCATGAACCTCACTTTCTCATCCAGAACCATTTGGATTCAGTGACCTGATTTTCAACTGAATGGCTGGAGATGACCAAGGATGCAATGGGAGACCCTGGCCTTTTTAGGCCCAGGGTTTTTCATGTACTCACTTAGAGTGAGTATAACATGAAAGCAGAATTCATGATTTCAAAGAATATCATAAATATGCCTGAATGGTTCAGAATAGCAGCATATAAGGAATTCTCTAAGTAGAAGGCAGAGGAATTAAAGCATTTACTCAAGTTCCAAAGTAGCAGACCCTTGGACCAGTGTCCCCGATTTGATATCCCGGCCAAAAGCTTCCAGGCCCAATAAGTTTGCCTCACAATAGTAACCAGGAGGTGACAGAAAAAACATTATGACAGTAAGCCAAATCACATTCGTGCTCCCCCCACCCCACCGCCAATGCTAGAGTCCTCCAGCAAGAAAACTACCCACTGGCCTCAAGCCTTTGCTCAGCACTCTCCAGTCTGCACAAGGGTCAGTCCTGCACTCAGTAGTGCCTGCTGCTTCAGCTTCTTCTTCCTTTGGCTTTTGCTGCTGCTGCTTCTGCCACTTCTGCTGCTGCTGGCTTCTACTCTTCCTCCTTCTGCCTCCACAATGTCTCAATCTCCAAGCTGTGTTCTCTCTTTTTTATACAGTCATTAGACATCATCCAATTGACTAGAACATCATCTGAGAGACCTAAACCTAGGCACCTACCATTGGCTCTGGTCTTAGCAACTCCCCCCAGGACCCCAGGGTCTTCACACCCATATCGGCTCAGCACCCAGTAGTTAGGGGTTTGGGGCCTACTTGCAGCAAAGATATAATCAGACTTCCCTTCATTGGCCCCACCTGGGGCCTCACCAGAAGCCAATTCAAATGGGCTGGGAAAGATCTTCTCATTTACTGGTTACCTTAACATTGAGGTAATGCCCGTTCAGTGAATAGGCCTCTTTAAGAAGCGAGTCAGCATGGGGCAGAACCAGGATGGCTGCTTGAAGACAGCGAGTAGCTTACTCTCTCTTCCAAATCCCTCCACACACTTGCAAAAATAACTCTAAACAAATTCTAGTGCTACTAAATCCACAAAATAACAGAGGGAAACAAGTCTCCAGCCCATGGTTGCTGGGAAGGGTCTATCACACCATGCTGGGAGCTGAGCACAGCCCAGCAAGGGCTGTGCCAGAAGAGACCAGGCAAGAGTAGACCAGGAAGAGCAGGCCTCAGGGCCCTGAATCATTGAACTGTGGCAGTTACCAGACTTCTCAACCCACAAAATCCTAAGATAATGGAGCAGGTCAGTGGGAAAACTGCTGAATCTAGGTGACAGAATTGCAAGGTCAGCCCAAAGCCCCAGGAGAGGCAGAGGTGGCTGCAGCAGCAGTAGCAGCAGTGGTGGTAGCTGCTAAGGTCCCCAAGCCCAAACAGTGGGGGGAAACAAGTGTCTGATCATAGCAGCAGTGCAGAGATCAGTTTTTTGGTGCTGACACAAGGTTTTCTGGCTTTGCACTTCTTGGACCTGGGTCATGGTACTTGTTGGTGGTTCTTTGGGAAGGAGGAGCACTGGTGTGGCACAGCTTTGTGGTGAATGTGGAGAGGGAGTCCTCCTTGTGGTTACACAGCAGAAAGGAGTGCTTGTACTCACAGACCAGAGCGCAGCCCAGGAGAGGAATATCATACCACCATAGAATAGAAGTAGCTCTGAAAAGAGCAGTGCCAAACCCCTGAAGTTGGGGACAAAGCACTCTCCACCCTGAAATCAGTCGTACTCTGACAATAAAGTTCAAAAGTCAAGTAACTGATTGGGAAAATAAGCAAGGAGTGTGAAAGGCCTCAGATTATAGAATGTTTCTTTGTTGACAAAAAAGATCACAACATACAGCCAGAAGACAAAAAAGTCAAAGAGCCTACATTAAAAGGCTCCAAGAAAAATATGAATTGGTATCAGGCCATGGGAAAGCTCATAAAGGATTTGGAAAATCAAGGAAGAGAAGTACAGGAAAAATTGTGAAGAAAAATGAGAGTAATGCAAGAAAATCTTAAAAAAAATACAAGTCAATTACTTGCTAAAGGAGACCCCCAAAAAATACCGATTAAAATAACACCTTAAAGTTGACTAACCTAAACTGCAAAAGAGCTCCAAAAACCCAATGAGGAGAAGAATGCCTTAAAAGGCAGAATTGTCCGAATGGAAAAGGAGATCCAAAATAACACTGAATAAAATACTGCCTTAAAAATAGAATGGAGTGCTCTTTGGTCCCGGCAGCTGGAGGAAGATGACGAAGGGGACGTCTTCGTTTGGTAAGCGCCGGAATAAGATGCACACTTTGTGCCATCGTTGTGGTTCTAAGGCATACCATCTTCAGAAGTCAACATGTAGCAAATGTGGATATCCTGCTAAATGCAAGAGAAAGTATAATTGGAGTGCAAAAGCTAAGCAACGCAACACCACTGGTACTGGTCGGATGAGGCACCTAAAAATTGTCTATCACCGATTCAGGAATGGATTCCATGAAGGAACAACACCCAAACCCAAGAGAGCAGCTGTTGCAGCATCTAGTTCATCTTAAGGATTCGACTGTTTGTTAAAATAAATGTCCTGAATGAAAAATGAAAAAAAAAAATAGAATGGAGCAAGTGGAAGCTAGTCACTTTGTGAGAAATCAAGAAATTATAAAACAGAAGCAAAAAGAATGAAAAAGTGGAAGACAATGTGAAATATCTCATTGGAAAAACCACTGACCTGGAGAATAGATCCAGGAGAGATAATTTAAAACTTATTGAACTACCAGGAAGCCCTGATAAAAGGAATATCCCAGACATCATCTTTCAAGAAATTATCAAGGAAACCTGCTCTGATATTCTAGAACCAGAGGGTAAAATAGAAATTGAGATAATCCACTGATTGCCTCTTGAAAAAGATCCTAAAAAGAAAACTCCTAAGAATATTGCAGCCAAATTTCAGAGTTCCCAAATAAAGGGGAAAATATTCCAAGCAGCCATAAAGAAACAATTTGAGTATTGTGGAAACACAATCAGAGTAACACAACATCTAGCAGTTTCTACATTAAGGGATCAAAGGACTTAGAATATGATATTCTGGAAGTGAAAGGAGGAAGGATTTAAACTAAGAATCACCTACCAGCAAAACTGACTATAATATTCCAGGGCAAAATATGGATTTTCAATAAAATAGAGGACATTCAAGCATTCTTAATGAAAAGACTGGCACTGAATAGAAAATTTGTCCTTCAAAACTCAAGAAAAGCACAAAAAGGTAAAAAAGAGAAATCATAAGGGACTTACTAAAGTTGAACCATTTTGTTTACATTCCTGCATGGGAAGTTGATATTTTTCTCATGAGACCTTTTAGGGTAGTTGAAGGGAATATACATTTATATAGACAGACAGTATAGAGTGAGTTGAATACGAAGGGATGATATCTAAAAAAATAAAATTAAAGGGTGAGATAAGGCTATATTGGGAGAAGGAGAAAGGCAGAGATAGAATGGGGTAAAGTATCTCAAATAACATTGCAAAAACAAGCATTTATAATAGAAGGGAAGAGGGGGCCGGTGAAAGGGAATGAATGAACCTTGTTCTCATCAGATTCAACTTAAGGACGGAATGACATACACATTCAATTGGGTTTCTTACCCTACCAGAAAATAGGGGGGGAAGGGATAAGGGTGGGGGATGATAGAAGGAAGGGCAGATCAAGGGAAGAGGTAATCAGAAGCAAACGCTTTTGAAAAGGGACAGGGTCAAGAGAGAAAACTGAGTAAAGGGGGACAGGAAAGGATGCAGGAAAATATAGTTAGCCCTTCACAAAAAGACTATTATTGAAGTGTTTTGCATAGTGATACTTGTGTGCCCTATGTTGAATTGCTTACCTTCTCAAGGAGAGTTGGTGGGGAGAGAAGAAGGGAGAGAATTTGGAATTAAAATTTCTAAAAACAAGTGTTTAAAAGAAGTTGCTTTCATATAAAACCAGGAAATAAGATATACAGGCAATGGAGTACAGAAATCTATCTTGCCCTACAAGAAAGTAAGGGGAAAGGGGACGGGGGGGTGGTGGGGTGTTAGAAGGGAAGGCAACTGGGGAAAGGGTCAATAAGGATTTATGCCATCTTAGGGTGGGGGAGGGTAGAAAAGGGGATAATATTTGTAACTCAAAATCTTGTGGAAAAAAATGTTGACAATTAAAAATATTAAATAAAAACCTTTTTAAAAAGAAAGAAAAAAAGAAGTTTGTCAGTTCACCCTCTCTCTCTAACTCTCCCTGTCATTCTCCTCTCCAAAGGAAGGTAAATTTTGATGACCAGAAGCTGCCACTTAACTTGGGGTTTACTGACTAGATACCTTCCTTCCTTCCTTCCTTCCTTCCTTCCTTCCTTCCTTCCTTCCTTCCTTCCTTCCTTCCTTCCTTCATCACTGTTCAATCTGAAGCTCAGAGACTGGGCCACAATAGATAACTGACCAAGCTTCACTTAATGGCTGTATTTTGGGGCCTCCTGGCTTAGAGTGAATGTCAATGGTAACTGTTTCTCTTTGGAACACCAAACCTGAGGGTCTTCCCCTCCCACTTTGATTTTTTTTTCTACTTTCTTGAGATAAAATTCTATACCCCATTGCCTTTATATCTTATTTTCTAGTTACATGCAAAAACAATTGTGATCATTTGTTCTTAAAACTTTCAGTTCCAAATTTTCTCCCTCCTTCCCTCCCCACCCACCCTCATTGAGAAGGCAAGTGATTCAATATAGGTTATATATGTTTCATTATGCAAAACACTTCCACAATAGTCATGCTGTGAAAGACTAACTGTATTTTGCTCCATCCTATCCTGTCCTCCTTTATTCAGTTTTATCATTTGACCCTGTCCCTTTTTGAAAGTGTTTTCTTTTGATACCTCCTACCCCAATCTGCCCTCCCTTCTATCATATCCAGAGCTTATCCCCTTTCTCCCTACTTTCTTGTAGGGTATGATCCCTAGTTGATTGTGTATATTATTCCCTCCTTAAACCAAATCTGATGAGAGCAAGATTCACTCATTCCCTTTCACCTACTGCTCTTTCCTTCCATTATAAGAGCTTTTCTTGCCATTTTTATGTGAGATAATGTACCCCATTCTATCTCTCCCTTCTCCTCCTAATGTATTCCTTTCTTACACCTTAATTTAATTTTTTAGATATCATCCTTTCATATTCATCTGACTCTGTGCCCTCTGTCTATACAAATGTATATTCCTTTCGACTATCCCTAATACTGAGAAAGGTCTCATGAGTTACATATATCATCTCTCCACATAGTAATGTAAACAAAATGGTTCAACATTAATAAGTCTCTTACTATTTTTCTTTCCTGTTTGCTTTTCATGCTTCTCTTGAATTCTGTATTTGAAAGTCAAATTTTCTATTAAGCTCTGGTCTTTTTCATTGAGAATGCTTGAAAGTTCTCCATTTCATTGAATATTTTTTTTCCCTGAAGTAAAATACTCACTTTTACTAGGTAGGTGATTTTTGGCTTTAATCCTAGCTTCTTTGACCCTGGAAAATCATATCCCAAGCCATTTGATCCCTTAATGTAGAAGCTGCCAGATCTTGTGTTATCCTTATTATGTTTCCACAATACTCAAATTATTTCTTTCTGGTTGCTCGCAGTATTTTCACCTTGCCCTGGGAACTCTTGAATTAAGCTACAATATTCCTAGGAGTTTTCTTTTTGGGATCTTTTCCAAGAAGTGATCAGTGGATTCTTTCAATTTCTATTTTACCTGCTGGTTCTAGAATATCAGGGCAGTTTTCCTTGATAATTTCTTGAGAGATGACGTCTATGATATTTTTTCGATCAGGCCTTTCAGATATTTTAATAATTTTTAAATTATGTCTCCTGGATCTACTCTCCAGGTCAGCAGTTTTTCCCAATGAGATATTTGACATTGTCTTCCATTTTTTTCATTCTTTTGGTTCTATTTGATAATTTCTTGATTTCTCCTAAAGTCACTAGCTTCCACTAGCTCCATTCTAATTTTTAAGACAGCATTTTCTTCAGCGAGGTTTGGACCTCTATTTCCATTTGAACAATTCTGGTCTTTCAGCCATTCTTCTCCTCATTGGCTTTTTGGAGCTCTTTTGTCATTTGGGTTAGTCTATTTTTTAAGCTGTTATTTTATTCAGTATTTTTGGGGGGTTCTCCTTCAGCAAGTTGTTGACTCATTTTTCATGATTTTCTTGCTTCATTCTCATTTCTCTTCCCAATTTTTCCTTTACTTCTCTTACTTGATTTTCCAAATTCTTTTTGAGCTCTTCAGTGGCCTGAAACAATTCATATTTTTTCTTGGAGCCTTTTGATGTTTGCTCTTTGAGTTTTTTTGACTTCTGGCTATATGTTTTGATATTCTCTATCACTAAAGTGAGATTCTATAGCCCAGGTTTTTTCACACTTCCAGGTCATTTTCCCCCCCGATTAATTGCCTGTTGCACACTTTTTCAGGGTATGACTACTTACAGAGTGAATATTTCTCTGTGCTAAGCTTCAGGGTTTTGTGCTGCTGTTTTCAGAGATACTTCTATTCTGAGGTGGCAGGATGCTCCTCTCCTGGCCTGTGCTCTGGTCTGTGAGTGCAAACACTCATTTCTACCATGTAACCAACAGGAGGACACCTCCACAGCCACCACAGGGTCTGTGTTCTGAGCACTCCTCCTCCCCCAAGGACCACCAACCAGGATTGCAACCCAGATTCAAGAAGGGCAAAGCAAGGAAACCCTGCTTCAGCACCAGTAAAGAGATCTCTGTACTCCTGCTCTAATCAGACCACCATCTGTGCTCATGGAGCTGTGGAAGCAGCTGCCACCACTTCTGCTCCTACTGCTACTGCTGCAGCCACTGCTGCCACCCTGGGGCTGGGAGCACACATCATACTTTTCTCACCCAGGTCCAACATTTTCCCCCTGACTTACTCCATTGTCTTTGGCATTCATGGGTTGAGAAGTCTGAAAACTGTCACAACTGCCAGTGATCCAGGGCCCTGTGGCCAGCTCTGCCTGGTCTGCTTCTGTATGCTCTATCCTGTTGTGTCCCATGCTGGACTATGCTCCACTGCGAACATGGTGGCATCGACCTTTCCCAGGGACCATCCAAGCAGGCTTGGGTTGGAGACTCCTTTCACTCTGTCATTTTGTGGGTTCTGTAGCTCTAAAATTTGTTTAGAGTCCTTTTTGCAGATGTTTGGAGGGATTTGGGGGACAGCTCAAGTGAGTCCCTGTTTTCTGTCACCATCTTGGCTCTGCCTGAAGATTTCTTAAAAGATGAGATCTAGGCTTTTTTTTTCATCATGGCTTTCAGGTAGTCCAATAATTTTTAAATTATCTCTCCTGGATCCATTTTCTGGGTCAGTGCATATCTTTCACATTTTCTTCTACTTTTTCATTCTTTTGGTTCTGTTTTATAATTTTTTGATTTCTCATTAGTCTCCTTAGTCTCAGTTTACTCACTCTAATTTTTAAGGATTCATTTTCATCAGTGAGCTTTTGGAGCTCCTTTTCCATTTGGCCAATTCTGCTTTTTAAGGAATTCTTCTCCTCATTGGCTTTTTGGAATTCTTTTCTCCTTTCTGTTCATCTATTTTTGAGCTATTTTCTTCAGCATTTTTGGGGGTCTCCTTCAGCATGCTGTTGACTAACTTTTCATGATTTTCTTGGATCCCTCTCAATTCTCTTCCCAATTTTTCCTCTACTTCTCTTACTTCATTTTCAAAATCTTTTTTGAGCACTTCTATGGCCTACAACCAATTCATATTTTTCCTGGAGGCTTTGGATGCAGGAACTTTGACTTTGATGTCTTCTTCTAGTCATATTTTTTTTATCTTCTTTGTCATCAAAGTAATATTCTATGGTCTGAGGTTTTATGCTGTTGTCTCATTATCAAAGAAAAATACTTGACTTTCTAACTCTTTTTTAAATGTAGGACCCTGCTTTCAGTGTGTAAGGTGTCCTTTCCCAATCCTCAGGGGTTTTGTACAACTGTTTTTAGAGATATTTCTAGGGACCTGTAAATTCCCTGTTCTTCAAAGGTAGTATGATCAAAGGAGAGGTATTTACTCCTTTTCTAGCCTGTGCACTGGTCTATGAGTGACCACAAGCACTCTTTTGTGCCTTGGAACTGTGAGGAAGATTTTCTCTACAGCACAGACCCAAGCTGTGCTCCACCAGTGTTCTTCCTTGCCCTAGGACTGCCATCCAGGACTACAAACCAGATCCAATCAGGGCAAAGGGATAGAATCCTGCTTCACTGTAAGGAAATTAATCCCTGCAATCCCCCTCTAATCAATCCACAAAGTGGATTGGGAGCTCCAGAAGCAGCTACTGTGGTTGCTGCTGCTGCCACAGTCACCTCCACTGCCCCAGGGCTGGGGGTGGACCATACTCCTCTCCCATACACATCCACCAGACTTTCCCACTGACCTTCTATGTTTTTTTTTTGCATTTGTTGGTTGAAAAGTCTGAAAACCATCACAGCTGCCAGTGACTCAGTCCCCTGAGGACTACCCCATTCAATCTGTTCTGGCACCACCCATGCTGGGCTGCACTCTGCTCCCAGACCTTTCCTGTTGACCTTTCAGGTTGTCTGGGCTGTAAATTTGTTTCACTCTGTCATTTTGTGGTTTCTGCAACCCTAGAATATTTTAGTCATTTTTACAGGTATTTGGAGGGGTTTGGGGGAGAGCTCAAGGAAGTCCCTGCTTTTACTCTGCCATCTTGGCTCTGCTCCCCACCTCATTTTTCAATAATAATTATGAAACAAAAGATGAAATTCCATAGCAGAACAGAAGCAAATAGATTAAGCTAGTGTTTTTAAATTCATGGAACAAATAGATTAATGTTAATTATTATATTTACCTCTGGGCAAGATATCTACCAAAACCTATTACTCCCTCTAATGACTTTTTCCCCCAATTTTATTTCTGCCAATGACAAACAAAAAGGTCCTCTCTCTTCAGTTAGTTAGCAAAAATGATAATTTTCATTCTTAGTTTTTTTTTCCATTCTGACCCCCCCTTTAATTATCTAGATGTTTGTTCCATCTCAGGGAATTAAATGTACTCTCTATTTTGATTAACTGTTCCATTCAAGAGAGATTGATTGAGTTTTCTTTCAAGGGAGATCAAGTAGTTAAGATCAGCGCACTTACAATACTAATCCTTAATTTAAAAAAAAATCTATTGTATTATGTTTCCATAAAACTGAAAGAATCAGAGAAAGAGATGGAGGTAAATTTGTATTCATATTCTATGGAATAAAGCCTAGTAGTGATTCTTCATTTTGTGGAAATGAGTAAAGGAATGGAAAATTTTCATGAATGGTGAGAAACTAGGAGATAATACAGACTCATAAAGTCAATAGTCTAACAGGGAAATTATAATAATTGCTTTTGAGATTGGGTGAGCTATGAATAAAAGCAAGAGAAGGTCTAATCTTAGATGAAAAGTAGAAGGATGGAGTTGTGCCAATAGGAAAGAGGGCCATTATGATGAGTTTTGTATGAGGGGAACCTGCATATTTGTAGATCCCCCTTTGTAAGAAAGGAGCCTGGATATCAGTCCAACACTCAGAATATCCATCTCCTAACCCTTACCCATTGATTTCTTCTTGGAGGTAGTGAAAACCTCTCACAGGAGAATTTTCTAAATGATTCTGCCTTGTGGGAATTTTCATTAACTGATCCTCATTCCTGAAAATCTCTTCCTGTGAATCTCTGTCTCTGAATTCCTTCTCACGTAAATCCATACTTCTGCAAGGAGCTTTTCTTGGTCCTCCAAAAACTTCTTGCCTTTGCTCTAAGACTATAATCCTTCTCCTCAACTTATCCTGTACAGATCTTATTTGTATAGCCACTTGCTTCTTATTTCCAGGAAGATAGCAAGGTGCCAGAGTAGATAAAAAGCTGGCTTGGAGGCAAAAAGACCTGAGTTTAAATCTTCAAACACTTAGGAGCTGTGTCACTCTGGGCAAATCACTTAACCTCTTCCTGCTTCAGTTTCATCAATGTAAAATGCATATAATTAAGACTATTTTCCAATGTTGCTGTAAGGATCAAATGAGATAAATATTGTAAAGTGATTAGCCTAGTGTCTGTCACATCCTAGGTTCTGAATATTTTTTTTCCTTCTCCAAGTAGATTATAATCCCTTTGACATCAGGGACTAACTTTCTTTTTCTGGCCTTTCTTTGTATCCCAAATGCTTAGCATCATGCCCGGAACATCATAAGTGCTTAGTAAGTGCTTGCCAATTTAACTTGAAGGATTGAAGACATACCATATTTGCTGTAGAAATATGGACCTTGATAAAAATTCACAATTATTTTTGTGAGTTATTCACATAGTGAACAAGCAGTTATTATGTATTTACCATTTACCAGAAGTCTACCCCAGAAATGCTAACTGCTGGAGACACAAAGAAAGGCAAAAGAACAACAATACCAATATAACACAAAATTTTCTCAGCAGTCCCACAAAGGGACATTATGTAATGGATGAAAGAAATAAAAAGCTTTCCCATATACATACTCTACCCAATACCATCATTTTAATAGACAAATTTACATAGCCCCTTTTTATCCATGTAACCCTGTTTTTCCAGCATCCTAGCGCTCAAGCAGACACCATCCCAGACTTCACCAAATGTCAAAATTTTGAATTTGCATTTCTAGCATGATGTGTCTTGGAAAATTATAGGAGAAAGAAGTTGGAAGAATGAGAGTGTTCCATCTCCACCTTGTGCCGTACAGGTGGGCAGTGTCAAGTGGAAGGTTTGATATCTGAATGCTTGCTCTCTTACCCTTTCCATAAAAAAAACATTCTGACTTGTGAGTTGCCAGACACACATATGATCTGAGAGTGTTAGCTGGTGAAGCAAAGAAAATACCACACTGAAGTAACTCCCTATAATCCTGTTTCTGATCGAAACAGGATAGTAGTTTCTCATTTAATAAACAATGCCCTCCTGACTTACTAATAGTTCTTTAATTGCTATTATCTTCTTATATTTTATGTAAAGTCATTTCTTCAATCCTGAACTGATGCAGAGTAAAGAAAATAATATACACGACTATAATAATGCAAATGCACAGAACAGCAATCACAGAACAACTGAAAATTAATGTTACAAAATTACAAAAATACAAATGTGGTCTCAAAGAATATATATGAGAAGGTACCTCTTCCCACAACTTTGCAGAGGTTTGGCTAGGGGTAACCATATTTGGGAAACATTGCTTACATTGTCATATTTTGGAAAACATTAATCACTTTTTATGATTTTAGTGCCTTTTTCTTCCTCTTGATTTTTTCCCAATTATTTGGTGTTTGGAGCAATTCTGGTTACAAGAAGGTGTGTGAAAGGAATTCGGGTTATAGGAAAGCAAATAACAATAAAAATATATTTTTTAAAAGATAATGAAGTTGTCTCAAAGATTTAGTTGATTCATAGGACTAAGGCTTGAAATTTAGACATCTCTTCCTGGACATCTGAAGAAAAAAAAAGCCTAAACTACAAAAAGTTTGGAGATACTCAGGCTTGAAGTAACCTTCTGAACAGAGAAAATGCTGTGGGAAATTCAGAGGCAGACAACCTGTGCCTAAGTGAACCAATAGCCTGTCTTTCCCAGATATCTTTCCCTTGCAATTGTTAAGTGAGCTTATTCTTTTAAATGCTAGAAAATGTGCAAGTGTCATTTCATTCTAGTTCTATACCAGAATCATCACGACAGCCTACATTGCATAAATCCCTAATGAACTTGATTTTTTGTGAAATACTTTTGGAGGAGCTACTTAAGCTATGAGATCGTGTGACTCACCCTTGACCATGAAAAAGATATAAAACCATGGATTGGCTTTCCTTTTCTGACCTACAGCAGTAGGGGAGCACGTGACTCTGGGCCAGCCGTTGTTATGAGCTCCCTGGCTGAACTCAGATGTTGGTAACTATGAATTGTATTTGGTCTGTCTGTCGATGTTTGTAATTTGTTTGTATTTGCTCTGAAGTTCAGGGTGCTGGCTTTTTCCCCTGAACTAAGTGAATAGTATTTGTATGCTGGATTAAAGTAAGATTGTCAACCCCTTAACAGTTGCTTTCTTTTGTAAAGCAGATCAAAAGAACCCAGGCTTGAAGCATACTGTGAGCTGGTTGTTGTTGGTTTTTCACTCCCACAGCAACTGCTAGCCAGATTGTTGAAACACTCAGATACATACATACATTTTTGTAATATCAGAGAGGATTCTGGGAAGATGGCACAGTAGGTCAGAAAATTCTAAACTTTCTACATATCCCCACAAATAAGACAAAATAACTCCTCAGGATGAATCTAGAGCAATAAAAATAAACAAGTGTTGGGGCAGAACAGTAGTCCTCCTGGGACAATGGGAGAATAATGGGGGCAAACATCCCAGGATTAAATTTTGGTCCCTGTGAATTGTAAATACTTTCAGCCTACTTCAACTGAAATAGTAAGTGGCAAGTCTGGGGCTAGCTGGGTTGGAAGGTAACCTTGGCCCCAGTCACAGGAATTTTCACCTCCCATACAGTGTAGGGAGTTGTTATCTCATAGGGTGAAGATTGAAGGAACCTCTGCTGATAAGGGACACTGGGCCTACCTGTGATTCCAAGAAGTGGCCCTGGGCAAGAAGGAACCTGCACATGCCTGGTGAGTGCAGAAGTGGTGGGATGGGTATGGTGCTGCCTGTTCATACTTACAGAAGGGTACACTTCATGGTTTCCATTCTAGGCTAGAGGGGAGAAGAAAAGGAAGACTTGAAGCCAGAGGCACCACCCTCACATACCCTATGAATAGAGTTAATTACAAATTGCTATAAAAATAATAATAATAATAAAATCAACTGGCAAATACAAAGGAACCCAATCACTGAAGATTACTATAGGAATAGAGAAGACCAGGGTACATCATCAGAGGAGGAAACTGAAGCAAAATAGCTTCTCCTATCCCAAAGTTAAATGTAAAATAGTCAACTGCTTTAAAAAGAATTCATATAAGAACTTTAAACAAAAACACATTTAAAATAAAGGAGAGACCTTGAGGAACAATCTTTAAAAATAAGAACAATCTAACTAAAACAAGATGAAGAAAAGAATGTTATCCAACTGGAAAAGGTGAATCAGAATTTCATTTATTTATTTATTTATTTATTGATTGATTGATTCATTCATTCATTCATTCATTTGTTTAACTATCTAACCATTCATTAATTTATTTATTTGCTTATTCATTCATTTATTTATGTACCTATTTATCTATTTGTTTATTCATTCACCTATATCTGTTTATTTTTTTTTTTTAGTTTTCAACACTGGCTTTTATAAGATTTTGGCATCTAATTTTTCCCTTTCCTTTCCCTCTTCCCTTCCCAAGACGGGATGCATAGGTTATATATGTATGGTCATATTAAAATATTTCCACATTAGTCATGTTGTGAAAGAATCAGAATAAAAGGGAAAAGCCACAAGAAAAAAAATAAAACAACAACCATAAAAGAAAGAGAAAATAGCATACTTCGATCTGCATTCAGACTCCATAGTTCTTTCTCTGGCTGTGGATAGTATTTTCCATCATGATTCTTTTGGAATTGTTCTTCTGGTTCCTCTCACTTCATTCAGCAGGAGATTCAGAACCTTAAGAAAATGACTCCTAGAAAGTTAGAATTGGGCAAAGGGAAGCCAGCAAAGTTATGAGATCAACAAAAAATGAAACAAAATACAAAAATGAAAAAAAAAAAGTAGAAGAGAATGTGAAACATCTCATAAGAAAAAAAAAAATACTGATCTGGAAAATAGATCAAGAAAACAAGTATAAGAACAATCAGATTACCTGAAAGCTACAATCTAATAAAGAATCTTGATACAGCAATATGAGAAATAACTTTCAAAATGTGTCCTGAAGTATTAGAACAAGAAGGGAAAGGAGAAATGAAAAAATACACCAATCACCACATGAAAGATGTAGTATGAGGAAAAACTACAGGAATATCATAGTTATATTTCAAATACCCCTGCTCAAGGAGTAAATATTGTGAGCAGCAAGAAAAAAAATGAAATATGGTGGCACCAAAATTAGAATCACACAATACCTAGCAGCAATGACCCTAAAAGATTTCAAGCCTTTTAAAGAGAAATAGAATTGTGGTTGTGGACAAAAATATCATGCACAGTGAAGTCAAGCACAATCCAGAAATGAAAAAAGGATATTCAATGAATTGTTAGTCTTTCAGGATTTTATGGATCTTATTTCATAAAGACCTGACCTTAATAGGAAGTTTGACATATAAGACCTGAGAGAAATACAAGGTAAACATCAAAGACTAATTGCAAGGACTCAATAAGGACAGGTTGTTTACATTTTTTATGATGAAATGTAAACTGTATTTCAAAGACTATAATTAGTAATTTGGTAGTTTGAAAAAAATATTGGGTTACAGGTGAATTAGAAGTGATTGTAGGAAAAGATATAAACATTAAATATCTGATATAAATGAGGTGCAAGAGGAAGAAGTGATACAAAGGAATTAGATAGGGGATAAGGGCTGGTATTTCTGAATGATACTCTCATCAGGAATTTGTTAAAGAAAAAACAATACTTTTAGGCAGATGCTATTTATAATTTTAAGGAAGGTTCCATTTATTCCTATGCTTTCTAGTGTTTTTAATAGGAATGGGTGTTGTACTTTGTCAAAGGATTTTTCTGCATCAGTTGAGATGATCATATAGTTTCTGCTAGTTTTGTTGTTGATATGCTTAATTATGCTAATAGTTTTACTAATATTGAACCAGCCTTGCATTCCTGGAATAAATCCTACCTGGTCATAGTGGATTATTCTCATAATGAGTTGCTGCAATCTTTTTGCTAATATTTTATCTAAAACTTTTGCATCAATATTCATTAGAGAAATTGGTCTATAATTTTCTTTCTCTGTTTTGACTCTACCTGGTTTGGGTATTAGCAACATATTTGTGTCATAAAAAGAATTTGGTAGGACTCCTTCTCCACCTATTTTCCCAAATAGTCTACAAAGTATTGGAATTAGTTGTTCTTTAAATATTTGATAGAATTCACATGTAAAACCATCTGGCCCTGGAGATTTTTTCCTAGGGACTTCATTGATGGCCTGCTCAATTTCTTTTTCTGAGATGGGGTTATTTAGAACTTTTACTTCCTTTTCTGTTAACCTGGGCAGTTTATGTTTTTGTAGATATTCATCCATATCTCTAAGGTTGTCAAATTTATGGGCATACAGTTAGGCAAAATAATTCCTAATTATTGTTTTGATTTCCTCTTCATTAGAGGTGAACTCACCTTTACATTTTTGGTGTTAGTAATTTGATTTTCTTCTTTCTTTTTTTTAATCGAATTGGCCAAAGGTTTATCAATTTTATTGGTTTTTTCATAAAACCAGCTCTTTGTTCTAGTTATTAATTCAATAGTTTTCTTGGTTTCAATTTTATTAATCTCTCCTTTGATTTTCAGGTTTTCTAATTTGGTATTTAATTGAGGGTTTTCAATTTGCTCTTTTTCTAGCTTTTTCAGCTGTATGCCCAGATCATTGATCTCCTTTTTCCCTATTTTATTCATGTAAGCATTTAGGGATATAAAACTTCCCCTAAAAACTGCTTTTGCTTCATCCCATAAGTTTGGTATGCCGTTTCATTATTATCATTCTCTTGAATGAAGTTATTAATTGTTTCTCTGATTTGTTCTTTGGCCCACTCATTCTTTAGAATTAGATTATTTAGTTTCCAATCAGTTTTTAGCTTATTTTTCCATGGTTCTTTGTTACAAATAATTCTTATTGCATCATGATCTGAAAAGTGTGCTTTGACTACTTCTGCCTTTCTGCACTGGATTATGAGGTGTTTATATCCTAGTACATGGTCAATTTTTGAGTATGTGCCATGTACCGCAGAGAAGAATGTGTATTCCTTTTTATCCCCATTCAGTTTTATCCAGAGGTCTATCATATCTGCCATTTCTAAACTTCTGTTTACCTCCTTAACTTCTCTCTTATTTATTTTGAGGTTAGATTTATCAAGTTCAGAAAGGGGGAGGTTGAGGTCTCCCAATATTATAGTTTTGCTGTCTATTTCTTCCTGTAACTCCTTTAACCTCTCCTCTAAGAATTTATGCTCCTTACCACGTGGTGCATATATGTTAAGCAATGATATTGCTTCATTGTTTATGGTGCCTTTTAGCAGGATATAATGTCCCTCCTTATCTCTTTTAATTAAATGCATCTTTACTTTTGCTTTGTCTGAGATTAGGATTGCTACACCTGCTTTTTTTTTACTTTAGCTGAGGCACAGTATATTTTACTCCAGCCTTTTACCTTTACCCTATGTATATCCCCCTGTGTCAAATGGGTTTCTTGTAAACAGCATATTGTAGGATTATGGTTTTTAATCCATTCTGCTATCTGCTTCTGTTTTATGAGAGTGTTCATCCCCTTCACGTTCACAGTTATGATTTCTATCTGTTTTTTTTTCTCCATCCCAGTTCCCCATGTTTATGCTTTTATTTTTCCCTTTCCCCTTCTCCTCCTCAACAAAATTTTGCTTTTGACTGCCGCCTTCCTCAGTTAACACTCCCTCTTTATTCCCCTCCCTTATCTTTCAACCATTGATGGGCATTATTTATAATGGGGATAAGCTAGATGCATTCCCAATAAGATGAAGGGTGAAACAAGGATGTCCTTTATCACCCCTATTATTCAATTTGGTACTAGAAACTTTAGCTATAGCAATAAGAGAAGAAAAACAAATTGAAGGAATTAGAATAGGAAAAGAAGAAACTAAATTATCACTTTTTGCAGATGATATGATGATTTATTTAGAGAATCTTAGAGAACAATGTAAAAAAATACTTGAAATAATAAACAAGTTTAGCAAAGTTGTAGGATATAAAATAAACCCACATAAATCTTCAGCATTCCTATACATCACTGACAAAGCCCCACAGCAAGAGATAGAAAGAGAAATTCCATTCAAAGTTACTGTAGACATTATAAAATATTTGGGACTCTATTTGCCAAGACAAACTCAGGTCCTATATGAACATAACTATGACACACTTTTCACGCAAATAAAGGCAGATCTAAATAAATGGAAAAATATCAGTTGCTCATGGTTAGGCTGAGCTAATATAATAAAAATGACAATTTTACCTAAATTAATCTATCTATTCAGTGCCATACCAAGCGAACTACCAAAAAATTATTTTACTGAGCTGGACAAAATAATAACAAAATTCATCTGGAAAAACAAGAGGTCCAGAATATCTAGGGTATTAATGAAAAGAAATGCTAGAGAAGGTGGCCTAGCCATACCAGATATTAAACTGTACTACAGAGAAGCAGTCATCAAAATTGCCTGGTACTGGCTAGGAAACAGGGGTGTGGATCAGTGGAATAGGATAGGTACACAAGATGGAGAAGTCAACAACTACCGCAATCTACTCTTTGATAAACCCAAAGAGGCCAGCTTCTGGGCCAAGAATTCACTATTTCACAAAAACTGCTGGGAAAATTGGAAAATGGTAGGGCAGAAACTGGGCATAGACCAATATCTTACACCATATACCACAATAAAGTCAAAATGGGTTCATGATCTAGGAGTAAATGCTGATACTATAAGTAATTTGGGAGAGCAAGGAATAGTTTACTTATCAGATTTATCAAAAAGAAAAGAATTCATGACCCAACAAGAGACAGAGAGTATTGCAAAATGCAAAATGGATAATTTTGATTACATTCAACTGAAAGGTTTTTGTACAATTAAAGCCAATGCAACAAAAATTAGGAGGGAAGCAGAAAATTTGGAGAAAATCTTTGCAACTAGTATCTCTGATAAAAGCCTCATTTCTAAAATACACAGGGAAATGAGCCAAATATATAGGAATATAAGCTATTCCACAATTGAGAATTGGTCAAAGGATATGAACAGGCAGTTTTCAGAGGAAGAAATTAAAGCTATCTATAGGTATATGAAAAAATGCTCTGGATCACTACCAATTAGAGAAATGCAAATCAAAACAACTCTTAGATACCACATCTTTCCTGTAAGATTGGCTAAAATAAGAAAGCAGGAGGATGATAAATGCTGAAGAGGATGTGGGAAAATTGGAACATTGTTACATTGCTGGTGGAGTTGTGAGCTGATCCAGCCATTTTGGAGAGCAATTTGGAACTATGCCCAAAGGGCCATAGGAATGTCCATGCCCTTCGACCCAGCAATACCACTTCTAGGGTTGTATCCCAAAGAAATCACACAAGAGGGAAAGAGACCCATATGTACAAAGATATTTATAGCAGCTCTCTTTGTGGTAGCCAAGAATTGGAAATCAAAGGGATGCCCATCAATTGGGGAATGGCTGAACAAGCTGTGGTATATGAAGGTAATGGAATACTATTGTGCCATAAGAAATGGGGATGATACGGACTTCGTAACAACCTAGAAAAGCCTACACGACATAATGCTGAGTGAGTGGAGCAGAGCCAGGAGAACATTGTACACAACCACAGATATATAGATTCCGTGAGGGCCAACCCTGACAGACTTCGCTCTTCTCAGCAACGCAAGGTGCAAGGACAACTCCAGGGGAGAAACGTTGGAGAATGCTATCTTCCTCCAGAGAGAGAACTGTGAAGTTTGAATGCAGATTGAGGCACACTTCATGCTCGCCTTTTTTCTTCTCTTTTGTTTTTGTTTGTGGGTTTTTTTTTTTTTGGTTCTGTCTCTTCTTTCTCATGATTCATTCCATTGGTCATAATTCTTCTCCACAACTTGACTAGTGTATAAATTAATTGAATGTGAAGTTATATGTGGTAGTTATATGAGATTCCATGCCATCTTGGGGAGGGAGGGGGAAAGGAGGGGAGAAAATCTGAAACTCAAAATTATGTAGAACTGTGTGTGGTAAACTAAAAATTAAAAAAAAAATTAAAAAAAAGAAAGAACAATACTTAAAAAGTTCACAAAGAAGACAACGTGAATAGGGAGGAAGGAGAAAATAAGGGAGGGACTTTTAGAGGGTATCCTATTCACATCAAATTGGGGTTAAAGGGAGAACAATATATACACTCAGAAGGGAGTACAAGTCTTCTAAATTTATAAAGATGTAAGGGGGTTTGGGAAGAGGATAAAGGGGGGCATAGAGAGGTGTATAGATTAACAGGAATGGGATAAAGAGAGAATAACATTTAATTGGAAGGCTATAAAAGTCTTCCAAATTCAGATAAAAAGTTAGTGTTACAGGAAAGGTTGGGGGTGTAAGATAAGGGAGGGATCTCGTTGTGGGGTAGGTTAAGTAATAGGAAGGCAAGGTAGGGAGTAGAAGGAAAGCAGAGGAGTTAGGAGGGATAGGAAACAAGAAGTAAGAAGCAGAGGAAAACAAATATAGTATGGTCTTACATAAATGCATATGAATGTATTTGCTACATATGAGTGTGATTATCAATATCAAAATATATGTATGTGTATTAAATTTGTGCATGTTTCTATATATGTAAGTGTGTGTATATAAACACATATATTTTGTGGGTGTAGGTCTCTCTATGAGTGTATATATTTATATGCAATATATATTTATATATATGTACATGTACATATATGCATACACATACACACACTATATATGTGTGCATATGTATGTGTTTATGTATGTATGTATGTATGCATGTATGTATGTATGTATGTATGTATCTCTCTGTCTATCCAAACCAAATTACTAAATTGTAGCCTTCTTCGTGGTGGGGATGAAGTGGGGAAAGGAACAAAGTAAAAGCGCACAGCAAAAAGCAAAAGAAACTTATAAGGAAGGACAAAAAGATGGACAGCTCTGAACAAAATGTGTAGTATTTAGTATACTGGATTTTTTGAAATGGAAATTTGTTGCAGTATATTTTGAATCCTCTCATGTTCTGTTGTGCACATGGCAATGTTTTATTTTTCTTTTCTCATTTGGTATTTATGTTTTATTATTTAAGTTTAAAATAAATTAATAAAAAGTAACCTTGAACTCACCATCACCCATAATTTATTTTACTTCCATGATCCTAAACTTTAAATTTCCTTTCAGTTCATGACATTTGAATGTCTCTGCTCTTCAAGTATATCACCACTTCATTACACTAAATTTCTACTCTTTTTTACATCTTGACCGTATAGTTAGCTGTTTCAGTTAAATGCTATCATACACTCAGGATTCCTGCCCTTTGACTTATCACAATTTTTGCCTTGTCACTCCCTGACTCTGGATTACTTTACCAATCATCCTTTTTGGTTCCTACTGAGCCACTTGGTCAAACTGCAAATGTTTACAGGAAGAAGACCACCATCATACTAATATCATCTACCACAAAATGGCTATTTAATTTTAATTGACTGATCACTGATACACAGCAGTCTTATTTAGTTTTCCCTTGTTAAGCTTCTAGAACTACCATGATGTCTGTACTAAAATCATTCTTCTTTTGCAAGATTTCCTATACTAAGGGAGGGAAAATTGAGGAGTGTGGTGGTGAAAATCAAAACTCTTTTGAGTAGTGGAAGGGAGAAGGGAGAAATAAAATCATAATCAAGGGGGAAATAGAATGGAGAAAAAAATACAGAGAGTAATCATAACTGTTTATATGAACAGAATGAACTCTCCCATAAGATGGAATCAGATAGCAGAAAGAATTAATAACCATAATCCTACAATATGTTGTTTACAAGAAAAACATTTGAAACAGGGGTATACACACAGGGTAAAGGTAAAAGGATGAGATATATTATGCTTCAATTGAAGTAAAAAAAAGCAGGAATAGGAATCCTAATATCACAGAAAGCAAAAGCAAAGATTAATCTAATTAACTAAAAATAAATAAAGAAATTTATAAAAAAAAAGAGATAAGGAAAGAAACTATATAATGGTAATTTACTTTCTTAACATATATACACTAAGCAGTATAGCATCCAAATTCTTAGAAGAGAAGTTAAGGGAGTTACAGGAAGAGATAGACAGCAAAACTATACTAGAGCAAGACCTCAGCCACCCCCTCTCTTAACTTGATAAATCTAACCTTAAAACAAACAAAAAAGAAGTTAAGGAGGTGAATAGAATTTTAGAAAAGGTACATATGCTAGACCTCTGCAAAAAATCAATGGGAATGGAAAGGAATATACAGTTTCTCAGTAGTACATGGCACATACACAAAAACTGACCATGTACTAGGGCATAAAAACCTCACAATCCAGTGCAGAAAGGCAGAAACAGTCAATGAATCCTTTTCAGATCATTATGTCACAAAAAAATTAATTGTAATAAAGAACTGTGGAAAGATAAACTAAAAATTAATTGGAAACTAAATAATCTTATCCTAAAAAAATGAATGGGTTAAACAACAAATCATAGAAACAATTAACAAGTTAATTGAAGACAATTACAAGAAGGAGACAACATATCAAAACTTATGGGATGCAGCAAAAGCAGTTCTTAGGAGAAGTTTTATATCTCTAAATGCTTACATGAATGAAATAGAGAAAAAAGAGATCAGCAAATTGGACATGCAACTGGAAAACCTAGAAAAAGAATAAAATGAAAATTCAAAATGAAATACCAAAGTAGAAATATAGAAAACCAAAGGAGAGATTAATAAAATTGAAATCAAGAAAATTATTGAAATAATTAAAAAAAAACCTAACAGCTGGTTTTATTAAAAAAAACAATAAAATTGATATCAAAATTGGTCAGTTTGATTTAAAAAACAAAGAAAACCAAATTACAAGTATCAAAAATGAAAAAGGTGACTTCACCTCCAATGAAGGGGAAATTAAAGCAATAATTTGGAATTATTTTGCCCAATTTTATGTCCATAAGTTTGACAATCATAGGAAAATGGATCAATAGGTTAATAGTAGAGGAAATAAAATGCCTAAATAACCCCATCTCTGAAAACAGAAATTAGCAAGCTCTCAATGAACTCCCTAGGGAGAAATCTCCAGGGTCAGATGTTTTTTCATGGGAATTCTATCAAATATTTAAATAACAATTAATTTCCTTACTTTTGTAGAGGATTTAGGAAAACAGGTGAAGGAATCCTACCAATTTCATTTTATGACACAAATATGGTCCTAATACCTAAATCAGGTACAGTCAAAACAGATAAAGAAAATTATAGACCAATTTCCCTAATGAATATTGATGCAGAAATTTTAAATAAAATATAAGCAAAATGATTGCAGCAAATACTCATGAGAATAATACACTATGACCAAGTAGAATTTATTGCAAGAATGCAAGGCTGGTTCAATGTTAGGAAAACTATCAGAATAATTGATCACATCAACCACAAAATTAGCAGAAACCATATGGTTATGTCTATAGATGCAGGAAAAGCTTTTGACAAAGTACAACACTCATTCCTATTAAAAATGCTAGAAAACATAGGAGCCTTCTTTAAAATTATAATAGCATCTACCTAAAACCATCAGCAAGCATTACATGTAATGGGGATAAGTTAGATGCATTCACAATAAGATCCGGGGTGAAACAAAGATGTCCATTGTCACGCCTATTCTTCAATTGGGTACTAGAAAGTTTAGCTTTAGCAATAAGAGAAGAAAAAGCAATTGAAGGAAGTAGAATAAGCAAAGAAAAAAACTACATTATCCCACTTTGCAGATAATATGGTGATTCAATTAGAAAATCCTAGAGAATCAAGTAAAAAAAAAACTTTTTATATAATAAATAACTTTAGCAAGATTGCAGAACATAAAATAAACCCACATAAATCCTTGGCATTCCTATATATTACTAACAATCCCCAACAGGAAGAGATAGAAAGAGAAATTTCATTTAAAATTACTGTAGACATAACAAAATATTTTGGAGTCTATCTACCAATTCAAACCCAGGACCTATATGAATAAGATTACAAAACACCTTTCACACAAATAAAGTCAGATATAAATAAATGGAAAAATATCAGTGGTTCATGGTTAGGCCAAGCTAATATGATAAAAAAAATGTCAATTTTACTTAAATCAAATAACTTATTCAGTGCCATATTAATCAAACTAGCAAAAAATTATTTTACCTAGGTGGATAAAATAAAAACAAAACTCATCTGGAAGAACAAAAATTCCAGAATATCAAGGGAATTAATGAAAGTAATGCTGGGGAAGTTAACAAGCCATAGCAGATATTAAAATATATTATAAAGGAGCAGTCATCAAAACTACTTGGTACTAGATAAGAACACAGTGGTAACAATGAAGTAGGTTAGGTACACAAAATACAGTAGTCAATGACTATAGCAATCTACTCTTCTATAAACCCAGAGAATCCATCTTCTGATTAAGAATTCGCTGCTTCACAAAACCTGCTGGGAAAACTGGAAAGTAGTATGGCAAAAACTGGGCATAGACCAATATCTTACACTGTATATCAAAATAATATTAAAATGTGTTTATGATGTAGGAATCAAGGTTGATTCTATAAGCAATTTGGGAGAGCAAGGAATAATTTACCTGTAAGACTGGTGGAGAAGGGAAGAATTCATGACCCAACAAAAGACAGAGAGTGTTACAAAATGCAAAATGGATACTTTTGATTATGCTAAATTGAAAAGATTTTATACAAACAAAGCCAATGCAACAAAGATTAGGAGGAAAGTAGAAAATTGAGATAGAATCTTTACAAACAAGTGTCTCTGATAAAGGCCTCATATCTAAAATATACAGGCAACTGAGCCAAATTTGCAGGAATTCACATCATTCCCCAATTGAGGAATGGTCAAAGGAAATGAACAGGCACTTTTCAGAGAAAGAAATTAAAGATGTCTACATTCATATGAAAAAATGCTCTAAATCTCTATTCATTAGAGGAATGCAAATCAACAAATATTCTTAGGTATCACGTCTCTCCTGTCAGATTGGCTAACATGACAAAACAGGAAAATGGTAAATGGTGGAGAGAATGAGGGAAAATTGGAATGTTGTTACATTGTTGGTGAAAGAGGCGGAGCCAAGATGGCACTTGGAAAGCAGGGACTTGTCTGGTGCACTCCTGCAAGACCCTCCAAACACTGATAAAACATGGCTCTGAACAAATTCTAGAACTGCACAACCCATGAAATAGCAGAGGGAAACAGGGCTTCAGCCCAGGGCAGCCTGGATGGTTGCTGGGTAAGGTCTATTGTTCATGGAACTGGGAGCAGAGCAGGGCAGAGACCAGTGTGGGCTGTGCCTGGACCAACCAGACCAGGAGCTACCCAGAACAGGCCCTAGCGCCCTGAATCAGTGAGCTGTGGAAGTTACCAGACTTCTCAACCCACAAACACCAAAGACAACAGAGAAGGTTAGTGGGAAAAGCTGCAGGGGACAGAGTGAAAGGAGTTCTCAGTTTTGCTACCACCCCAGGGGCAGCTGAGGTGGTGCAGCTACAGAACTAAAACTGCAGTTGTTTCAGGCCCCAGGCCCGCCTGGTGGGAGGAATTAAGTGGCAGATCACAGCGGGAGTGCAAAGCCTGTTTAAGATCTGAATCCAGTCTGGGTTGGCTGTTCTTGCGGGAGGAGGAGCACTGGTATGGCAGAGCTTGCTGTGCAGAAATAGCTCTGAAAACAACAGCACATCCCCTCAAGCTTGGAAAAAAGTACTCTCTACTCTAAAAGCAGTCATACCCCAAAGAAAAACTCAAGGGTCAAGTAGTTGGCTGGTAACATGGTCAGGCAGTGAAAACGGACTCAGGTTCAGACTCAGACTTTGGAATCTTTCCTTGGTGATAAAGAAGAGCAAAACGTGAAGCCAGAAGAAGTCAACAAAGTCAAAGAACCTACATCAAAAGTCTCCAAGAAAAACATGTACTGGTCTCAGGCCATGGAAGAACTGAAAAAGGATTTGAAAAAGCAAATTAGAGAAGTAGAGGAAAAATTGGGAAGAGGAATGAGAGTGATGCAAGAAAACCATGAAAAACAAGTCAAAGATTTGCTAAAGGAGACCCAAAAAATTCTGAAGAAAATAACCCCTTAAAAAATAGATTGACTCAAATGACAAAAGAGCTCCAAAAAGCTAATGAGGAGAAGAGTGCCTTGAAAGGCAGAATTAGCCAAATGGAAAAGGAGGTCCAAAAGACCACTGAAGAAAACATTGTTGGTGAATTTGTGAACTGATCCAGCCATTCTGCAGAGCAATTTGGAACTATGCCCAAAGGGCTATAAAAATGTGCCCACCTTTCGAACCAGCAATAGCTCTTCCAGGGCTATATCCCAAAGAGATCACACTAGTGGGAAATGGATCAGTATGTACAAAAATATTTATAACAGCTTTTTTTGTGGTGGCAAAGAATTGGAAATCAAGGGGATGCCCATCAATTGGCAAATGGCTAAAAATAAATTGTGATATATGAATATAGTGGAATACTATTGTGGTATAAGAAATGAGGAGCAGACAGACTTCATAATAATCTCGAAAGCCATATATGAATTGATGCTGAGTGAGGGGAGTAGAACCAGGATACCATTATACTTGATTGTAGACACACATTACCTGTGAGAACTAATTTGATAGACTTGACTCTGCTCTTCCATGCAATGTTCAAGGACATAACCAAAAGCCTCACGACGGAAAAAGCTATGCACATCCAGAGAATGAATTATGTATTCTGAACGCAGATTGAGACAAGTTATATGCTTTCTCTTTTTTTCCTTCTTTTTTGGTTTCATTTCTCCTTTCTCATGATTCATTTCATCAGTTACAATTCTTCTTTGCAACTGGACTATTATGTGAATAAGTTCAATATGAAGGTATATGTACAATCTACACTGGATTACATGTCATCTTGAGGAGGACAGGGGAGAGGAGAGGGAGGCAGAGAAAATTTGGAATCCCCAAACTTGTGGAACTGAGTGTTGCAAACCTAAAATTAAAAGAAAATAAAGAAAATTTAAAAAAAAAAGATTTACACAATTTATCTCTTGTAAGGTAGATGCTATTATAATCCCATCTTACAGATGAAGAAACAGAGTATGATATAGGTTAAGTCACTTACTCAAGGTCACACATCTCATAAGCGTCTCAGACAGGATTTGAACTGAGATCTTCCTTATTCCAAGTCCAATACTTTTTACACTACAAAACCTAGCTTCCTTCCCTAATGTGGCTCAGCACCTCCTAAGTAGAAGTGAAGAAGGTAAATGTGTTGGCAAACCCAGAATTCAGGTTTTTCAAAGAGTAAGTTGACCTAGGAAAAGGAGGTCAAGCATTCAAGGGTAGAAAATAGTGTAGTTATCTGATCTAGTCAACTATTGGGTCAAGTCTCTTAAGACTGAAAACTGAACAGATAAAGGATAATGAATTGGAAGAACAGGAACAAGTACAGGGACTGGAAGTCACGGTTAGGGTAAACAATAACTTTAAGAGAGGTGAGTGAAACAAAAAATAAGTTAAGACATCCTGGCAATATACAAAAATTTCTGGTTCATAGAAGTAGCATATTTATGGCATATGCCTTGGGTGTAACAAGTTCTTGTCCATAGTTTAAGGGGAGTTAATATACATATATCTTAAGAGCTGAGAAACTAATGAACTGTGAGGCCATAGTGTGTGAGAAGACACCAATGTACATATTGAAGTACCAGAGTAGGAGGGCAGAAAATATTGGGACTGCAAAAAGAACAACACACAAGAAATTAGTTATGAAAAAATAGTACTCAAAAGAAGAATTGCAAACTACTAACAGTGCCAGGAAAGAATAAGCCAAATCAGTTAATAATAAGAGAAATGTAAATCAAAACAATCCTGAGCTTCCACTCAAATCCTATATATTTGCAAGGATGACAAAGGATGATATATCCAATGTTGAATATTCATCTCACTAGGTATTGTATGGTGAAGGAAGGAGTAGATGTGACATTGAGTCCAATGTCAGGAGAGGCCTCCGTCTGGCTCAGTGTGTTGGTAAGCAAAATGGCCTTTGTTTTCTTTGAGTAACTCAGTTTATCTCATTAAGCCTTACTAGGTGCTGGGCCCCAGGCCCAGAGCCCTATTAGGTGTAAAACCTTAGTGGGTGTGGATTGGCAAATAAGGTGGGGCCCAAGGTAGGGCTAACTCCAGGGAGGGCCTAGTTTACATGTCTGGGACAGCAGAGGCTTTTAGACCATGTGGGTTTAAGTCTGCCTCTTTGTGACAATTCATGGGGCTGGCTAAGGGGAGGTGTTAACTCCAGAGCCATGCCCTATCAGGTGTTAACCTAACCTACATGGATGTAAACCTCTCAGGGTCCTAAGGGGAGGGGCCAACTCAAGAACCAATCAGCTCTGATCATTCAGGCGACGCTTGATGATATCAAAAACTCTATAAGAGGAGAGAAGATGGCTTGAAAATCCTTTTCCATTGGAGCCAGAGACAGCTACAGCCAAAGCTGAAGCAGGAGTTTCCAGTAGCAGAGCTGACCTATGTGTGGACCAAGGAGTGCTGAGCAAGGACTTGAGGCCAGTGGGTAATCTTCTTACCGTAGAGGGGAAGCATGTATATGATTTTGCCTTATGCCATCATCCTTCTCTGTGGCCTCCTGGTTACTCTTGTGAGGCATACTTATTGGGCCTGGAAGCTTTTGATCAAAATATCAAAATGGGGATGCTGGTTCACGGGTCTGTTACTTTGGAGTTTGAATACATGCTTTAATTCTTCTGCCTTCTACTTAGAGAATTCCTTATATCCTGCGGTTCTGAACCTTTCAGACATATATACGATTCTCTTTGAAATCATAAATTGTGCCTTCATAATACACTCAGCACTTAGCAGTTATGGAATGCAGAAATACTATTTTCAGATAATAATGACATTAATAGGGCAGAATGGTATAGAGGAGAGCATGTTTGATTTGGAGTCCTCGGTCTTACATTCCAAGGCTGGCTCTGTCACTTACTGGTTATGTGTCCTTGGGCAAGTCATGTAAGGGAATTGGGCTGAATGGACTCTGACATCCTTTACAACATCAAATTTATTCAACTACTTTATGTAACAGTCTGATGCCACCTTCCTGACTCCTACCTATCAGAGACACTTTTGATGTTATTGCTGTATTTTGCTCAAATGGTTTGGTGGTTTGAGGCAAAGGAGGCAAAGCAGACAGTAAGGTGAGGAGTTTCCCAAACTTGTCCCAGGGAAGGGCTACATTAGCTCACCATTGATAATAATTGCCTCTCATAATTTATTTTCTCAGTTTTAAGAGTTATATTTTAGCCAGTCAGAGGCCTCAGATCCTGTATGCGTATAAGTATATGATCTCAGATCCTTAGAAGAAGGAACACATGAAAAATCCAGTTAACTATCTCAAAGCTTTCATTGGTGTTTTAAGTTTGTTATGTCAATTACACATCAATTGATAGTGAAGAGAGTATTTATTGAGATTTAATATGAGAAATGCTATATAATCAATTTAAAATCATGAGATACAAATGTAATTAGGTTTTAACACATAAAAGTGTAAGGAATATTCAGGCACTTAATTTGAATTTTAAAAGCCAATGGCAGCAAGTTAATAATTTTGACAACTAATAGAGTATCTAACTAAATGTCACTATTTTTATTAATTAATATTTAATTTACTATGCACTATCTTGGCAAATGTTAATTAAATGCCAGAAAATCCTTTACAATTTTAATGTATTAATAATCTTATAATTATGCCTTTATTGCTTACATAATTATGAGTTAATTACACAGCCAACAGATTTACTGTACCCTTTATAGAGTGCTTAAGATGATCCAGTTTTTTACAGGTCAGTAAATTTGATTGACCAGTAAGTACTGTCACAAAAAATTAAAACCTTCTTGTGAATAAATAAATGTGTTCATTTGACATCATAGGTATTATGGCCTCACTGGGCATGACTGGAAAGAGAAGAGTCTTAAATTGCACTTAGCTACACTGATTTCACAAAACCTAAAATCATGGAGTTACCAAACACTACTCAATGGTGTCAGTTTGCCTGAACACTAAAGGAACATGTCATAATTGCAGAATTAAAATGAAATCAGGGCAAATTGGACTTTGTCCCAAAGTGCAAACAGCCAGGTTAGATCAATACTTCCTCCAGTAAATTCCCCAAGCCCCATATTTCCATGCCTCTTGAGACCTGAACAGAACCATGAAATTGTTTCCTCTCCTTTAAACAAGCTTAAGTTGACATTGCCAGGGTTTCATCTTGTACCTCTGTACCACAACACTACCCCCTCTCTCTTTCTCTCAGTATATTCATCTCGCCCCCCCCCCCCAGGTGCTAGGGGTTGAAAGGTTGAAGGTTGGGTGTAGTTGGCCATGATGAATAGGCGGGAGATACTGGGAGAGATTCTGTGTGGGTGGATTATTCCCTTCTCCCATTTTGACTGCACCCAAACAAGAACTGTTTTCTGAATCCCAACTATAAAGAAGAAAAGCGGTGTAATCTAGAGAGAGCTAGAATCTGGAATCTGGAAGACATAAGCTTAAAGCCTTCTTCTGACATTTACTTTCTGTGAGAACCTAGGAAAGACATTCATATCTCTTTGATTGATTTTCTTATCTTTTGAATGAGGAAGTTAGATTTTGTGACATTTAAGGTCCTTCAAATTTTAAATCTGATTCGAAGTTTTCATCACAGGCCCTGGGAAGTTGTTGCACACTTTCCATGGCACATAGATCAGTTATATGGATCTTGCCAGGCAGTTTCTAACATGTTGTGGAAAGAGACTTCAAATGCGTGAATTACATGGAAGTACCTAAAACATCTCCTGGTTCCCCAGGCTCAGACTCCCATTTTCCTCTATATTGTAAAAACTCTTCTTTGCATGTCTTTTTGATGTGAGATAGATTTCCCCATTCTTAATCTCCATTCCCCTTTCTCCTAGTGGATTCCTAGGTGTCACTCTCCATTCTTTTTTTGAAGATTCTCCCAGAATAATAGACTCACTTTCATTCCCTCAGTTCACTAGATTTCTTCTAACTCTCCTAATGATGATAACATTCTTAGGGGTTACAAGTATCTCCTCACATCATAACACAAACAGTTTAAACTTGTTAAATCCCTTATGATTTCTCACTCATGTTTACTTTTTTATGCTTCTCTTGAAAGTTGTGGTTGAAAGTCAAATTTTCTACTCAGTTCTGGCTTTTTCACAAGGAATACTTGAAAGTTGTTTATTTCACTAAATATTCATCTTCCACCCATAAAGTTATACTCAACTTTTCTGAGAGGGTTATTTTCATTACAATTTGGAATTTTTTGTTCAAAAATTGGAAAATCAGAAAATCTTCACGTGGAAAATCATATTCCAAGCCATGAACTACATTAAACTGGTAACTGTTAAAGCTCGTGTGATCCTGAATGTGGCTACCCGGTATTTGAATTATTTATTGCTTGATACTTGTAATATTTTCTCTTCAACCTGTCAGTTCTAGATTGTAACTATAATATTTCTAGGATTAATTGATTTGGGGATTTCTTTAAGGTGATTGGTGAATTCTTTTAATTTCTACTTTCTGTTTCATTCTAAGATACCTGGAAGTTTTTTTTTTTATAATTATTTAAAATATAATATCTAACGTTTTGTGTGTGTGTGTCATAGCTTTTAAGTAGTCAAATCATTCTTAAATTATGTCTTTGTGTCTATTTTTGACTTCACTTCCTTTAGTCTTTATGATATTTTGCACATTCTTCTATTTTTCAGTATTTAATTGTGTTTTATTAACTTTTGATATTTTGAGGAATCATTATTTCCCTCTTGACCAATTTCAATTTTTAAGAAATTATTTTCTTCAATGAGGTTTTGGACCCCCTTTTCACCAATTCTGGTTTTTTAAAGAATTATTGTATTTAGTAGTGTGTGTGTGTGTGTGTGTGTGTGTGTGTGTTTGTCTTTTATCAAGATCCTATTTGTTTTATAATTATCTTGAATGTCTCTCATTTCTTTTCCCAATTTTCTCTCTAACTCTCTTATTTGATTCTAATTTTTTGCCTTTTTTAGATTTTTTTAGTTGATAATTTTTACTTTTCAGCATTGATTTCCACAAAATTTTGAGTCATGAATTTTCCTTATATTTCTACCCTCCCCCCACTTCAAGATGTCATATATTCTGATTGCTGTTTTACCCAGTCAGCCCTTTCCCCCTTACTTTCTTGTAGGGCAAGATACATTATTATCACGCATTGCCTCTATATCTTATTTCCCCATTGCAGGTAAAACAACCTTTTTTTTTTAACATCTGCATTTAAAACTTTGATTTCCACATTCTCCCCCTTCCTCACTCGCCCCCCCCCACTCTCCCTAAGAAGGCAAGCAATTCAACACAGCCCACACATGTATCATTATGTGAAACCATTCTGTAAAGTCATGTTGTGAAAGACTAACTATATTTCCCTCCCTTCTATCTTGCCCCCCTTTATTCAATTTTCTCCCTTGACCTTGTCCCTTTTTGAAATTTTTTGCTTTTGATTACTTCTTCCCCAATCTGCCTTCTATTGTCCCACTTTTTTATCCTCTTCACCCTACTTTCATGTGCGATAAGATACCCAATTGAGTGTCTTTGTTATTCCCTCCTCAAGTTAAATCTGATGAGAGCAAGATTCATTCATTTCCCCTCACCTGACCCCTGTTCCCTACCAACAGAACTGCTTTTTCTGGCCACTTTTATGTGAGATAATTTACCCCATTCTGTCTCTCCCTTTCTCCCTCTCTCAATATATTCCTCTCTCATCCCTTAATTTCATTTTTTGATATCATTCCTTCATATTCAACCCAACCTGTGCCCTCTGTCTATATACATATATGCATATGTATATGTATAAGTGTACATATGTATGCATGTATATATTTATATATGTATAAATGCACATATGTATATGTACACATATGCATGTGTGTATGCATGTATGCGTATACATGTGTGTATGTATATATGTGTGTATATGTGTGTATTTATACATATATGTGTGTGTGAATGTGTATGTGTGTATGTATGTATGTATGTATGTATGTATGTATGTATGAACAATCCAGCTAGCAGTTTCTCTGGGAGTGTAAGATCCACCAACAACCAGCACCCAGGAAGCTGCCAACACAGGTCCTTTTGATCTACTTTACTTAAGGAAAGCCATGTTAAGGGGTTAACAGTCTTACTTTAACCTAGCATACAAATATCATTTGCTTAGTTTAGAGGAAAAAAAAACCAGCATCCTGAATTACAGACCAAATACAATTCAACATGTGGGTGTACAGCCAGGGAGATCATTATAATGGCTTGCCCACAGTCATGCATCACTCTTGCTGTGGCTCAGAGCTGTCAGCGAGAATGCTAACCTTTTCACTTATATATCCTGTTCAGGGTCAGAGGGCCCTGATCTCACCCAGGCTAGTCATGGAGAAGTTCCCCACCCCCAAAATCACATCAAATACAAATCAATGGCTCCCAATTATCTCAATACCAAAAAAATACAAAAACATCCCACTTTATCTGCCCCATTCAAATAAAGGCCAGAAACATTAAAGGTAAACAGCAAAAAGCTGCACCTTAATTACTATTACAGCACACATATGTATACATATATGTATACATATATGTGTATATGCATGTATGTATATATGTGTATGTATACATACATATACACACATATATACATGCGTATACATATACATACATACATATAAATGTATGTACATGTGTGTGTCTGTGTGTGTATGTATATAGGTATATTCCCTTCAGCTACCCTAATACTGGGGTATCATGAATTACATACGTCATCTTTCCAAGTAGGATGTAAACAAAACAGTTCAACTTTAGTAAGTCCCTTGTGATTTCTCTTTCTTGTTTGCCTTTTCATGCTTATTTTATTCTTGTGTTTGAAAGTCAAATTTTCTATTCAGCTCTGGTGTTTTCACTGACAAAGCTTGAAAAGTCCTCTATTTTATTGAAAATCCATATTTTGCCTTGGAACATGATACTCAGTTTTGCTGGGTAGGTGATTCTTAGTGTTAATCCTAGCTCCATTGACTGACAGAATATCATATTCCAAGCCCTTTGATCCCTTAGTGGAGAAGGTGCTAGACCTTGTGTTATCTTGATTGTGTTTTCACAATACACAAATTGCTTTTTTCAGACTACTTGCAATATGTTCTCCTTGATCTGGGAGCTCTGGAATTTGGTGACAATATTCCTGGGAGTTTTCTTTTTGGGATCTTTTTCAGGAGGCGATCAGTGGATTCTTTCAATTTCTATTTTATCCTCAGGCTCTAGAATATCAAGGCAGTTCTTCTTGATAATTTCTTGAAAGATAACATCTAAGCTCTTTTTTTGATCATGGCTTTCAGGTAGTCCAATAATCATTAAATTTTCTCTCCTGGATCAGTTTTCCAAGTCAGTCATTTTTCCAATGAGGTATTTCACATTGTCTTCCATTTTTTCATTCCTTTGGTTCTGTTTTATAATATCTTGATTTCTTGTAAAGTCACTAGCTTCCACTTGGTCCTATCTAATTTTTAAGGTACTATTTTCTTCAGTGATCTTTTGGACTTCCTTTTTTCCATTTGACTAATTCTGTCTTTCAAGGTATTCTTTTCCTCATTGGCTTTTTGAGCTCTTTTGCCATTTGGTTTAGTCTATTCTTTAAGGTGTTATTTTCTTCAGTATTTTTTGGGTCTCCTTTAGCAAGCCATTGACTTGTTTTTTCATGGTTTTCTTGCATCACTCTCGTTTCTCCTCCCAATTTTTCCTCTACTTCTCTTACTTTCTTTTCCAAATCCTTTGTGAGATCTTTCATGGCCTGAGACCAATTCACATTTTTCTTGGAGCATTTTGATGCAGGCTCTTTGACTTTGTTGACTTTTTCTGGCTGTATTTTTTGTGCTGTTCTTTGTCACCAAAAAAAAAAAGTTTCCAAAGTCTGATTCTGAATCTGGGTCTGGTTTAGCTGCCTCTTCATGTTCCCAGCCAACTACTTGACCCTTGCGTTTTTCATTGGGGTATGACTGCTTGTAGAGTAGAGAGTACATTGTCCCAAGCTTTAGGGGCCTTGTGCTGCTGTTTTCAGAGCTACTTCTACACAGATAGCTCTGCCACACGAGCTCCTCCTCCCCCAAGAACCACCAACCCAGACCTCCACTCAGATCCAAGCAGACTCTGCACTCCCTCTCTTAATTCCTCCAACCAGGTGGGTCTGGGGCCGGAAGCAACTGCAGGTGGAAGCAGTCCCAGAGCTGCACCACTTCCATGCCCCCAGGGCTGGAGCCCACCGGGCAATCCTTTCACTCCCTTCTAACATTTTTACCCTACTAACCCTCTCTGTTATCTTTTGTGTTTGTGGGTTGAGACGTGTGGTAACTGCCACAGCTCAGTGATTCAGGGCCCTACCTCCTTTTCTGCCCAGCTCCTGGTCTGGCTGGTCGTGGTGCAGCTCATGCTGGCCTCTGGTCTGCTCTACTCCCAGCTCTGTGAGATAGAACCTTTCCTGCAACCTTCCAGGCTGTCCTGAGCTGTAGCCCTGCTTCCCTCAGTTGTTTTGTGGGTTCTGCAGCTCCAGAATTTGTTCAGAGCCATTTTTACAAGTGTTTGGAGGGACCTGGGGGAGAGCTCACACATGTCCCTTCTTTCAGCTGCCATCTTGGCTCCTCCTCTTTTTGCCTTTTTTTTTGCTCTTCTATGAGTTCTTGTTTGGTTTGTTTTCAATTTACATTTTTCAGACTTTACTCAGATGTTTTCAAGTCATTGCCTTCTGAGTTTGTTTCTTGAGTTTTCCTTTCACCCTAGTGAGTTTTGTGGGAGGATCAACTTCTTTTTGTTAACATCTGCTTATTTTCTCACCTTTTTCTTTACTGTGGGCTTTATGTTAGAGTTAGGTTATGTTTACTCAGAAGGGGATAACTGGCCTGAGGTTCTTTCTTTTATTTCATTCTGCTTTCACAACTATATCCGGGGGCCAGTAGGTTTTTGGTGCTTCCAATATGGTGTGATCCATCGGGAGTTCTGGTTACTACCACTTTGGTCATGCTCTTGCCTTTACATAGGTAGGGCCCCTTGATCACTGACAACTTCTATTTCTCTCTACACCTAAAATTGTTATCTGGACCTATATCACGAGTGACAGAACTGACAGATGGCTGTGCAATTCTGCACCCAGTTCTAATACATGGGTCCTTTGGGATCTTTTTTTGAGCAGGTGTTCAGTCTTCTTACTCTCCCAGGTTCCTTCTTCTGCCCTGTAGCTCAGAGAAGTTAATACTTCCCATATTATCTGTGTATGAAACATTGCACTCTTAACCAACACTTACCCCAAGTTTCTGCAGACTTTTCTTCCTAAGTTGGGTAAGCCAGGAAAAATGACTCAGTCAGACTTTCTATTGGACTTCTTGCTCAAAATTTTGTTAGGTGTTCTCTGTGCTTTTTTATAAGACAAGATCCTGGGAGATTTGACCATTATGATCTATCACTGCCCCATCTTGACTCCACTCTTCAGTAATGATATATCCCAATGACTGTGTTCTTGCTATCTAATTAGAGGAAAAGTGAAGATATTAAAAGAACATGAGCAAAGTTTAATTGATGTGTTAGATTATTGACATTAGGAAATGTTATTCATCAATTTTTATGTACCGCGAACTTTCGGAGGTCCTGGGGATGCAAAACCAAAAGTGACACAATTCTTGCAATCAAAAGGCTTATAAGGCTGCTGGATGAGAAAACATGTAGATATGGATAAACATAGTTATAGATATATATGACTAGCTTAGTGGATAGAGGACTAAGTCTGGAGTCAGGAAGGCCTGAGTTCAAATATGGCCTCAGACCCTAACTGTGTTACCTGTGCCAGTTACTTAACCCTGTTGGTCTCAGTTTCCCTGTAAAATAAGCTGGAAAAGGAACTGACAAACCACTCCAGTATTATTGTCAAGAAAACTCCAAGTGGGGAAACAAACAGTTGGACATGACTGTAATAACTTAACAACAACTACCACACACACACACGTAAATACATACATCCATACATGTAGGGATGTATGGATGTATGAATGCATCCATGTATATATGAATAAGTATTTGAAGAAAAGGCACTAATAGATGGTATAAAGAGGGTTAGATTAAAAATTCATGGAGAAAGTGATGCTTAAGCTGATCCCTGTAGGAAACTAGGGATTCTGTAAAGCAAAGGTGAGGAAGGAGTGAATTCCAGTCATGGCAGATAGCTGGGGAGAAGTCATAAAAATGAAAAATGTTTTTCTGTGAATGACAATTTTCAAGAAGATGAATTTGGTCATACTATAGAATACAGGAAGAGTAATAATTTATAATAAGATCAGAAAGTTAGACTGGGGCTAAATTTCAAAGGGATTTCAAAACAGAATAAGAGTTTATAATTTACTTTAGAGGTAATATAGAAACACCAGTGTTTACAAAGGAGGAAAATGCCATGGTCAAATTTCTGCTTCAGGAAACTTTTTTTGGCATGCAGGTAAAGGACAAGCAAGAATAGAAAAATACTTCAGCAAGGTAACAATTAGGTGATCATTGCAATAGTTCAGGTAAGCGCTGACGAGCACTCAAACTAGGGTGATGGCCATGTGAATGGAGATAAACTCATGGAATTGAGAAATTTTATAGAAGTAGAATAAAAAAGATCAAATATGGGTTATCTGAAGCTGGCAATTTGCAAATGGTACCATAGGGGAACCATTGCCATGTATTGGGCATATAGAGTTCTATATCTCTAGCTACACACACACACACACACACACACACACATTTGTATATTTGTATATGTGTGTATATATATACACATGTATACATATATGTGTATGTGTTTTGTGTGTATGCATACACACATACATATGTGTGTAAATATGGATGTGTGTATGTGTATTATGTTCATATGTATGCATGTATATTATGCTTGTGTGTGTGTGTGTGTGAATGTGTGCGTGAGTGTGTGTGTGCATAATCTAAAGAGGAAATTCTGACCCTGAGAAGATGAAAGTCCCTGTTACCTGGCTGTATCTGAAACTAGAGACTTTTTTTTAAAGTGTTTTTATTTGCCATCAGAAATTCATGAAAGCCTATAGTATCATCACAAAACTTCTCAGTTATCTTACTCTGAGGTACTATATATGATTAAGGAAAATCAAAAGCAATGGAGTGAAAAGAGCCATCTGACCATAACCCAATGGCAACATTTGGTGATCATTGGAATAGGAAATTTGAATAGATTTTTAAATACATTGTCAACTACCTCATGCATATTACAACGGTGGCTTATTTGGTTCTTGTGATTCACACTGATTCTAGGCTAAAGAGCTTAGGAGGCATCTTATATCCAGGGAGTAATGGTGTCCAGAAGCTAGGCTGATTACTTGTGTCTGTGGTATCTACAAAATGATGAATGCTACGATGTGCAATGTTATGCTGCTTATTATGCATGATTTCCTGTTGCTTTTGTTTGTTTTTCGTACTGGAAAAAGAGTGTAAAGAAGGCATTGATTTTGTTGATAGGAAGAGTGTAAAGGAAAAAGTCAGTAATTCCACCATAATCTGTTCCTCCTATCCCCTGCCTCCAGCTTGCTAGTTGAATATCTTGAGCAGCTAAATAGTGCAATGGATAGCTTCCTAGGCCTGGAGTCAGGAATAATTGATTTTAAGTTCAGTCTGAGACATTTACTAGCTGTGTCATTCCAAACAAGTTACTTAACCTTTATTTGTCCCATTTTCCTCATCTCTAAAATGGGGATAATAATAACACATTCCTCTAGGGCTGTGTAATATCAATTAAGTTGACTTTTTAAATGTTTTTGAATGACAAATTAATCAAGTTCCTTTGATTGAGCCCTACTAGATGCAAAGCCCCAGGACCAAACCCCTATCTGCTAGGTGCTGAGCCTAGGAGGGCATAAAGCCTTCAGGGTCCTAAGGGGAATTACTAAGACCAGAGACAATAGTAGGAGCCTAAGTTCTGGTAAGTCAGAGGACATGTGATGACAGCTAAAGAGCGTATAAAAAATAGAACAGAGTTGTTTGCTTGAGGCTCTCTTTCCTGGAGGTGCAGGACTCTGGGCAGCTACTCTAAGAGCTTCCCAGCTCACCCATATGTTGATGGTTTCTTGGTAAGTATGAATTGTATTTGGTCTGTTTATAATGTATGTTTGTAATTTGTTTAGATTTCCCCTGAAGTTCAGTGTGCTGGATTTTTCCCCTGAACTAAGTGAATGATATTTGTATGTTGGATTGAAATAAGATTGTTAACCCCTTTACACCACTTTCCTTAGTAAAGCAGATCAAAAGAACCTGTGCTTGCAGCATTCTTGTTGTTGGGCTTGTGTTGGTTTTTCACCCCCACAACAGTTGCTAGCCAAATTGTTACAACAGGCTGTCAGGATAAAATGAAATCCTTATCAAGTGTTTGCTGACCTTAAAGTGCTATATAAAATATAGCTATTATTGTTGCTAGGGAATTAGTATTTTCATGAGTTGAGGTAGAGAACAGGAGCAAGAAGAGAACTGAAGTTAATTATTTTTACCCTAACTCAAAGAGTTACTTAGAAAAATAAGCATCGTATTCTGAGGTGAGTTTTGGAATCAGAAAATTGGGAATTTACACATACTGGCTAAATGATCCTAGACTCTCACTGCTCTACAACTCTCAGAAGTAGAACAATTTGTTGTTAGTTTTGTTTTGTTTTTTTTTTTTCTTTGTAGCAAGCCAAAATCTACCTGTTACAATATTTATCCCATTATTCCTAGTTCTGTCCTCTGGTACCAAAGAGAATAATGTTTTAGGAAAGGCCTTCAAATACAAGAATGCAGATATAATGCCACAACCTTAATCTTCTATTGTCTCAGTTAAATATTTCAAGCTCCATCAGCTAGAGGTGATAGAACACCAACTTCTGTTCTTTAATATTTTGAGTGCCTTTCTATGGATACTTTCCACCTTATTGATTCTTCTGTAACAACAATGTCTAAAATCAACTTCAATCTTACTGTTGCCAACTGAATATGGGCCCTGAGTACAATGAATTGGTTTTCACATTATTGCTTGAAAGCCTTCCCTAAATTATGCAGGCCTAGATAGCATTAGATTGTTTTTGGCTGCCTCATTACACACGTGATTCATATTCAGCTTTCAGCTGACTAAAACTGTCAGATTACTTTCATACAAGCTGCCATCTAACTATGCTTTCCCTATACTTGTGAACTTTTGAAGTTGATGTTTTAATACAATGTAAGATTTTTTTTTCTAATTGTTCAGTACTTTTTCAGTCATGTATGATGCTTTCTGATCCAATTATAGATTTTCTTGGCAAAGACACTGGATTGGTTTGCTTTTCCTTCTCCAACTCAATTTATAGAGGGAAAACTGAGGCAAACAGTGGTGACTTGCCCAGGCTCACACTTTGATATCCAGTGTTTTTGTTTTTTCTTGTTCGGGATTTCTTTTTTTTTATTTTTTTATTTAGTTTTCAGCATTGATTTTCAGAAGAGTTTGAATTACAAATGTTCTCCCTATTTCTAGCCTCCCCCCCACTCCAAGATGGCATATATTCTGGTTGCCCTGTTCCCCCGTCAGTCCTCCCTTCTGTCACCCACTCCCCTCCCATCCTTTTTTCCCTTTCTTACTTGTAGGGCAAGATAAATTTCTACGCCCCATTGCCTGTGTATCTTATTTTCTAGTTGCATGCAAAAACTATTTTTTTTTTGTTTTTGAACATCTGTTTTTAAAACTTTGAGTTCCAAATTCTCTCCCCTCTTCCCTTTCCACTCACACTCCCTAAGAAGTCAAGCAATTCAACATAGGCCACATGCGTATCACTATGTATAACCCTTCCACAATACTCATGTTGTGAAAGACTAACTATATGTTGCTCCTTCCTAACTTATACCCCTTATTGAATTTACTCCCTTGACCCTGTCCCCTTTTGAAAGTGTTTGTTTTTGATTACTTCCACCCCCATCTGCCCTCCCTTCTATCATCCCCCCTGCCCTTTTTATCTTCTTCCTCCTTTTTTCCTGTGGGGTAAGATACCCAATTGAGTATGTATGGTATTCCCTCCTTAGGTCACATTTGATGAGAGCAAGATTCACTCATTCCCCCTCACCTGACTTCTCTTCTCTTCCTACAGAGCTGCTTTTTATTGCCACTTTTATGCGAGATAATTTTCCCCATTCTATCTCTCCCTATCTCCCTGTCTCAATATATTCCTCTCATCCCTTAATATGATTTGATTTCTTTTAGATATCTTCCCTTCATCTTCAACTCACCCTGTGCTTGCTCTCTCTCTCTCTCTCTCTCTCTCTCTCTCTATATATATATATATATATATATACACACACACATATATATATATGTATGTATATATATACATACGTATATACATACATACACAGTCTCATATACACATATATACATAAACACACAAATAGATATATGCATATTCCCTTCAGTTACCCTAATACTGAGGTCACATGAATCATACACATCATCTTTCCATGTAGGAGTGTAAACAAAACAGTTCAACTTTAGTAAGTCCCTTGTGATTTCTTTTTCTTGTTCTTTTTCTTGATTACCTTTTCAGGCTTCTCTTGATTCTTGTGTTTGAAAGTCAAATTTTCTATTCAGCTCTGGTCTTCTCACTGAGAAAGCTTGAAAGTCCTCTATTTTATTGAAAATCCATATTTTGCCTTGGAGCATGATACTCAGTTATGCTGGGTAGGTGATTCTTGGTTTTAAGCCTAGCTCCATTGACCTCCAGAATATCGTATTCCAAGCCCTTCAATCTCTTAATGTAGAAGCTGCTAGATCTTGGATTATTCTGATTGTGTTTCCACAATACTCAAATTGTTTCTTTCTGGTGTCTTACAAAATTTTCTCCTTGACCTGAGAGCTCTGGAATTTGGTGACAATATTCCTAGGAGATTTCTTTTGGGGATCTATTTGAGGAGGTGATCGGTGGATTCTTTAAATTTCTATTTTGCCCTGTGGCTCTAGGGCAGTTCTCCTTGATAATTTCTTGAAATATGATATCTAGGCTCTTTTTTTGAACATGGCTTTCAGATAGTCTAATCATTTTTAAATTATGAATCCTGAATCTACTTTCCAGGTCAGTGGTTTTTCCAATGAGATATTTAACATTGACTTCCATTTTTTCATTCCTTTGGTTCTGTTTTATAATATCTTGATTTCTCATAAAGTCACTAGTTTCCACTTGCTCCAATCTCATTTTTAAGGTAGTAATTTCTTCAGTGGTCTTCTGGACCTCCTTTTCCATTTGGCTAATTCTGCCTTTCAAGGCATTCTTCTCCTCATTGGCTTTTTGGAGCTCTTTTGTCATTTGAGTTAGTCTATTTCTTAAGCTGTTGTTTTCTTCAGTGTATTTTTCAGTATTTTTTTGGATCTCCTTTAGCAAGTCATTTACTTGTTTTTCATGTTTTTTTTTTGCATCCTTCTCATTTCTCTTCCCAATTTCTCCTCTACTTCTCTAACTTGCTTTTCCAAATCCTTTTTGAACTCTTCCATGGCCTGAGACCAGTTCATATTTTTCTTGGAGGCTTTTGTTATAGGCTCTTTGACTTTGTTGATTTCTTCTGGCTGTATGTTTTGGTCTTCTTTGTCACCAAAGAAGGATTCCAGAGTCAGAGACTGAATCTGGGTGCGTTTTCACTGCCTGGCCATATTCCCAGCCAACTAACGTTACCCTTGAGTTTTTCAGCGGGGTATGACTGCTTGTAGAGTTAAGAGAACTATGTTGCAAGCTTCGGGGGATGCACCAGCTCTGCCACACCAGCACTCCTCCTTCCCCATGAACCCCCAACCCGGACTGGACTTAGGTCTTCAACAGGCTTTTCACTCCTGCTCTGAGCTGCCACTTAATTCCTCCCACTAGGTGGGCCTGGGGCTCAAGCAACTGTAGCTATAGTTCTGTAGCTGCCTCACCTCTGCTGCCCCCAAGTCAGAAGCCGAACTGCGAACTCCTTCCACTCCTGCAGCTTTTCCCACTAACCTTGTCTGTTGTCTTTTGTGTTTGTGGGTTGAGAAGTCTGATAACTGCTGCAGCTCACTGATTCAGGGTGCTAGGTCCCGCTCCCCCCGGCTCCTGGTCTGGTTTGTTCGCACAGCCCATGCTGGGCTCTGCTCTACTCTGCTCCGCTCCCAGCTCCCAGCTCCATGTGCAAACGACCTCACCCAGAGATGATCCAGGCTGTCCTGGGCTGGAGCCCTGATTCCTTCTGCTATTTTGTAGGTTCTGCAGTTTCAGAATTGCTTCAGAGCCATTTTTTATAGGTTTTTGGAGGGTCTTGGCCAGAAGCTCACTGTAGTCCCTGCTTTCCAGCCGCCATCTTGGATCCGCCTCATTCAGGATTGATATCCAGTGTTTTAACTTATACTCCCAACTTTGAGTCATCTTCAAGTGTCACGAGTATATCATCAATTATTTTGTCCCAATATGTCTCCAGGTGAAAAAGTTAATCAAGCAAACTTTGGAGGTGTAAGTAGAAATACTAAATAAAAGAAGGCCAAAGTACCCTAGAACATGCAACTAAAAACTTTCTATGAAGTTTATATTGAACCATTAAAGATTAACCTTTTTTTAAAATTAGTTAACTTATTTATTGTTAATTTTAAACATTCACTTCCCTAAATTTTAAATTTCTCCCTATCCCTACTCTGTCCGTCCACAAGATGGCAAAGGTCTCATGACGTGAAATGCCATCCATATCTAGAGAAAGAACTATGGAGTCTGAATGAAAATTGAAGCAAATTATTTTTTGTTTCTTTTTTCTTTCTCATTGTTTCTCCTATTTATTATAATTCTTCTATAGAACATGACTAATGTGAAAATATGTTTAATTCATATATATGTATACATACATACATTCCTATATCATTTCTTATAGCACAATACTATTCCATTACATTCACATACCACGGTTTGTTCACCCATTCCTAAATTGATGCACAACCCCTCAATTTTCAGTTCTAGGCCATCATAAAGATAGCTACCATAAATATTTTTTGTACATGTGTATCCTTTTCCCATTTTTCTGACCTCTGGGATACAGCCCTAGAAGCACGTTTTCTGGGTCAAAGGGTATGCACATTTTTACAACTCTTCAGGATTAGTTCCAAATTGCTCTCCAGAATGGTTGGATAACATTATAGCTCCACTCAGCATTCCAACTTTACTACATTTTCTCCATCATTTATAATTTTCCTGTTTTGTCAAGTTAGCCAATCTGATAGGTGTGATGTGGCACCTCAGAGTTGTTTTGTTTTTCACCTCTCTAATAACAGTGATTTAGTTTCTTCCTCTGAAAACTGAATGTTCATATACATTGACCATTTGTCAGTTGGGGAATGACTTGCATTCTTGTAAATTTGACTAAGTTCTATATATATTTTAGAAATGCAACTTTTATCAGAGCCCTAGTTATAAAAATTCCTTGCAAGTTTTCTGCTTCCCTCCCAATATTTGTTGCATTGGCTTTGTGCGAAAATATTTCAATTAATTGTAATCAAAATTAACCATTTTGAATTTAATAAAGTTCTCTATCTCTTCTTTGGTCATAAATTCCTCCATTCTCTGTAAATCTGACAGATAACTCTTCCTTCCATCCCTAATTTATTTATAGTATAAGCTTTTATATCTAAATTGTGTACCCAACTGGACTTCATTTTGGTGTACAGTATCAGACATTGGTCTATGCCCAGTTTCTGCCGGACTACTTTGTAGTGTTTTTTTTTTTTTTCATTCATATATGTATATGTATACACACATATGTATGTATATATATGTACATATATATACATATACATACATACACACACATATATGTACATATACATACATACATATATATTAGTTTGCAACACTCAGTTCCACAAATTTTTGAGTTCCAAATTCTCTCTCCCTCCTGCTCCTCCCTCCTCAACCCCCCACAAGATGGCATGCAATCTGATACAGGTTCTACATATATCTTTGCATCTTATTTACATAACAGTCCAGTTTTACAGAAGAATTACTCTCCATGGAATGAATCATGGGAAATAAGAAAGAAAACCAAAAAGAAAAAAAAAGCAATTAGTTTGCTTTTGTCTTGATTCAGACACTGTAATTCTTTGTCTGGATGTGTATAGCTTTTTCCATGATGGGTCTTTTGGAGCTGTCTTTGACCCTTGCATTGATGAGAAGAGCTAAGTCTATTAAGGTTAATTCTTACAGATACCATGTGTCCGTTATTGTGTATAATTTTCTCTTGCTTCTACTCTCCTCACTCAGAATCAGTTTATATCATTCTTTCCAGGTTATAATGAAGTCTGTCTGCTCCTCATTCTAATAGAACAATAATATTCCATTATATTCATATACCACAATTTGTTTAGCCATTCCCAAATCAATGAGCATCCCCTTGATTTCTAATTCTTTGCCACCACAAAAACAGCTGCTATAAATATTTTTGTACAAGATGGTCCACTTCTCACTTGTGTAATCTCTTTGTGATACAGACCTAGAATTAGTATTGCTGGGTCAAAAGGTATGCACATTTTTATACCCTTTGGGCATTGTTCCAAATTGCTCTCCAGAATGGCTATGTCATTTCACAACTCCACCAACAATGCAACAATAAAAGACAGAAGGAATTGGAATACGATATTCTGAAAGGAAAAGGAGCTTGGATTACAATCAACAGTTAACTACCCAGCAAAACTGAGCATAATTTTCCAGGCAAGGAGATAGACATTCAATGAAATAAGGGAATTCCAGACCTTCCTGATCAAAAGGCCAGAGGCTCAATGGAAAATTTGATCTTCACATACAAAACTCAAGAGAGACATAAAAAGGCAAACAAGGGGGAAAATCCACTTTTGGGTTTATCAAAGAGGAAATTACTATAGTCATTGACGACTACTACATCTTGTGTATTCCACTGACTGATGACTATTTCTTAGCCAGAAACAAATAGTTTTCATGATTCCTGATTTGTAAGACAGCTTAAGGTCTGGTATGGCTAGGGCCACATTCCCTGTCATTGGTTTTTATTAATTAATTTGATATTCTTTATCTTTTGTTCTTCTAGATGAATTTAGTTATTACGTTTTCTAGCTATATAAAATGATTTTTGATAGATTATTTGGTATGGTACTAAACAAGTAAATTGATTTAGAAAATACTGTCATTTTTATTATGGTAGTTCAGCCTAACCATGAGCAAATGATGTTTTTCCAATTATTTAGATCTGACTTTGTGTGAAAAGTGTTTTGTAAATATGTTCATATAGGTAAAAGGCCTGATTTGGCAGGTAGACTCCAAAATATTTTATGATATCTACAATGATTTTAAAAGGAATATCTCTATCTCTTGGTGTTGTTCTTCATCACTAATGTATAGGAATGTCAAGGATTTATGTGAGTTCATTTTATAATCCTGCAAATTTTATAAAGTTATTTATTATTTCGAAAAGCTTTTTTTTACTTGATTTTCAAGTGTTCTCTAAGAATATCATCATATCATCTGCCAAGAGTGATAAGTTAGTTTCTTCATTGCCTATTCTAATTCCATCAATTTATTTTTCTTCTCTTATTGCTAACACTAACATTTCTAGTACCATATTTTATAATAGTGGTGATAATGGGCATCCTTGCTTCACCCCTGATCTTATTGGAAATCCATCTAGCTTAACCTTGTTTCAAAGACTCTACCTGGTTTGGGTATTAGTACCATATTTGTATCATAAAATGAATTTGGTAGGACTCCTTCTTCACCTATTTTCCCAAACACTCTGCAAAGTATAGGAATTGATTGTTCTTTAAATGCTTGACAGAATTCACATGTAAAACTATCTGGTCCTGGAGATTTTTTCTTAGGGAGTTCATTGATGGCTTACTCAATTTCTTTTTCTGAGATGGGGTTATTTAGAAATTTTACTTCCTTTTTCTGTTAACCTGGACAATTTTATGTTTTTGTAGATATTCATCCTTATCTCTAAGGATGTCAAATTTATGGGCATAAAATTGGGCAAAATAATTCCTAATTATTGTTTTGATTTCCTCTTCATTAGAGGTGAACTCACCCTTTTCATTTTGATACAGGTCATTGGATTTTCTTCTCTCAATTTTTAAATCAAATTGACCGAAGGTTTCTCAATTTTATTGGTTTATTCATAAAACCAACTCTTGTTTTATTAATTCAATGGTTTTCTTGGTTTCAATTTTATTAATCTCTCCTTTGATTTTCAGTATTTCTAATTTGGTATTTAATTGGGGATTTTCAATTTGTTCTTTGTCTAGCTTTTTCAGTTGTATGCCCAAATCATTGACCTCCACATAATGTGACCATACACACATAATTGCTCAGTCATTTCAGTCATGCCTGAATCTTCATGATCTCATTTGGGATTTTCTTGGCAAAAATCCTGGTATAGTTCACCATTTGTTTCTCTAACTCATTTTACAGATTAAGAACTGAGGCAAAGAGGGTTACTATCTGCCCAAGGTCACACAGCTATTAAATGTTTGAGGCCAGATTAGAACTCAGGAAAATGAGTCTTTCTATCACACAGCCTTGCCCTGTATCCACAGTACCAGCTACCCATTCCTCTGTATAGATATAGATAAATTTATATATTTTTGAGAGATCTAAGAGATCAGGAGGATAACATAAAATATCTAGACCTTCATCAGGTTGTCCACATGACTTGGAACAAAAAGCTCCCTGATCCCCAATCCCTCATAAACTATAGAAGCTTAAATAACCTATCCATAATTATACAGTTCCAAAATGTGACTGAAGCCTTGGTCTGGTCTTCCTAACTCCATAGGCTGTATTTTTTTCATTGTATCCTCTGCCATATTGTAGATTCTCAAATGGATTCGTGGCCTCATACATAGTAGTATTTACTCCACTAGTATGGATAATAATCTCTCCACACATTATTTCCCTATGTAAATATTGTGTATATTTTCCAATTAATCCTAAATGAGGGATCTTTCAATAAATTGTAGGCCACCCTCTCTTGCTTTTAATATCTCAAAAGAATCTGCTTTCTCTCATTCTCACTACGTGACTGATAGACTTCTTTTTCTAGGCATATATATACATATTTCAGATTTCCAATACCTCCAAAAACTACTGAACAGAAATTTTATTTCTCTCTCATATTAGTAGCCAATTCTTAAAACTGGGGAGACCCAAGTTCCACCTGCCATCCAATTTCCTTGTTCAATTTCTCCTGAACAGGGCTGATATAAGATAGGATTAATATTCTCCTCATTCTGCATATTTCTACTTCACTCAACTAGTTCAGGCTTGTTTTGGGGAGGGGGGTGGAATCCTTTGTCTAGATTTTCCCAGACTGGAAGTGGTCTGGGTATAGGGACAGTCTCTGCTCAAGGGTGGCATGATGTCATTTTCAGCCCCTCATTGCAATGAAATCACTTCTCTTTATAAAGTCCACCCCTCAACAATTACTAACCAATCAGAGTTGATTTCCACCCTCAGGACAACCCCTCTTCCGAAAGGGCATATAACCCATGAGCTCATGTTTCAACAATCTGGCTAGCAGCTGTTATGGGACTTAAAGACCAACACAAGACCAATAACAAGCATGCTACCAGCACACTGCAAAAGCCGAGGTTCTCTTGATCTGCTTTACTAAGGAAAGCAAAGTTAAGGGTTTAACAAGCTTACTTTAATTCAGCATACAAATACCATTCACTTAGTTCAGGGGAAAAAGTCAGCACCCTGAACTTCAGAGCAAAACACAAACAAATTACAAACATCGACAGACAGACCTTGTCTGATTCAAATACCAATTCATAGTTACCAGAGTTTAACAAAGTCTGAATATCCGGGTTTACAAGCCAGAGGGCTTCTTAGCTACAGCTGCCTGGAGTCTCCATATCAGCGCTCCACCAAGAGTGAGATCCCTGAGCAAATAGCTCTGTCTTCTCTTCTTATACCATTTCAGACGTCATCAAACGTCATCTGAATGACCAGAAATTAGGCTGCTATGATTGGCTCTTGAGTTAGCACCTCCCCTTAGTACCCGGGGAGCTTCACACCCACAAAGGTTTAGCACCTAATAGGGATTTGGGCCTGGGCCTTAGCACCTAGTAAGACTCAAAGAAATACACTGAATTACTCAAAGGAAACAAAAACCAAACTCTTCAAGTGCACTTGGTTGAACTGAGTGCTAAGAGCCCATTTTGCTTACCAACACAGCTCACCCCTATGATTGTCTTTGGTCGAGCCTAGAAAGATGGCCAAATGACCATCCTGTTATGAAAATCGTGGCTTAATTAATAAAATAATTAAATTACACAGAAATTGTGTCTTTTGAAACTTTTAAATGCCATGGTATAGAACCGTCCCTTGCAACAAAGAATTAAGTGAAATAAACCAACACATTTGCCATGTTTGACAACATATGCTGCGTTTCACACATTTTTATCTATTTTTTATTTTCAATTTATCTTTATCAATATACTACAACCTACTCTCACTCACCATGCATTTTTTCTTTTTTTTTTCTTGGCTTCCTTACAGTTGTGAATCTTCTGAGATAATTGTATTCTGTTATTTGAAGCTAAATAGCACATACAAAAGGCTATTGTCATAAAGAGATGGATTTTAAGGCAAAGAGTAGTTTGGATTCATGGGAAAAAATGCAGGGCTTCCCAAGTAAAATAGTTACTTGCTTGCCATGTGTGAAGACAATAATTATTTGCAAATTGTCTTTTAGCCATCAAGATTTTCCTTGTAATCTTTCTATTAGGCTAAACTTGTCAATGTGAAGAGAATAAAGTTCCCAAGAACTTTATGTGGGAAACTTTTGCTTGAGCTTCCCACTACTTTTTTGCTAAAAAAAATGTTAAGGTATAGAAAAATGCCCTAGATTTTTCCCCTGTATTGGGCAAATGACCTTAGTAATTCCTCAAGTCATGCAATACAATAGGCTTTTGTCAACAAAAATGATATACATTGATATGATTCAATGACTGAATCCTTCTTATGACAATCATTAATATCTACTATGAAAGCAATTGAAATAAATGAAACATTCATTTGACACAAGGGTATCCAATTCTAGTCTACATCACCTATTAAATCTTTTTGAACACACTTCCAACTTAATATTCTGATTTTGATTCAACTATTCACTGTCAAGGTTAACAGAAGTTCTTGAAAAAGGCAAAGCCAGGGAAGGAGATGGAATTATTTAATATTTAAAAAAAAATATGTCATTTCACCATCTCTTAGAACATTGTATGAGTATAAATGGGATACATGTAGCAGAAAACAGTTTGACATTGTCTACACAACAATGAAAATGGATAGCTGAAAAGAAAGTTGACCCTTATGCATGGTTTCCTTAGTGGGAACAAAACACAACTTACTACATTTATTTAAAGAAGTTGTAGCAACTACATTTACAGCAGAGAACCCTAGTCATACCATAGTGCACCATTGCACAACTTCTGATAAAATTTGGCTAAAATTCTAATAGCAAACATCAGCCTCATGGAAGAAAAATGCAATAAATGGTTGCTATTGACAAATAGACTTACACCCCAACACTATATGTGTGCTTGTGTATGTACATGGCTTGCTATATTTACATATATATATATATATATATATATATATATATATATGTGTGTGTGTGTGTGTGTTTGTAGAGATGAATATTCTTATATTTGTCTATGCATGTGTATTCTACTTTTAAAATATAGCAAACTGTAGTATGTTAAATGAACTCAAGATGATATAATGGGGAAAAATATGTTGGTTTCCCATAATTAAATGACTGAAAACTATTAATATGTTATACCTTGATAATTAAGTTATTGAGGTGAAATTGATGAGAATTTATATGAATGTTGTCCCACTGAAATGGTGGTAACCTGTATACATTTAAAAAAGTTCTTAAAAGGAGAATGTGTATTTCATTGGATTTGAGTCATTCTCTTTAATTCCAAAGGGGAAGAATAGAACCAATATGTAGAGGTTAGAAGGGGTTGATTTTCTAAGGAAGCAATTAGAGCTGTATGAATGAAATGAGATGCCTTATTTTTTTAATTAGATTTTTTTTTATTTTTAGTATACAATGCTTAGTTTTACATGTTCTTGAGTTTTGAATTTTCTTCCCTTACTTCCCCTCCTCCCTACCCCCGCAGATGGTGTGCAGTCCAATATAGATTCTACATAAACATTCACATTAAACTTATTTACCCAATAGTAAAGTTGCAAAGAATTATAACTAATAGAATGAATCCTGAGAGAGAAGTAACAAAACCAAAAAAAAAGAGGAAAAAAAGACAGCAAATAGTTTGCCTCAATCTGCATTCAGATTCCACAGTTCTTTCTCTCGATGTGGCTAGCTTTTTCCATCGTGTGTCCTTTGGAACTGTCGTTGAGCCTTGTGTTGCTGAGGAGAGCCAAATCTATCAAAGTTAGTCATCACAGAATCAATAATTCTGTGGTTGTGTATAATGTTCTCCTGTTCCTGCTCCTTTCACTCAGCATCATATCATGCAGGTTTTTCCAGGTTATTATGAAGTCTGTATCTTCCCCACTTCTTATAGCACAATAGTATTCCATTACATCCATATACCACAACTTGTTCAGCCATTCCCCAATTGATGGGCATCCCCTTGATTTCCAATTCTTTGCCACCACAAAAAGAGCAGTCATAAATGATTTTGTACATACAGGTCCCTTTCCCACTCATGTGATCTCTTTGGGATATAGCCCTAGGAGTGGTATTGCACTGTGTGATGTGCACATTTTTATAGCCCTTTTGTCATAGTTCCAAATTGCTCTCTAAAATGTCTGGATCAGTTCACAATTCCACCAACAATGTATTAATCTTCCAATTTTCCCACATCCTGTCCACCATTTATCATTTTCCTGTATTGTCATGTTAGCCAATCTGAACAGGATAGATGTGGTAACTAAGAGTTGTTTTGATTTGCATTTCTCTAATGAATAGTGATTTAGAGCATTTTTCCTTATGCCTATAGATATCTTTAGCTTCCTCTTCTGAAAACTGCTTGTTCATATCTTTGACCATTTGTCAATTGGACAATGACTTTTATTCTAATAAATTTGGCTCAGTTCCCTGAATATTTTACATATGAGGCCTTTATCAGAGACATTGGTTATAAAGATTTTCTCCCAATTTTCTGCATCCCTCCTAATCATTGTTGCATTGGCTTTATTTATACAAAAACTTTTCAGTTTAGCATAATCAAAATTATCCATTTTGCATTTTATAATGCTCTCTGTCCCTTGTTGGGTCATGAATTCTTCCCTTTCTCATAAATGTGACAGGTAAACTATTCCTTGCTCTCCCAAAATGTTATTGTATCAGCCTTTATTTCTAAATCATGTACCCATTTTGACTTTATTTTGGTATATGGTATAAGATAAGGGTCTATGCCCAGTTTCTGCCATACTATTTTTCAATTGTCCCAATAATTTTTGTGAAATAGACTTCTGCATCTTGTGTACCTAACCTATTCCACTGATCTACCACTCTGTTTCTTAACCAGTACCAGGTAGTTTTGATGACTGCTGCTTCATAGTACAGTTTGATATATGGTATGGCTAGGCCACCTTCCCTAGCATTTCTTTTCATTAATTCCTTGTTATTCTGGACTATTTGTTCTTCCAGATGAATTTTGTTATTATTTTATCCAGCTCTGTAAAATAATTTTTGGTAGTTAAATTGGTATGGCACTGAATAGATAGATTAATTTAGGTAAAATTGTCATTTTTATTATATTAATTCGGCCTACCCATTAGCAACTGAAGTTATTCCATTTAATTAGATCTGACTTTATTTGCGTGAAAAGTGTTTCGTAATTGTGTTCATATAGGCCCTGGGTTTGTCTTGGCAGGTAGACTTCCCAATATTTTGTGGTGTCCACAGTAATTATGAATGGACTTTCTCTTTCTATCTCTTGCTGTTGGGCTTTGTTAGTAATATATAGGAATGCCAAAGATTTATGTGGGTTTATTTTATATCTTGCAGCTTTGCTAAAGTTGTTTATTATTTCAAGTAGTTCTTTTTTTTTCTTTGCTTGAATCTCTAGCCTTCTCTAAGTAAATCATCATGTCCTCTGCAAAAAGTGATAATTTGGTTTCTTCTTTGCCTATTCTAATTCCTTCAACCAATTTTTCTTCTCCTAATGTGAAAGCTAACATTTATAGTACCAAACTGAATAATAGTGGAGATAATGGACATCCTTATTTCACTGTGGATCTCATTGGGAATGCAACAACTTATCCACATTACGTATAATGATTGCTGATGGTTATAGGTAAATGCTATTTATAATTTTAAGGAGGACTCCATTTATTCTTATGCTTCCTCATGTTTTTAATAGGAATGGATGTTGTATTTTGTCAAAAGCTTTTTCTGCATCTGTTGAGATTACTATATGGTTTCTGCTAGTTTTGTTATTGATATGATCAATTATACTGATAGTTTTCCTAATATTGGGTGAGTCTTGCATTCCTGGAATAAATCCTACCTGGTCATAGTGTATTATTCTCCTGATAAGTTGCTGCAATCTTTTGGCTAACGTTTTATTTAAAAAATTTGCATCAATATTCATTATGGAAATCCATCTGTAATTTTCTTTCTGTGTTTTGACTCTTCCTGGTTTAGGTATTAGTACCATGTTTGTGTCATAAAAAGAATTTGGTAGCATTGCTTCACTTATTTCCCCCAATAGTCTATAAATTATGGGAATTAATTGTTCTTTAAATGTTTGTTTGAAATCTCATGTAAAACCATCTGGCCCTGGAGATTTTTTCCTAGAGAATTAATTGATGTCTTGCTGAATTTCTTTTTCTGACATGGGGTTACTTAGGTGGTTTATTTATTCTTCTGTTAACCTGGGAGATTATCAAATTTATGGGCATACAATTGGGAAAAATAGTTCCCAATTATTGTTTTAATTTATTCACCCTTCTCATTTTGGATACTGGTAATTTGGTTTTGTTCTTTCTTTTTTAAAATGAAATCGACCAAAGGTTTATCAATTTTATTGTTTTTTTTTTCATTAAACCCTCATTTAGTTGTATTTATCAGTTCAATAGTTTTCTTGATTTCAGCTTTCTTAATGTCTCCTTTGATTTTCAGTATTTCTAATTTGATATCAAATTGGGGATTTTCAATTTCTTCTTTTTCTATTTTTTTCAGTTGCATACCTCTTTCATTGATCTCCTTTTTATATATTGTATTCATTTAAACATTTAGATGCATAAAACTTCCCCTAAGAACTGGTTTTGCTGCATCCAATAAGTTTTGGTATGTTGTCTCATTATTGTCATTCTCTTAGTACTTTAGTGGTAGTTGCACTTTTCATATGGCAGAGCAACATAAATATTTATCCTTTTATATAGAAGAATTTGTCTATTGGATATACAAAATAGGACAACTAGATGGTGAAATGAGTAGAGCACAGGATGTGGAATAAGCAAAATCTGAGTTCAAATCCAGTTTTGGACACTTAGCTGCTGTATAACCCCAAGCCAGTCACTTAACCTGTATTTGTCTCAGTTTCTTCATCTATAAAATGGGAATAATAATAGTGCATCTTTCTTGGGGTTTTTGTGAGGATCAAATGTGATAATATTTGCAAAGCCCTTAGCACAGTGCCTGCCATATTTTAGGCAATATTTAAATGTTATTTAATATTATTACAATTATATTTTTGTATGTGCTAACTTTTTAAGACTATTTCATTAAAACAGAAATCTAAATCTGCCAATCATCTTCTTTTCATAGGATATATTGTTATGTGAAACCCAAATTATACCCATTCCTAGAAGTGCCTTTTACATACTACATATTTTAAAATATTTCTTAAATTTAGTTTAATCTGCTCATACAAAAATACATATGCAAAAATAATATAGAGGAGAATTACACATGTTCAGATTTTTAGTTGGAATATAAAGTTTATCCTTATTAAATCTCTTATGATAAAGCCTTTCTATTTACCTTTTTATGCTTCCTCTGTGTCTAGTGTTTGGAAGTCAAAATATTTATTCACTTTGATCTTTTCAACAAAAATGCTTGAAAGTTCTCTATTTCATTGAATACAATTTTCCCCTAAAGGATAATACTCAGTTTTGCTTGATAGGTGATTCTCAGTTGAAATCCTAGATTCTTTGCCCTCAGGAATATCATATTCCAAGACCTCTAATCCTTTAATGTAGAAGGTGTTAAATCTTGTGTTATCCTGACTATGACTGCAGGATACTTGAATTGTTTCTTTCCATCTGCTTGCATTATTTTCTCCTTTACCTGGGAGCATTGGGATTTGGCTATAATATTCCTGAGAGTTTTCATTTTGAAATCTCTTTTAGGAGGTGATTGGTGGATTACTTCTATTTCTGTTTTATCCTATGATCATAGAATATCAGGATAGTTTTCCTTCATGATTTTTTTAATATTTCTTTTTTTTAATTTTATTTATTTATTTTTAGTTTACCACACACAGTTCTACATAATTTTGAATTCCAGATTTTCTTCCCTCCCTCCCCCCTCCTTTCCCAAGATGGCATGGAATCTCATATAACTACCATGTATAACTTTGCATTGAATTAATTTATATACCAGTCAAGTTGTGGAGAAGAATTATAACCAATGGAATGAATCATGAGAAAGAAGAAACAACACCAAAAAAAAACCCTAAAAACAAAAACAAAAGGGAAGCAAAAAAGGCGAGCATGTAGTGTGCCTCAGTCTGTATTCATTCTTCACAGTTCTTTCTCTGGATGAAGATAGCATTCTCCATCGTGAGTCCCCTGGAGTTGTCCTTGCACCTTACATTGCTGAGAAGTGCAAAGTATGTCAGGATTGGTCCTCACGGAATCCATATATCTGTGGCTGTGCACAACATTCTCCTGGCTCTGCTCCACTCACTCAGCATTATGTCGTGTAGGTTTTTCCAGATTGTTACAAAGTCTGCCTCATCCCCATTTCTTATGGCACAATAGTATTCCATCACCTTCATATACCACAGCTTGTTCAGCCATTCCCCAATTGATGGGCATCCCTTTGATTTCCAATTCTTGGCTACCCCAAAAAGAGCCGCTATAAATATCCTTGTACATATGGGTCCTTTTCCCCCATGTGTGATTTCTTTGGGATACAACCCTAGAAGTGGTATTGCTGGGTCAAAGGGTATGAACATTTCTATAGCCCTTTGGGCATAGTTCCAAACTGCTCTCCAAAATGGCTGAATCAGCTCACAATTTCACCAGCAATGCAACAATGTTCCAATTCCCTTGATGATTTCTTGAAAGAGGATTTCTAGGCTCCTTTATTTACCACGGCTTTCAAATAGTCCAATAATGCTTAAAATATCTCTCTTGGATCTATTTTCCATATTGCTTGTTTTTTCCCGATGACACATTTCACATTTCTTCTATTTTTTCATATTTTTTTTTGTTTTCTTGTTTCTTGGTGTCTCATGGAGTCATTGACTCCTACCTGTTCAATTGTAATTTATATGGGCTTATTTTATTCCTTAAGCTTTTCTGCCTCTTTTTTTTTTAATCTGGCCAATTCTACTTTTTAAAAAGTTCTTCTCTTCAGGGAATTTTTGTATATATTTTTCTATTTCACCAAAACTGATTTTCAAAGCAACCATCACCTAATTGTATTTTTATACATCATTTTGCCATTTGGCCAACTCTTTTTTAAGCTGTTATTTTCTTTAGCATTTTTGTGCTTCTCTTTTTTACCAAACTATTGGCAATGTTTTTATGATTTTCTTTCATCACTCTCACTTCTCTTACTAAATTTTTCTCCACCTCTCTTAATTGATTTTCAAAATCCATTTTGAGTTCTTCCATGGCCTGAGACAAATTCAAATTTTTTATTGATGTTTTGCATGCGGGAGCTTTGATTTCGTTGTCTTCTCGGTGTGTATGTTTTGATCTTCTTTGGCACCATAGTAACATCCTATAGTCAGAAGTTTTCTGTTGTTTGTTACTTTCCCAGAGTATTTCTTGACTTTTATGCTTTACTACAGTTGAACTCTGATTCCAGGCTAGGGTGCATGCTGTCTCAAACTTCAGGGGTTTTGTCCAGGTGTTTTCATAGATACTTCTAGTGAATTGTGAGTTTTCAGTTCCTGTTACAGGCCGAGTTAGAGCCGATCCCTGCCCTCCTCGGACCTCCATGCCCAGGGGCCTGCTGAGATAAACTTGGGGCTCTGAGATATGGGTGGAGCCAGGAGGAGGGGTCTCACCTTTGTTGCTTCCCTAGCAATTCCAGGTCTTTGCCTGGACCTGCTTGAGCACATGGAACTTCCAGCTCTCTGTCTGGGCTTGCCAGAGCACATGGAACTTCCAGTTCTTTGCCTGGCCTGCCTGACTTCAGGGAGCTTCGGGTTAGCACAGGAAGAGAAGGGGAGGAGAGTAGGTGGAGTCGGGGCCGTCTTAGTACCCAGGTGTCTTGATTTTACCTGCGAAACCAAAGAATGTACCTACGTCACTAAAGATATAAAAGTTTGCTGCTATCCTGAATAAAACGGAGTCACTCAACACCTTCGGCTCCCGCCTCATTCATTGTCCGCGAGATCAGGCCCTTTGCTAGGCAAAGGCCTGGGTGTGGGGGGCTTTCAGACCCCCACGTTGGTTGTGAGGCTGGGGACACACAACAAGTTCCCCCAATGTGATATGACCTAATGAGAAGTGTTTTCCCTGCTCTCTTGGTATGTGTTCTGGTATATAACTTACCACAAGCACCTTTTTCTGTCTTAGAACTATGATGAGCAGCTATAAGCTCTGTTGCACTACTCTTACTCCTCTCCCTGGGACCCCAAGACTACAGTTCATATCTGAGTGAGAACAAAGAAATGGAGTCCTATTCCCAGTGCCAGAAAAGAGATCCCTGTAATTTCCTTCTGACCAGTTGTTTCACCTCCTTACCTTCTGTAGACTGAGGGCTCTGGAAGCAGTTGCTGCAGCTGCTGATTCAGTCACTTCTAAGGCTTGCTTCTGGTTTGCTGGGGCTAATCTAAGATGGTGCAGCCTATACTGGACTGTGCTCCACTCTTATCCTGGTGCAACAGATGTTCTTGCTGACCTTTTAAGTTGTCTTAGGCTAGAATTTTTTCAGTCTGTGTTGTTGTGGGTTCTGCCATTCTAGGCAATATTTTAAAGTCATTTGGAGTTGTTTGGGGAGAGCTCAGGTAGTCCTTGCCATTTTTCTTTCATTTTTTACTCTGACCCCTACAGCTCACCATTCTTAAATTCGCATGTGGAACCAATATGGAATAAGCAGAAATTAAGAGGTGGGGGAGGAGAGGCAAAATGCCAATATTTTTTCTCTGTCCAGAAGAGTTGGAACCAGATGTAAATTTCTCTTTTTTTTCTTTTAAATATTTTCTTCCATTGTTTCTTCCTTGTAATATGATTTCAAATGCCCCCCCCAAGTGAAAAGACATTATTTTATTTTTGTTTAATTGATTCTCTATCATATTCCCAACAATGATTGTTTCAAATCATGCCTTCTTGCATGAAGCCTGACATGCCAATCTTCATAGCTCTCTCTTAATAGAGAACCTATCATAATACTTTAATCAGAAAAAAAGTCATTTGTCATCAACTTCATGTTCTTTCTTACTCTATGTCTGAAAACCTGTTCATCTCATTCCCCATTTACACTTACTTTACCCCAGTCTCTGATGAATGGCTGGTGCTTTACTTCACTAAAGCCAATGCTATATTTGTACCATTCCTCCTGTCTTCTCTCATATCCTACAGACTGTCACCCTCCCAAGTTATCACTTCTTTCTGTTTCTCCCTTCCCTGTTTCCTGCTGATGTGTCAAGGTCTTCTCAAAGATGATAACAAATTTCTCTTGATGGTATTATTCTTTCCCTCTATCATCCTATATTTCTCTACCTCTCAAAAATTTACCATCCTTTAGGCTGAACACTCTCAGGTAAGGGGGGAGGAGAGGAAAGGAGAAGAGAGGGTATGAGCAGAGTTGCCTAACTAGAACAGACCAGATGGGTCCCCATTCAGGCAGCTAGGACTACTGACAGGTTGTAGTTTGTCCTTTGTTCTCTAAGAGGACCATGACATCAGGGAGATGATGATATGACTTGCAATTGACTTTGATTTGTATTAGGGAGGGCTGTGCAAAGTCACCAACCTGACTTGCTCCTCCAGAGCCAACTGGGTCCAGTGGGCAGATATCGATCACAATGACTAGAGATGGCCCAGGATGCCCAAAGGAAAGTAAATTTTGATGGCCAGAAACTTCCTAGTGTTTTAACAATCCAGCTAAGAGCTTCTGTGGGGGCATAAGATACACCCAGGAGGCTGCCAGCACACCAGGAAAGCACAGGTTCTTTTTATCTGCTTAAACAAGGAAAGCACGGTGAAGGGGTTGATGAGCTTACTTTAATCCAGCATTCAGTTAGTTCAGTGGAGCATACAGTCAACATTCATTTAGTTCAGGGGAAAAAGTCAACACCCCAAACTTCAGAACTAAATACAAACAAATTACAAGCATCAACAGACAGACCAAATACAGATTCATTCACTTACTTCAAGGGGAAAAGCCAGCATCCTGAAGTTCAGAACTTTCATTTAGTTCAGGGGGAAAACAAAACCAGCACCCCGAACTTCAGAATAAAATACAAATAAATTACAAATATCAACAGATAGACCCAATACAATTCATAGTTACCAACATCTGGGCTCATCCCGAGAGCAAAGGCTGGCCCAGAGTCACGCTCACCACTGCTCGCACGCCAACCAGAAAAGGAAAGAGGAATCTTCAAGCTTTCTTCTCCCCTCTTATAGAGTTTTTGACATCATCAAGTGCTACCTGAATGACCAGGACTGCTTGGTTCTTGCGTTGGCCCCTTCCCCTAGATTAATACCCAATAGGGCATGGCTCTGGAGTCAACACCTCCCCTCAGCCAGCCCCATGACTCATCACATAGGAAGTTCTCTGCTCCCAGGCATGGTCTGTGGGCTAAGTGCCCAGGAAGAGGTCAAACAGGAAGTTCTCTGCTCACAGGCATGGGTCTCTGGGCTTCCTGCCCTGGAAGAGGAGCACCAGGCCCAGCACCCAATGAGATAAACTGAGCCGCCCAAAGAAAACCAAGGCCATTCTGGTCACGCCTAGTTAACTTGAGGTTTACTTGCTGGATTTATTTCTCAAAAACAAAATAAGCCTTGAACCCAATTCACTCTGGATCTCAAGTAATGGCCAACAATAGGTCCCTGTCCAAGAACCACTTAATGGTTATTTTTTGGGCCTTCCTAGCTCAGAGTGAATGTAAATAGTAACTATTTCTCTTTTGGCCAAAAGCCCTGAGGGTCTGTCCCTCTCATATTGATTTTGTGTTAAAGGGGCCAAGCCTTGACACACCTGTTAAAGAGGCCTATTCACTGCTGAATGGGCACTGCCTCACTCAAAGTTAGAACTTGAAAAGACCTTAGCTGAAAATCACCAAGGTTTCCCATTCCAACCTGGGCCATTGCCTGTCTTCCTGCTGGGTATCTAGCCACTGGAACCAGAAGCCTTTGGAGGAAAAAGTGAAGCTGATGATTTTGCACAGTCCTCCATCATTAAAATTAAAGTTAATTAAAAATGATGTCGTTGTCTCCCTGATGTCATTGTCCTCTTCAAGAAGGTAAGACAAACCACAACCACTACCACACTCTACCTTTTACAATCAGCTTCCTATAACAAAGTTATTTTTATTAATTTCTGTCATTCTCTTGCCTTGATTGCTTTTTGAACTTCAATCTTGCACCTCACTGACTTTTTTCTCTCCAAAATTATCAATGATATTTTAATTCTTAGCTCCAGTGACTTTCTCATAATCCTTATACTTTGTAACTTCTCTGTAGAATTTGCTACCACTGACCTCACTTTCTTCCTGGATATTGTCTACTCTCTGCTCTATCTTAGTTTCCTCTACTGGATCTTTGTCTATACTCCATCCTGTAACTGTGGAGATACCTCCAAGTCTGTCTTTTGCCCCCTTTTCTTCTCTCTGTCTACTCTGTCTCAGAGATCTTATCACCTGTCAAGAAATCAATTGCACACAAATGATTCCCACATGTATATAAAGAATTTTAGTCTCTTTCTTGATCACCAATTCTATATCACCAACTGCCTGTTGGACATTTCCAATTAAATGTTCCAAATAATTTTAGAATTTAAGGAAATAAATCATTTTCTCCAGAACTTGTCCTCTTCTGAATTTCCCTATTCCTATTGAGAGTACTACAACCTTTCCAATAACCTAGGTTTGAACCCTGGGGGTTATGCTTGAATCTTCTCTATCCCTTATCCCCTCTTCCCTATCCTGCTTTATACAATTAACTAATGTCTTATTAGTGATACCTCCATATGATCTTTCATATCCATTTCTCTTTATTTCTCTGCTAAATTACCACCCCCATGCCAGTTTAGGCATCTTATCTTTTCTCACCCGCATTATTATAAAAACCTCTTAAGTGGTCTTTCTGCCTCATATTACTCCCCACTCCAATCCATTCTTCACACAGGTCTTACAACTTTATTACTAAACATAAACTTAAATCATGCATAAAAATGGATCTATTCACTACCTAATTTCTCTTGGACAAAATATAATCTCCTCAGTTTGATATTTAAAGGGAAAGTTTTTTTATAAAGAAAACAAAATCATCATTTTATCCTTTGATGTTAAATATCTCTCCTTTACTGTTGGGGCTGAGCCTGTATTTTGCATTTTTATTCCATGATGCATAAGCTAGACATACGTTCATCACAGTCTTTTGAGTTGTAGCATTTTTCTAAATAGCCAGAGATATCCTCATTCATTTTTTGGAAACAGCCAACCTAGTCAAAGTGTATCAAAGTCACTTCTAGTACTATTATTTTGTTTTACTTTTTCCTGCAGTTACTGAGAAGTAATTACAAGACAAAAAGTTAGCAACAGAAGTGAACCAAACCACTTTATCATATGTGTATATTTAATAAATAGGCTTCAAACTTTGAAAAAGAGCTTTATTAAACCTTTAAAAAAGACAATCTTCCTGAATCAAATGAAGCTTAGGTGAAACAAAGTCATAAATATTCTAAGAACAATGAGTATTATCCTTGTTTGAAATGCTTATGGAACAGGGAGTGTAATTAATATTAGTTTTATGCAGTCAAACCCAAGTGGCCTTCATACTGATAACAGAGTATGTTAAATGGGACCGAGAATATAAAATGAAAAGTCACTAGGAATGGATTCTGGTTGTTTTGGCTACATTAAGTCTTTGACTTATTAACTCAATTGGTCGGTTAGTGAATTGCCTGAATTTACTAGATTATACATGTAATTCTCATGTACTCTAGGTAGTTTAGTTTTACTCACTGAGACACCAAAGCAAACCAAAAAAAAATGCTCTCTTGTAAATGTACACTTCAGGGCAACAGGCACAACAAATGAGAGAACATGGATGAATCAATTCACATCAATTCCAGCTAAAGCAAAAAGAATAAAAAACTACCAAATACCCTTTGACAATAATTAATTAGTCTTGTCAATAAGAAGTACGGTATTATAGAAATAGGAATTGATGTGAAGTCAGAGAACAAGGGTTCAAATTACTGATATGCAACTTATTGCCCATGTGACCTCACTCAATGACTCTACTTCTCTTGACCTAGATTTCCATACCTGTTCAATGAGGGAGTTGAACTACAAAATCTCTAAGGTCCCTCTGAAGTTTAATTTGTCTGACTTATATTTATGAATAATAACACTATTAGAATTGTCAATGTACTATTTATTTGTTTTCTATGATTTGTGGAAGGTACTGACAGGATTAACTACTAGAAGTTGTTATCTTTTATTCTTTTGGCTACAATAAAAGGTGACTGATGGCTAGCAATGAATCAGACTTTTTGAATAATAAGGGAATTCACAAGTCATCTATCTCCATCTATACCTAACAACAATCATTTCTCTAACACTCCAAGAAAGTGACCATTGATCCTTCAATTAAAAATCAGCAGTGGTGTGGAACCCACTAAAACAGCATATTCCATTCGGGGACTACTGGAATTGATAGAACATTTTTTTATCAAACTGAATTCAGCTTCTTTATCTTTGTTTTTCCCCAGCACTCTTAGTTCTTTCCTCTGAATCCGAGTCTACCTATCTTTCACCATGATTGTCCTGTGCTAAAATACTAGAAGGGAGTTTTCACACATGTACCTCAATGTCTTTTTGAATTTTTTTATAGATAAATTCTTTGTAGATTGTTTTTTTCCTTCTAGAGTATAGCTGATATTTTCTGTAGTATCTTTTCTGGTGTATTTATATTAGCCAGAGAGCTGCCCTTGGATCCAGGAAGAACTTTACAGTTATCCCTCTGACATATACTGGCTATCACCTAACCTCTAAATGATCTAGACAACTCTCAAAGACAAAGGTTATAAAGAATGTGATAACCTGTATTGGTAAGGGAGCTTCCATAGTTGGGAAGCCCCTATAACGATGAACTCTCAAGACCAGTATCCAGCAATGTGCTGGTAAATGTTTCATACATGGTTCTCTAAAAACATGTGACACACTTTTAAATTTAATCCACATTAGTACCATTTTATTATTTTTTTATGTCTACATAATCAGCAAAACCAACTAAGTCAAGCCCTGCTTTATTGGGCTTTCCAATTTCTAAGGTGTGAGTGCAAACACTAAAAATTTAACAATGAGCTCTCCTGAGTTGGTTTCATTCTGGCTCCAATATTCCACTGCCAGTTACTATATTCAATCCTTTCCATTTTAGCTTGATCAGGTTTGCAAGACTTCCATTTGCCCTTATTGGACACAGCCCAAACTTCACAAACATAGCAAGGAACTGCAAATCAAGTAAGATATTAAAATTATTTCAACTGTGTCAATGAAGTGGTAAGTTGTTGGTACTGCCTGAAATTGAAAAGAAAAGGGGAAAAAGAAATTAAAAACCTATGGCCCATAATTTTAAGTTCAGATGTTTGAATCTCTAGAAAGTTACTCAATGTCAATGGTGTGGATTATTAGAAACATTGTGAAGTATTTTCTGTTCAATTTTGACATTAGGAAGAACAATTAAAGTATCTGACACAGTGGATAAGAATAAACACTTAAAAGCAACACTTCTCCAGGCCAAGTGTAATTACTGAAAATATTGCTATTGTAAACAAATCCAAATTTGTCACATTTATGTATGTATTGTATAATCTGTTAATGAACATGCTTGTCATAACTCTTTATTTTTAAAGACACTATGTGGGTGCACTCTGCTTCATGTGCATATTTCATGCCAATTGATAATGTAATATGTAAATACTGCAAAATGCCAAAATACATTATAGCCATGAATATGTTTAAAGCATATTCTGAATAATATTATGGTGGTGAGATGATCATCCCTTTGCTTTAGGACAAATTTTCAATTAAGCAACCATTTGTTTAAAAACCAGAGAACAACATTTTCATGTTTTATTCAAAGTCTATATCTCCTCTAGGAAAACTGAAGATATTGTAGAGTTTTTCCCTCACCCTCCTCCCTTCAAATCCCCCAAGTTGGTTAGTTTTAATGATGAAAAACTTGGTAGTTCAGCTTTTCAGTACTAGACTTCAGAAGCCTCCTGGGAGAGTAAAAAAAATCACTTAGAAGTCTCTAGTTCTACCGTGAGCCAGGGTGAATAAACAGCATTCTGGGAATTGAGCGTTCATATATATGAAGTAAATCAACTCTCTCAGGATACAAAGTGCCATTTTGGGAACTGAAAACAGTACTTTGCTTTTCCTTACATACATAAACAAACAGACACAGAGACAGACACAGACTCACACACAGACACAGACACACATGCACACACACACAAACACTAATCTAGGGTAACCAAGTCAGCATTAGTAAATTCTGTCAGAGAAAAGAAAATTTAAAAAAAAATGAAAGTCAAAGCAAAGTAAGAATAAAGAAAAAGCTGTGTTTCCTCTTTACTGGGAAATAGATGCATGGAAAAACACCATGAAAGACCCTAGGATTTACCATATCTTGAGAGTTATAATTTTAACTTATAAAGATACAGGCAATTGAATTTACATATCTGAGCCTAAGTTTCATCATCTGTCAGTTGCAGGGCTGGGGGGGTACCCTAGATGATCTTTAAGGTTCTTTTCCAGTTCTAAATCAATTTTCCTATGAATTAAAATATGTTTACCTTCAAGGTTTGCTTTAGGTACAGCAAAATTTCAAAGCCAAGAAGAATTCTATCTTCCCCACCCTCAGATTCAATATTCCTATACTACCTATAAATTCCTGATTTTTTTAACAGACTAAAGAAGTGTTTTCACTCTTCACTGCATGTAAAGCTATAAATTTGAACACATTTTAGTGAGAATGCAGATTGGATCATCTCTTAAAAGGGAATGTGGTTGGAGAGCTGAAGAGAACTAAACCCTTTAGAGGTGAGGACTGTGAAGTGGAAATGGGACAAAAAGAGGAGGCTAGGGACATAAAAGGCCAAATCATAAGTTTATTGATGAATGGGAGTCACTGCAGAAAATTTAGAGATAGAAGAGACCTAAGAGTTCATCATATGTAATTAATTTTTTTGAATGAGGAAAGTGAGGCACAGGGAAGCTATGATATAACCATGGGGACAAATATGCATGTATGTGTCAGAGGGGATGGAATACTGGACCCAGAATCAAAAGAAGCCTGAGTTACATCTATTAGCCTTAGTTTAGCCATCAGTAAAATAAGGACATTAATGGCAACTACTTCACAGTGTTGTTGTGAGGATCAAACACACATATATTCATGTATATACACACACATATAAATACATACACAAACACATACATATGCATATATACATACATGTACATACATGCACATATGCATATGCATATACATACATATACATATACCTATGCATGCATGTGTGTTGCACTTTGTTAACCTTAAATTCATATAAACATTTGTCATACCAGGACTATTGCCACTGCTGTTACATAATTATTAAGAAGAAGAGCCAAACATTATACTTGGAATCAGTGTATAACCGATACCCTTATTAGAGCCATGAGATGTGATTATTTATCCTCCATATGAAGATATACAGTATTGAATATTTCACTAAGTAATTTTTATTTTTTTCCACCTAATAATACTTTTAATCACATGTAAAATACTTTTCAAAATTCATTTTTATAAGATTTTGAATTCCAAGTCTTTCTGTCTCCCTCTCTTCTCCCCTTCCCCCAATACAGGAAACAATCTGATATAGGTTATACATGTGCAGTCATGTTAAGCATATTTCCACATTATTTATGTTGTGAAAGAAGAATCAGAACAAAAGAAAAAAACCACAATAAAGAAAAAAAAGAGAAAATAGTATGCTTAGATGTGCATTCAGACTCCATAGTTCTTTTTATGCATGGGGATAGCATTTTCCATCACAATTCTTTTGGAATGGACTTGGACCACTGTATTGCTGAGAAGAGCAAAGTCTATGATACTTAATCATCACACAATGTTGCTGTTACTGTGTACAATGTCTTCCTGGTTCTGTTTAATTCACTTAGCATCAGTTCATGGAAGACTTCCAAGGTTTTACAGAAATCTGCCTGCTCATCATTTCCTATAACATAAAACTATTACATTAAATTCATATACCACAGTTTGTTCAGACATTCCACAATTGGTGGGCATCCCCTCAATCTCCAATTCTTTGCCACCACAAAAAGAGCTAATATAAATATTTTGGTAGATGTGGGTCATTTTCCCTTTTTCTTAATCTCTTTGATACAGACCTAGTAGTGGTATTGCTAGATCAAAGGGTATGCACAGTTTAGGTGCCCTTTGGGCATTGTTCCCAATTGCTTTGCAAAATGGTTGGATCAATTCACAACTCTACCAACAATGCATTAGTATCTCAATTTTTCCACATCTTCTCCAACATTTAACATTTTCCGTTTCTGTCATTTTAGCCAATCTGATAGGTGTGAAGTGGTACTTCAGAATTTTTTAATTTACATTTCCCTAATCAATAGTGATTTAAAGCATATTGTCATATGGCTAAAAATAGCTTGAATTTCTTCCTCTTGAAAATTGCTTGTTTACATCCTTTGACCAGAAGTGAGGAACCTGAGGCTTCAAGTCCACACGTAGCCCTCTAGATGATCAAATGTGCTTCCTGGATGGAATCAAAACTTCATGGAACAAATCATTTTATTAAGAGGATTTTTTTCTGTGAAGTTTGGATTCAATCAATAGGATTAACTTGAGGACCTAGAGGCCCACATGCATCTCAAGGCCGCAGGTTCCCTAACCTTGCCTTTGACCATTTATCAATCGGGGAATTACCTGTATTCTTATAAATTGGAGTCATTTATCTATATATTATAGAAGTGAGGCTTTCATAAGGGACACTGGCTGTGAAAATTGTTTCACAGATTTCTGCTTCCCTTCTAATGTTGGTTGCATTGGCTTTGTGCAATTTTTTTTAATTTAATTAATGAAAAATTTCCATTTTGCATTTCATATTGCTCTCTATCTCTTGTTTTGTCATAAATCCTTACATTCTCCATAGATCTGATGGGTAAACTATTCTTTGTTTTTTGAATTTGTTTAAGATGTCACCCTTTATGTCTAAATCAAGTACCCATTTTGATCTTATCATAGTATACACCATAAAATATTGGTATATGCCTAATTTCTGCCCTAATAGTTTGCAGTTTTCCCCGCAGTTTTTGTCAGATACTGAATTCTTATCCCAGAAACTGGAGTCCTTGGGTTTATCAAACATTAGATTACTATAGTCACTGACTACTATATCTTTTATACCTGATGCAACACTCCATTTCTTAGCCAGTACCAGATAGTCTTGATGACTTCAGATTTATAATACAGTTTTAGAACAGGTGTGGCTAGATCACCTACCTGGATTTTTTTTCATTAATCCCCTTGATATTCTGGACCTTATGTTCTTTTAGAAGGATTTTGTTATTTGTTAAAGCTCTATCAAATAATTTTTGGTAGTTTGATGAGTATGCATTGGAAAATTAAATTAATCTAGCAGAATTGTCATTTTTATTATATTAGCTTAGCTTACCCATGAGCAACTGATATCTTTCCAATTAATTAGATTTGACTTTATTTGTGTTAAATAAATATTTTAATTCTAAAGAATGAGTCAGTTAAAGAAAAAAATCTTTGAAACAATTACTAATTTTATTTTAAAAATGACAACATGAGACATTCAAAAATGTATGTAATACATTCAAAAGAATACTTAAGGGAGAATTTTTACCCCCAAAAGTGTACAGATAAAAGAGAGAAAGACTAGGTCAATGAATTCAGCATGTAAGTTAAAAAATAACAAACTAGAAAGAGAACAAATTAAAAATCCCTAATTAAATACTTAAATGGAAATCCTGAAAATCAAAGGAGAGATTAACAAAATCCCAGTTATCCAAATTAAAAGTAAGAAAATAATTGAACTACTAAATATAGGGTTTTTTTTTTAGAAAATGTACCAAAATATTTAAACCATTGTTTAATTTGATTTTGATAAAAGAAAGAAGAAAACTAAATTACTAATATCAAAAATGAAAGTTTTAATGTGCCACCAATTAAGATGAAATTAAAGAAATTATTAGCAATCATTTTTCCCTATTATATGGCAATGAAACTGACAATCTAGGTGAAATTGATGAATATTAATAAAATACAAATAGGAAAGATTAATAGAACAAGAAATAAATTACTTTAAAAAGTCTATCTTATTGAAAAATTTTGAGAAGCTCTTGTAATGCCAAGCAAAGTAGAATTTTTTGCTATTTTTTCTTTTGTAGTGCTTCTCTGCATTAAGGCAATCAAGTGCCTTTAATTGAGCCTTGTTCTTTATTGAAGCAAGAGTCTTGGATGACCTACTTAAGTCACAAGAAAGCTTAAGTCACATGAGTTTGAGTCACATGGTTGTGATGCCCTCTGATCCTGAAGAAGTGTATATATGCTCTGAGGTTAGTGTTGTGATTGGGGGGCTCATTCATAGTCTGGGTAACTGTTAAGGAACACCCCATCTTTGAAAACCCCGATGTCAGTGCTTCTATCTCTGATAATTATGTGTGCATTCATGTAGACAGACACTTAGAATCCCTGTCTGCTGATTTGTGTTATTTGCTTTGTTTATAAAATTTCTGCTTGTAATTTCTGTTTGTGTTTTCTCTGAAGTTCAGGGTGCTGATAAAATGATTTTCCCCTGAACTAAGCGAATGGTATATGTATGTTTAACTAAAGTGAGATGGTAAAGCCCTTAAAGTTGCTTTCCTTAGAAGAGCAGATCAAAAACCTGTGCTAGCAGCCCTCTTTTGTGCTGGTGTTATTGGGCTTACACCTGAACGGTGGCTTCTAGCAGCATTATTGTTACAGCTATCAATGGCATCCCTATGGAAAAAAAAGTGAATACCAACAAACATTTAAAAATAAATTATTGTTAATACTATATAAACTGTTTGAAAAACCATATATGTAAAAGTGTCCTACTAAATTCCCTTTATGACATACATATGGTATTGATGCCTAAACCAGGAAGAGCAAAAATACAGAAAGAAAACTATAAATGAGTTTTATTAATGAATATTGATGCAAATAATTTAAATAAAATGCTAGCAATGATATTATAGCAACATATCACAAACACAATACACTATGACCAAAGTGGATTCATATCAGGAATTCAAGGCTGGTTAAATATGAGAAAAAATAGCATAACTGACATGCCAATAACAAAAATAATAAAAAATCACATACTTAGATTGATAGACTTAGAAAAAGTCTTAGTCAAGATACAACACCCCTTCCTATTAAAAACACATGATTAAAGATCATTAAAAAACAAATGGCCTCTTCTTAAAATGATAAGCAGTATTTTTCCAAAAGAAATATGAAGTATTACATATAACGGGGATCAATTTGAAGCCTTCTCAATAATATCATCAATGAAGCAAAAATGTCTGTCATCACCATTATCATTGAATATTGTTCTAGAAATGCAAATTATAGCAGGAAGAGAAGAAAAAAGAAATAGAACAAATAAAAATAGGAAATGAGAAGTCAAATTTATCACTCTCCATAGATGGCATATTATGCTTAGAGAATCCTGTAGAATTAACTAAAAAAAAAAAACCTAACTGAAACAATTTACATTAAAAAAGCTGTCACAGAGGGGCAGAGCCAAGATGGTGGCTGGAAAGCAGGGACTAGCATGAAATCCCCACCAAGTCCCTCCAAAAACCTATAAAAATGGCTCTGAAACAATTCTAGAACTGCAGAACCCACAAAATAACAGAGGGAAGCAGGGCTCCAGCCCAGGACATCCTGAATAGTTTCTGGGTGAGATCTTTCACACACGGAGCTGGGAGAGGAGCAGAGCAGAGCAGAACACAGCTTGGGCTGCATGGACCAACCAGACCAGGAGCCAGGTGGAGCAGACCCTAGCACCCTGAATCAGTGAGCTGTGGCAGTTGCCAGACTTCTCAACCCACAAAGACCAAAGACAACAGAGAATAACTGCAGAACACACAAAATCGCGGAGGGAAGCAGGGCTGTAGCCCAGGACAGCCTGGATGGTGTCTGGGTAAGGTCTATCCCACAAGGAGCTGGGAGCTGAGTGGAGCAGAGTGGAGTGGAGCAGAGCCCAGCATGGGTGGCATGGACCAACCAGACCAGGAGCCAGGCAGAGCATGGCCTAGAGCACTGAATCACTGAACTGCAACAGTTACCAGACTTCTCAACCCACAAACACCAATGACAACAGAGAAGGTTAGTGGGAAAAGCTGCTGGGGACAGAGTGAAAGAAGAAATTCGCAGATCGGCCACCACCCAGGGGGCAGCGGAGGTGGGGCTGCTACAGAACTACAGCTACAGATGCCTCTGGCCCCAGGCCCACCTGGTGGGAGGAATTAAGTGGCAGATCAGAGCAGGAGTGCAGAACCTGCTGAAGATCTAAGTCCAGAACCGATTGGGGGTTCTTGGGGAAGGAGGAGTTCTGGTGTGGCAGAGCTGGCTGTAATAGCACTAAAATCAACAGTGCATCCCCCCCCCCAAGCTTGGAAAATAGTACTCTTTACTCTATAAGCAGTCATACCCCGCTGAAAAATTCAAGGGTCATGTAGGTTGGCTGGGAAAATGGCCAGGCAGCAAAAACACACCCAGATTCAGTCTCAGACTTTGCATTCTTTCTTTGCTGACAAAGAAGACCGAAACATACACCAAGAAGAAGTCAACAAAATCAAAGAGCCTACAACAAAAGCCTCCAAGCAAAACATGAACTGGTCTCAGGCCAAGGAAGAGTTCAAAAAGGATTTGGAAAAGCAAGTTAGAGTAGAGGAAAAATTGGGAAGAGAAATGAGAAGGATGTGAGAAAACCATGAAAAACAAGTGAATGACTTGCTAAAGAAGACCCCCAAAATACTGAAAAATATACTGAAGCAAACAACACCTTAAAAATGGACTACCTCAAATGGCAAAAGAGCTCCAAAAAGCCAATGAGGAGAAGAATGCCTTGAATTAGCCAAATGGAAAAGGAGGTCCAAAAAGGAGGTCCACTGAAGAAAATACTACCTTAAAAATGAGATTGGAGCAAGTGGAAGCTAGTGACTTTATGAGAAATCAAGATATTATAAAACAGAACCAAAGGAATGAAAAAAATGAAAGACAATGTCAAATATGTCATTGGAAAAACCACTGACCTGGAAAATAGATCTAGCAGAGATAATTTAAACATGATTGGACTACCTGAAAGACATGATCAAAAAAAGAGCTAGACATCACCTTTCAAGAAATTATCAAGGAGAACTGCCCTGATATTCTTGAGCCACAGGGCAAAATAGAAATTGAAAGAATCCACACATCACCTCCTCAAATAGGTCCCAAAAAGAAATCTCCTAGGAATATTGTCCCCAAATTCCAGAGCTCCCAGATCAAGGAGAAAATACTGCAAGCAGCCAGAAAGAAGCAATTTGAGTATTGTGGAAACACAATCAGAATAACCTAAGATCTAGCAGCTTCTACATTAGGAGATCGAAGGCCTTGGAAAATGATATTCTGGAGGTCAATGGAGCTAGGATTACAACCAAGAATCACCTACCCAGCAAAACTGAATATCATGCTCCAAGGCAAAATATGGATTTTCAATAAAATAGAGGACTTTTATGCTTTCTCAGTGAAAAGAACAGGGCTGAATAGAAAATTTGACTTTTAAACACAAGAATCAACAGAAGCATGAAAAGGTAATCAAGAAAAAGTACAAGAAAAAGAAATTGCAAGGGACTTACTAAAGCTGAACTGTTTTGTTTACATTCCTGCATGGAAAGATGATGTGTATGATTTGTGAGACCTCAGTATTAGGGTAGCTGAAGGGAATATGCATATATGTGTATATATATATATATATATATATATATATATATATATATATATATATATATATGTGTGTGTGTGTGTGTGTGTGTGTGTGTGTGTGTGTGTGTGTGTGTATGTATGTATGGGTATATATATATATATATATATATGTATATGTATATGGAGAGAGAGAGAGAGAGAGAGAAAGAGAGAGAGTGCACAGGGTGAGTTGAAGATGAAGGGATGATGTCTAAAAGAAATAAAATCAAATTAAGAGATGAGAGAAGAATATATTGAGAGAGGGAGAAAGGGAGAGATAGAATGGGATAAATTATCTCACATAAAAGTGGCAAGAAAAAGCAGTTCTGTAGGAAGAGAAGAGGTGGCAGGTGAGGGGGAATGAGTGAAACTTGCTCTCATCAGATTTGACCTTAGGAGGGAATACCATACATACTCAATCGGGTATCTTACCACACAGGAAAGAAGGAGGAAGAATATAAAAAGGGGGGGATGATAGAAGGGAGGGCAGATGGGGGTGGAGGTAACAAAAACAAACACTTTTGAAAAGGGACAGGGTCAAGGGAGAAAATTCAATAAAGGAAGATGGGTTAGGAAGTAGCAAAATATAGTTAATCTTTCACAACGTGAGTATTGTGGAAGGGTTATACATAATGATATGCATGTGGCCTATGTTAAATTGCTTGACTTCTTAGGGAGGGTGGGTGGGAAGGGAAGAGGGGAGAGAATTTGGAACTCAAAGTTTTAAAAACAGATGTTCAAAAACAAAAAATAAAAGATTTTGCATGCAACTAGGAAATAAGATACACAGGCAATGGGGTGTAGAAATTTGTCTTGCACTACAAGAAAGTAAGGGAAGTGGGGATGGGAGGGGAGTGGGGTGACAGAAGGGAGGGCTGACTGGGGAACAGGGCAACCAGAATATACGCCATCTTAGAGTGGCGGGGAGGGTAGAAATGGGCAGAAAATTTGTAATTCAATCTCTTGTGAAAATCAATGCTGAAAACTAAATATATTAAATAAAAAAATTTTTAAAAGCTGTCACTTATAAAATGAACCTCCATAAATCATCAGCATGTTTGTATGCTACCAACAAAACCCAGAAGGAAAAATTAGAAAGAGCAAGTCCATCTTAAATAACTATAGACTATACAAAATACTTGGGAGTCTACTTAATGAGACAAACCTAGGAATTTTATGAACACAACTACAAATCACTTTTCATACAAACAGCAATACATTTAAACAGTTGGAGAAATAGTAATTGCTCATAAGTAGGCAAAGACAATATAATAAAAATTACAACTCTAAATAATTTAATTTACTTATTCAGTCCTATGCCAATGGAATTGCAAAAAAAAATTTATAGAGATAAGAAAACAGTAAAAAAAAATAATCTGGAAGTACAAAAAGTCAAAAATATCAAGGGAATTAATGAAAAAAATATTAAGAAGGGGCCCAGGAGTTCAAGATTTAAAATTATATTACAAATTAATAATAATCATAACAATCTGGTTCTGGCTAAGTAATAGAGTGATGAATCACTACACATGGTAATAAATGACAGTAGTAGTCTAGCTTTTGGCAAACTCAAAAATCCAAGCTTTTAAAAAAATAACTCTCTATTCAAAAAAAAAAGATGCTAGAAAAACTGGAAAGCAGTTTAACAAAGACTGATCGTAGACCAATACCTTCCATTGTATGTTAAAGTAAGGACAAACCTGACAAATTATTTGGAAATAAAGGGTCAGATCATAAGTAAATTTGGGAAGCATGGAACAATATACTTATCAGATGTCTAGCCAGATAAAGGAAGTGTTTGTAACTAAACAATGAATACAGTATAAGATGGGAAGTAAAATAAATAACTTTGATTAAATGCTCTAAAGGCAGAGCCAAGATGGTGGAGTGAAAGCAGGGACATATAGATGGCGGCTGGAAAGCAGGGACCTCCTTAACCTCTCCCTCAGGTCCTTCCAAACACCTGTGAAAATGGCTCTGAAAAAATTCTAGAGCTACAGAACCCACTAAATAGCAGAGTGAAGCAGTGCTCCAGCCCAGGAAAGTCTGGATAGTCGCTGGGAAGGGTCTATCCCTCGGAGCGTGGAGCAGAGAGGAGCAGAGCCCGGTGTGAGCTGGGCCAGAAACTGTTTTGCTTACATTCCTACACGGAAAGATCATGTGTGTAATTCATGAGACCTTTCTCTGTATTAGGGTAGTTGAAGGGAATATACATATACGTATATATGTATATTCATATATGTATATATGTATACTATACATGTATATTCATATATAGAGAGAGAGAGGCTGGGCACAGGGTGAGATCAATAAGAAGGGATGATATCTAAAAAAAATAAATTAAGGGATGAGAGAGGAATGTATTGAGAGAGGGAGAAGGGGAGAGATAGAATGGGGCAAATTATCTCACATAAAAGTGGCAAGAAAAAGCAGTTCATTGGAAGGGAAGAGGGGGCAGGTGAGGGGGAATGAGTGAACCTTACTCTCATCAGATTTGACTTGAGGAGGGAATAACATACACACTCAATTGGGCATCTTACCCCATATGAAAGTAGGTAGAAAGGGATAAGAAAGGGGGGATTATAGAAGGGAGGGCAGATGGGGGAAGAAGTAATCAAAAGCAAACACTTTTTAAAAGGGACATGTTCATGGGAGAAGATAGAATAAAGGGGAACAGGATAGGAGGGAGAGAAATATAGTTAGTCTTTCACAACATGACTATTTATGGGAGTGTTTTGCATAATGACACATGTGTGGCCTATGTTGAATGGCTTGCCTTCTTAGAGTGAGTGGGGAGGGAAGAGGGGAGAGGATTTGGAACTCAAAGTTTTAAAAGCAGATGCTCAAACAAAAGTTGTTTTGTGTGCAACTGGGGCACAAGTTATACAGGCAATGGGGCATACAAATCTATCTTGACATACAAGAAAATAAGGGGAAAAGGGATGGGTGGGGAGAGGGAATGGGGTGACAGAAGGGAGGGTTGACTGGGGAGTGGGGCAATCAGAATATATGGCATCTTGGAGTGGGGGCAGTGGGAAGAAATGAGGGAAAATTTTTAACTTAAAATCTTGTGGAAATCAATGCTGAAAACTACAATATATTAAATAATAAAGTGTGGAATTAAAAAAAAATACAAAACAAGAAAGCAGGGGCACACCAAGCTCTCTCAAAAATTCTTTCAGACACCCATAAAAAAGTTAATCTGAACAAATTTGCAGGAAGTAGAATACACTAGGAGACAGAGTCTACCAGATTTCTACCCAGGAGAGTCCAGAACGTTAATGGGAAGTATCTATTGCAACAGACTGGGGTGTTGCAGAACATGCACTGGCCTAAAACTGGACCATAGTGGCATGGGAGCAGACCCTGGTGAGCTGAATGAGAACAGGACAGGAGTCTGTTGGAGCTAGGTGAGACAGAAGCACAGAGCCTCTGAGCAGTGGCAGCAGACACTCCTGGGGCTATCAGCCCACAGATTAAATGTTTGAAAGTCACCATCTTGAAGAAGCAGTCATAAAAACCACCTGCTACTGGCTAAGGAACAGAGTAGTGGATAACTGGACTACGTTAGTTACACAAACCCTGTAGTAAATGACTATAGTAACCTACTCTTTCTTAAATCCCAAGAGTCCAGCTTCTGGGATAAGAACTCAGTTTTTCACAAAAAAAAAATCCTGGGAAAACTGGAAAATAGTATATGAGAAACTGGGCATAGATGTATATCTTATACTGCGTATCCAAATAAAGTCAAAATAGGTTTTTGATTTAAATATAAAGACTGATACTAAAATCAATTTGGGAGAGCAAGGAATAGTTTCCCTGTCACATTTGTGGAGAAGAAAAGGATTTATGACCAAAAAGAGATAGACACCATTACCAAATGCAAAATGAACAATTAATTTGGATTATGTAAAATTGAAAAGGTTTTGTACAAACAAAGTCAATGCAACCAAAATTGTGAGGGAAATAGAAAATTGCATAACAGTTTTTACCATCAGTATCTCTGATAAAGGCCTCATCTCTAAAGTATACAGGAAACTGAGTCAAATTTGTAAGAATAAAATTCATTCCCCAATTGATAAATGGTCAAAGGACATAAACTGGCATGTTTCAGAGGAAAACATTAAACATATCTATAGTCATAAAAAATGCTCTAAATCACTGTTGATTAGAGAAATGCAAATCAAAACAACTCTTAGTTACCACATCTCTTCTGTCAGATTGGCTAACATGACAAAATAGGAAAATGATAAATGCTGGAAAAGATGTGGAAAAACTGGAACAATATTGCATTGTTGCTGAAATTGTGAACTTAGTCAACCATTCTGGGGAGCCATTTGGAACTATGCCCAAAGGTCTATAAAAATGTGTATAATTTTTGACACAGCAGTACACCTTCTAGGCTTGTATCCCAAAGAGGTCATGGAAGTGGGAAAAGGAATCACCCATACCAAAAAATTTTAGCAGCTCCTTTTTGTGGTGGGAAAGAATGGGAAATCAAGAGGATGCTGATCAATTGCAGAATGGATGTGCAAGTGGTGGTTCATGAATGTAATGGCATACTATTGTGCTATAAGAAATGAGGAGCAGATGGATTTCACAATAACATGCAAAGACTTACATCAGGGTTGTTCAAAACATGGGCCCTGCACACCCATGTGCCACACCTGTGTCCACCACAAGAACAGAAATGGACACAAATGCTTTAGTTAAAGAAAGCACTTATGTCAATTTCCAAACCCATAGTAAACACAGTCAGGCCTCATAAAATTGCCTGTGGGCCCCACGCAGCCCACAGGCCACACTTGGGACAACCCTCACTTAGTGAAGGGAGCAGAACCAGTAAAAAAAAATATATATATATATATATATATATATATATATATGTATGTGTGTGTACACACACACACATATGTATATGTATACATGCATGTATATGTATGTACACACATGCATGTATATGTGCACATATGTGCATATACATATATACATGTATACATATATGCAAATATGATGTGTATGTGTGTATATATATATATATATATATAATTACACACACAAACACGTTATCTGTGATGACTGGCTTTGAGTGACTTGGCTTTTCTCACCAATGAAAGGTTCAAAGACAGCTCCAAAAGTCTCATGATGGAAAATTCTATTCAGGTCCATAGAAAGAATTACAGAGTCAGAATGCAGATTGAAGCAGACTATTTACTCTCTCTCTTTTTGGTTTTATGTTGTTGTTTTTGTCTCTTCTTTCTCATGGTTCATTCCATTGATTATAATTTGACCATTGTGTAAAAAGGCTTAATGTGAAAGTATGTGTAGAACCTATGTAGTATTTCATGCCATTAGGTGGGGGGGGGGGGACAGAGGGAAAGGGAGAAAATTTGGAACTCAAAAACTGGTGGAAATGAGTGCTGTAAACTAAATATAAAAAAATAAATTTAAAAATTTAAAAATGCTCTAAATCATTATGATTAGAGAAATACCAATTAAAACACCTCTGAGATACTGCCTCATACCTACCAGACTTGACAACAAGACTACAAAGCAAAATGACAAATGCTGGATAGGATATGGCAAAATTGATATAGTAATGCAATTTTGGTGGACTGGTTTACATAGTGTGACCATTCTGGAGAACAATTTGGAACTATAACCAAATAGCTAAAGAACTCCATACCCTTTGACCCAGTAATACCACTATAGGATATGTATTCCAAAGAGATCAAAGAAAAGAGAAAAAGTCACATTTGTACAAAGATATTTAAGGTAGCTGTTTTTTTAATGGCAGAAAACTTGGAATTGAGTAAATCCCCTTCAACTGAGGAATGACTGAACAAGCTCTAGGATATTATTGTGAAGGCATACTATTGTGCTATCAGAAATTATGAGCACTTTGGGAAAAACAAAACAAACAAAATACAAATGAAAACAACCCAATGACAAACAAAAAATCAACAACAAAAAAAAAAAACCTGGAAAGACTCATGTGAATTCATGCAAATTGAAGTGAACAGAACCAGGAGAATGCTATACACAGTCATGATGATATTGGTCAACTATGAAATACTTAACTACTCTGAGGAAGACAATGATCCAAAACAATTCTGAAGGTCTGATAATGAAAAAAAAATGGTATTGTCCACCAGAGAGAGAGAGAACTGATAAAATCTGAATGCAAATTAAATTACACTTTTTAAAATTTTTATTTTTATTTTATTTTGTTGTTTCTGAGTATGCTCCTGCCTTCCTTCATTTTTTCCTTCCTTTCTTCCATCTTTCCTCCCTTCCTTCCTTCCTTCCTCCCTTCCTTCCTTTCTTCAACATAGCTGATATTTAAATACATTTGGCAAGATGTCACATGTGGAATTGAAATCAAATGGCTTGCCATCTGAAGAACAGAGAAGGGGTGAAAGGAAGAGAAAGAATTTGGAACTGAAAATACAAAAAGGTTTTTACATATTTGTTTACAGGGAATTAGTAAATATTTGTTCAAATAAATAAAAAATGATTTTTTAAAATTAGAATATACATTCTAAATCATGTGATTAACAAGATTCAGGGATCTAATTTTTTTAACTGAAAACTTTTTTTATTGTAGTTGGAGTGAGATAGCTGGACACAGTTTAGATGGTTCCAATTGTGGTGGCAACATCTAAAGTATTAGGGGTGGAGCCAAGATGTGGAGTAGAAGCAGGGATTTGCCTGAGTTCTCCATGCAAATCCCTCCAAAAATCTGTGAAAAATGACTAAACAAGTTCTGGAGGTACCAAACCCACTGAGTGACAGAGTGAAACAAATCTGCAGTCCAAGAAAACCTGGAACATCCAGAGGAAGACCCTATAGCACAGGGCTGTGAGCAGATCTTAGGCAAGCATGGCTTATTTGTGGCACAGATGGGTTGGAGCAAGCCTCAGAGCACTGAATCACTGGAAGCTGTGGTGGATCCCAGACTTCTCAACCCACAAACCCTGAAGAAAACTTAGCAGGTCAGTGGGAAAACTCTGTTGGCCTTGTGAAAGAAGAACTTGGCCAGGACCCAGACCCTAAGGAGTAGAGGTGGTGACATTTGAGTCAGCCAAAGGATCTGCTACTTCTGGAGCTTCAGGCCCACAGACAGTGGTGGATCAAACATCTGATGAGAGTAGGATTGCAAGGATCTTTTTGTTGGTACTGAGGCAGGATTCTCTTGCTTTTCCCTCCTTGGATCTGGATCACAATTCTGGATTGTAGTCCTGGTGTGAAGAGAAATACTGATGTGGTAGATCTTGTGGTAAGTGTGGAGAGGAAGTCCTTCTCACAGTTCCAAGGCAGAACAGAGTGCTTGGGGTCACATACAGACCAGGGTGCAGGCCAGGAGAGGCATAAACTCTTCTCCATGGATCATATTACCTCAGAAGAACTGAAAATTTACAGATGCTTAGAAATAACTCTGAAAACAGAAGTGCAAAACTCCTGAAGCTTGGGACAAAGCACTCTCCATTCTGAAAGCACTCATACTCTGACAAAAAGCTCAAAAGTCAAGTAATTGAATGGGAAGATGAGTAAGCAGCACAAAAGGACTCAGAATATAGAATATTTCTTTGATGACAAGGAAGATCAAAACATACAGCCAGAAAAATTCAACAAAGTCGAAGATCCTACATCTAATGCCTCCAAGAAAAATATGATTTGCTCTCAGGCTTAAAACCTCAAAAAGAATTTGGAAAATCAAGTAAGTGAAGTAGAGGAAAAACTGGGAAGAGAAATGAGAATGATGTAAAAAAAAATCATGAAAACAAGTCAACAACTTGCTAAAAGAGACCTCAAAAATACTGAAGAAAATAACACCTTAAAAATAGAATAACTCAAATGGCAAAAGAGCTCCAAAAAAATAAGGAGAAGAATGCCTTAAAAGGCAGTATTACCAAAAGGAAAAGGAGGTCCAAAAGATCACTGAAGAAAATACTTCCCGAAAAATTAGAGTGGAGCAAGTGGAAGCTATTGACTTTATGGGAAATCAAGAAATTATAAAACAGAACCAAAAGAATGAAAAAGGTGAAAGAGAATGTGAAATATTTCATTGGAAAAACCACTGACCTGGGGAATAGATCCAGGAATGATAATTTAAAAATTATTGGACTACCTGAAAGCCACGATCTAGAGAAGAGTTCAGACATCATCTTTCTAGAAATTATCGAGGATATCTGCCCTGATATTCTAGAACCAGGGGGTAAAATAGAAAGGGAAACAATCCACCAATCACCTCTTGAAAAACTCCTAGGAATGTTGTAGCCAAATTCCACAGTTCCCCAGTGAAGGAGAAAACATTGCAAGCAGCTAGAGAGAAACAATTTGAGTACTGTGGAAACAAAATCAGGCTAATGCAAGATGCAGCAGCTTTTACAGTAAAGGATGGAAGGGATTTAAATATAATATTCTGGAGGTCAATGGAGCTACAATTAAAACTAAGAATCACCTACCCCGAAAAACTGAGTATAATACTGCCGAGCAAAATATGGATTTTCAATAAAAAAGAGGACTTTGAAGCATTCTCAATAAAAAAGATATGAACTGAATATAAATTTTGACTTTCAAATACAAAAATCAAGAACAGCATGAAAAGAATGCTTAAGTATTCAAGTATCTTTGATAAAGTTTTCCTAGGTGCAAAGCCCCAAGATAACACCCTTTTGTTGATTGCCTGTGAAGCTTTCAGGCCTTAAGAAGAATATATAAACTCATATGTTAGCATTTTTTGGAGGTCTCACTCACTGAAAGAGTGTCATCTTATTTGACTAGACTCTAGGCAGCTGTTGTTAAGAGCACCTCAACTTTGAAGAAACACAGATGGTGGTGCTTCTCTGGTAACTATGTGTTGCTTGTGTTATTTGCTCTGTTTATATAATGTATGTTTGTAATTCCTATTTGCATTTGTTCTCAAGTTCAGAGTGCCAGGTTTTCCCTCTGAATGATACATGTATGTTTGATTAAAATAAGATTGCTAACTCCCTCTCCAAAAAAAAGAAGAAAGAAAGAAAATATTGAAAACAGGCAGAAAGAAACAATTTGTGTATTGTATAATCAGGATTACAATAGATTTATAAACTTTTACACTAAGGGATAAATGGCCTTAGAATATGATATTCCTGTGGTCAAATAAGCTACTATTAAAACAAATAATCACCTTCCCAGCAAAACTAAGTGCAGTACTTCAGGGTGAAAAATGGACATTTAATGAAAAGAGAAATTTCAAGCAATCTTGATGAAAAGACTGGAGCTAAATAGAAAAGCTTGCTTTCAAATACAAGAATCAAGAGATGTATAACAAGGTAAACAGGAAAGAGTAATGATAAGGGACTTAATAAAGTTGAATTATTTACTTTCCTACATGGAAAGATATTTGTAAATCATGAGACCTTTCTCAATAGTAAGGTAAAGGGAATATGTGTATGTGTGTGTGTATGTGTGTATACACACATACACATAAACACATATATACACACACATGTATGTATATGTGTATTATATATACAATCACATACATCACACACATACAATATACACATACATGAATATATGTATATATGTTTATGTGTATATATACACGTAAGTGTGTGTTTGTATATATCTATCTATGCTGAAGGCACAGGGTAAGGTGAATATGAAGGGATGATATCTGAAAATTAAAATTAATTAGTGAGAGATGAATATATTAGGCGAAGGAGAAAGGGAGAGAGAGAATGGGGTCAATTATTTCACAGAAAAGAGGCAAGAAAAAAGATGTTATAATGGAAGGGAAGAAGGGGGAAGTGAAAGGAAATGGATGACCCTTACTCCCACCAGATTTGGCTTAAGGATGGAATAACATACATACTTAATTGGGTATTTTACCCTACAGAAAAGTAGGCTGGAAGGGGATAAGAGGGAGGGGGATAATAGAAGAGAGGGCACATTTAGAGAAGATGTGGTCAGAAGCAAATACTTTCTAAAAGGGATGGGGTCAAAGGAGGAAATAGAGTAAATTAAGGGTGAGATATGATGGAGGGAAATAAAGTTACTACTTCACAACATGACTATTAAGGAAGTGTTTTGCAGAACAACACATGTATAACCAAACCGACTGTTTACCTTCTCAATGAGGGTGGGTGGGAAGGGAAGCAAAGAAAGAATTTGGAACTCAAAATTTTAAAAACAAATGTTAATAATTGTTTTTACATGTAAGTGGGAAATAAGATATACAAGCAACAGCATATTTAAATTTTTCTTGCCCCACAAGAAAGTGAGGGGGAAGAGAATATTCAGGGGGTGGGCAATAAATGGGAGGGCAGCCTGGGGGAAGGAGTAATCAGAATGCATGACATGTTGGGGTGGGTGGGGAGGGGAGAGATCATGAGAAAATTTGGAACTCAAAATCTTGTGGAAATGAATGTTGAAAATTAAAAATAAATAAATTTAAATGCTGAAGCAAAATCATCTGAAGCATCATAGCCTGGAGTAAGTGGGACATAGGACTTCTCTCCATCAGGCTGGATCAGTGTGTTGACCTTGGCCATGTTTATGTCATAGAGCTTCTTTACCACCTGCTTGATATGATGCTTGTTTGCCTTGATGTCCAAGATGAAGAACAGGGTGTTGTTGTCCTCAGTTTCTTCATAGCAGACTCAATGATCAAGGGAAATTTACTGATAGTCTAGTGATCAGACTTGTTTCTCTGAGGGGGACTTTTCCAAGTTATTTGGGCTGCCTTCAAGGGCTTAGTGTCTCCGGTCACCAGAAGTTGGGGGATGTTCTGATCTTCTTCTTTTTGTGGCTATGGATACCTTTCAACACTGCCTTCTTGGCCTTCAAGGCCTTGGACTTGGCTTTTGTCATGGGGGAGGGAGGACAATGGATTCCTTATTTGCCCTTCAGTGCCATATTGGGGAAAACCCTAGACTATACATTTTCTCTGCTCTCCATAAATTCAAACCTATCCAAAACAGCTTCAGATATCTGTGAGATCTAGGACACACTAAATCCAAATACATTGCAACAAGGGAAGGAATATACATGGGGAAGAGAAGAGATTGATAGAGAGAAGTCTGGCATGCACCAGGGTGAAATCAATGGTTAACAGTGAAGATAAGGTGACATCTTTGATCTGAGAAAAAAGAGCCTAAAGAGGAATGGGGAGAGAAGGATGGTGAGAAAGACTGGGAAAAAATGGAAAAAAGGAGGCCTTCCTTTGAGGTTTATAGGGTATTCCACTGATCAAAGAGAGATAGTTACTTCCTAGGGGTGAGACAGATGAGGCCATTACTCTAGAAGACCCCTGTGTGATGTGGTGATTGAAAAGTCTAATTGTCCTGAGGGTGTAGGTGAGCTCAAACCCCTGGTGAAAACTAGCACATGGAGGAAGAGGAAATTATGAACACACAGGAAATTTCCAGAAAAGTGTTTTTAAAAAAATTAACCAGCACAATCAATGATGGGGGGGGGGGGGGTCATACCTCTCTAATAGCTCTGGTTACTGGTATTATTCCAGGGGTGAGGTACAACGAAAACTAGGAAACCACAGAATAAGCCCTATAAGGCAGTGACATGAATTGTCTAGAAAGAAGAACCTAGAATGGCTTCCTTGGAAACTTTGTTTTTGATGAGGAATACAGAAAAAAGAGAGAGACCAGGTAATTATAGGTAACCAGAATCAGAAATGAGGTTCTAGAGTAGAAAAGAAGCCATTAGATAATGAAAATAATTGGAGAAATATTTTTGAAAAGGAGCGTAAAGTAAATTTAAAATGAATGAACAAGAAGAGTAGAACATAAGGACAGGAAAAGTTTATCTATTTGAATAACTAAGAGTAAAAAGGAGGGGGAAGAAACACTTACCCAGATAGAAGTAGGAGAGGAGAAGGAATTAATTAAACACTAAAGGAAATGGCCTAAGAAACAAGAGATGACTAGAAGTGTGTGGAAGATATCCAGTAGAAATAAAGTCACTTTAAAAGTGATTAAAATAGGGTGCAGAGCCAAGATGGCAGAGTGAAAGCAAGGATATACCAAAGCACTCTCACAAATTATTTCAGATACCTTTTAAAAAGTGAATCTGAACAAATTTGTGAGAGGTAGAATCTACTGGGAGACAGAATGTGGATGATTTCCAACATAGTAGGGTCTAGAAAGTCAATGGAAGGGATCTGTTGCAATGGGGTGGGAGAGCACTGAGCAGAGGGAAATATACCTGACCATACCAGGTTCCATCATACTGGAACAGAAGCAGGCCTACATGCCAGCTGTGGTGGTGATTCCCAGTCCCCTCAGTGCAGGATGAGAGTCTGTCAGAGCTAGGTGAGACAGAGGAACAGAGCCTGCAGCAGCAGCAGCAGCAGCAGCAGCAGCAGCAGTAGCTACTTCTGGGGCCATCAGCCCGAAGTCTAAAGGCTTTAAATTCATCTTGCTAAATTTTCAGGAGCCAAAATGATAGAGTAAACTCTAAGAGGCTACATCCTTCCCTTGCTGACCTTGAATAACCCACAGAATAATGCCCTAGGAAAAACTCTGGAAAAGATTTACAGGGCTCTTTTACCACTGGAGGCTAGGGAGAAGGGCTCCTCTTGTGGTGATGGAAGGAGACTAGCGAAAGAATGGAGCATCCCAAGAATGTCCGCTTTAGCAGACCAGGGGGGTTTGCTGAGCCCCAGGGGTGTGGAGTCGGTAAGCACCAAAACCAGGAACTCAAACCTGCCTTTGCATAGTCAGGGGAACTGACAGACATCAGCACAGACCTACAGCTGAGACCACCTATTCAATATACCACAGGCCTAGGGGAAGAGAAGACTTCCAGCAGTCAGGCCATCCCTCCCCAAACCTCACATGGTGAGCTTCAGTGTAACCCCAAGGAAACTCAGAAAGACTTCACTCATGCTCAATCCTTTTTTTTTAATTAAGATTTTTTATTTCTAGTTTACAACACTTACTTCAGCATGATTTAGAGTTCCAGAGTTTCTTCCCCCGCTCCCTCCCCAAGATGGCATGGAATCCGATATATCTTCTACATATAACTTTGCATTGAACTTATTTACACAATAGTCAAGTCATAAAGAAGAATTATGACCAATGGAATGAATGATGAGAAAGAAGAAACAAAAGCAAAAAAAAAAAAAACCCAAAAACAAAAACAAAGGAGAAAAAGGAAAGAGAATAAAAAAATAGAGAGAAAACAGTTTGCATCAATCTGCATTCAGTCTCCATAGTTCTTTATCTGGATGTAGACAGCTCTCTCCCTCATGAGTCCTTTGGAGTTTGTCTTTGAACCTAGTCTTGCTGAGAAGAGTAAGGTCTATCTGTTTTGGTAAGCAAAATGGCCTTTGTTTGCTTTGAGTAATTCAGTGTATTTCATTGAGCCTTACTAGGTGCTAAGCCCCAGGCCCAACCCCCTATTAGGTGTGGAACCTATGTGGGGTTGGATTGGTGACTGGGGTGGGGCCCAAGGTGGGGCTGACTAAGTGCAGGTGTTAACTCCAGAGCTATGCCCAGCTTGAGTCTTACTAAGTGCTAAGCCCCAGGCTCTAACCCCTATTACGTGTTAACCTAACCTATATGGATGTGAAGCTCCCAGGGTCCTAAGGGGAGGGACTAACTCAAGAGTCAATCATAGCAGCCTAAGTTCTGGTCATTCAGATGACATTTGATGACGTCTGAAGCCCTATAAGAAGAGAGGACAGGGCCATTTGTGCAGGGCTCTCACTTGAAATGGTGTTGACATGGAGACTCCGGGCAGCTGTAGCTAAGGGCCCTCCAGCTTGTAACCTGGATGCTGAGACTTTGTTAAATTCTGGTAACTATGTATTGGGATGTGAATCAGACAAGTTCTGTCTGTTGATGTTTGTACTTTGGTTGTATTTGCTCTGAAGTTCAGTGTGCTGGCTTTTGCCCCTGAACTAAGTGAATGATATTTGTATGCTGAATTAAAGTAAGCTTGTCAACCCCTTCACATAGCTTTCCTTAGTTAAGCAGATCAAAAGAACCTGTGCTTTTGCGGCATGCTTGTTGTTGGGGTTGTTTTGGTCTTACACCCCCACAACAGCTGCTAGGCAGATGGTTGAAACACTATCAAGGTTAGTCATCACAGAATCTATATATCTGTGCCTGTGTATAATGTTCTCCTAGTTCTGCTCCACTCACTTGGCATTATATGCTGTCAATTTTCCAGGTTATTATGCAGTCCTTATGTTCCCCATTTCTTATAGCACAACAGTATTCCATTAGATTCATATTCCACAACTTCTTCAGCCACTCCTTAATTGATGAGCATCCCCTTGATTTCAAATTCTTTGCTATTGCAAAAAGAGCCACTATAAATATTTTTGTACATAGGGGTCTTTGTCCCAGTTCTGTGATCTCTTTGGGTTACAACCCTAGAAGTGGTATTGCTGGGTCAAAGGGTATGAACATTTTTATAACCCTTTGGGCATAGTTGCAAATGTCTCTCCAGAATGGCTGGATCTGTTCACAACTCCACCAGCAATGTGATAGTGTTCCAATTTTCCAACATCCTCTCCAGAATTTATAACTTTCCTGTTTTGCCATTTTAGCCAATCTGACAGGAGAGATGTGCTACCTAAGAGTTGTCTTGATTTGCATTTCTGTAATCAATAGTGATTTAGAGAATTTTTTTCATATAACTATAGATATATTTAATTTCTTCCTCTAAAAACTGTATGTTCATATCTTTTAACCATTTCTTAATTGGGGAATGACTTGCATTCCTATAAATTTGGCTCAGTTCCCCGTATATTTTAGAAATAAGATCTTTTTCAGAGACACTAGTTGTAAAGATTTTCTCCCAATTTTCTGTTTCCCTTCTAATCTTTATTGCATTGGCTTTGTTTACAGAAAACTTTCACTTTAACATAATCAAAACTACCCATTATACATTTTGCAATGCTCTTTATCTCTTGTTGTGTCATGAATTCTTTGCTTTCCCATTAATCTGATAGGTAAAATATTCATTGCTTTCCCAAATTGCTTATAGTATCAGCCTTTATTCCTAAATCATGAACCCATTTTGACTTTATTTTGATATATGGTGTAAAAGATTGGTCTATGCACAGTTTCTGCACTACCATTTTTCAATTTTCCCAGCAGTTTTTGTAAAATGGTGAATTCTTAGCCCAGAAGCTGGATTCTTTGGGTTTTTCAAAGAGTAGATTGCTATAGTAGTTGACTACTGCTTCTTGTGTACTTAACTCATTCCACTGATTCATGACTCTGTTTCTTAGTCAGTACCAGGTGGTTTTGATGACTGCTGCTTTATAGTACAGTTTAATATCTCATATGGCTGGGCCACCTTCCCTAGCATTTTTTTCAATAATTTTCTAGATATTCTAGACCTCTTGTTCTTCTACATAAATTTTGTTATTATTGTAACCACCTCTGTAAAATAATTTTTGGTAGTTGGATTGCTATGGGACTGAATAAATAAATTAGTTTCGGTAAAATTGTCGGCCTACCCATTAGCAACTCATTTTTTTTCCATTTGTTTAGATCTGACTTTATTTGTGTGAAAAGTGTTTCATAATTACATTCATATAAGCCCTGGTTTGTCTTGGCAGGTATAATCCCAAATATTTTATAGTGTCTACATTAATTTTAAATGGAATTTCTCTTTCTGTCTCTTGCTGTTGGGCTTTGTTAGTTATGTGTAAGAATGCCAAGGATTTATCTGGGTTTATTATATATCCTGCAACTTTGCTAAAGTTGTTTATTATTTCATGCAGTTTCTTCATTGATTCTCTAGTACTTTCTAAGTAAATCATCATATCATCTGCAAAAAGTGATAACTTAGTTCCTTCTTTTCCTGTTCTAATTCCTTCAATTTCTTGTTCTTCTCTTATTGCTACAGCTAACATTTCTTTTTTTTTTTTTATGTAATACATTGGCTTATAGTTTTATTTAAGACTGAAATCATTAACACACATGACCCTATGTATTTTCGGGAGGCACAATTAGCTACTAAAGTTAGAAATGTACTTATCTTTGACCTTAGCCCAGTTTCCAAATGGGAAATCAATAGATAGAAAAATCCCCCATTTCCTCCTTCCACTTTCTTCCCCCACTCACTTCTTTTTTTTTTTTGAATGCAATTTATTTATTTAACATATTTGGTTTTCAGCATTGATTATCACAACATTTTGAATTACAAATTTTCTCCCCATTTCTACCCTCCCCCCCACTCCAAGATGGCTTATATTCTGGTTGCCCTGTTCCCCAGTCAGCCCTCCCCTCTATCACCCCCCTCCCCTCTCATCCCCTTTTCCCTTCCTTTCTTGTAGGGCAAGATAAATTTCTACGCCCCATTGCCTGTGTATCTTATTTTTTAGTTGCATACAAAAACTTTTTTTGTTTTTGAACATCTGATTTTAAAACTTTGAGTTCCAAATTCTCTTCCCTCTTACTTTCCCACCCACTCTCCCTAAGAAGTTGAGCAATTCAACCTAGGCCACACATGTATTATTATGTATAACCCTTCCACAATACTCATGTTGTGAAAGGCTAACTACATTTTGCTCCTTCCCAATCCATCCCGCTTTATTGAATTTTCTCCCTTGACCCTGTCGCCTTTCCAAAGTGTTTGTTTTGATTACCTCCACCCCCATCTGCCCTCCCCTCCATCATCCCCCTGCCTTTTATTTTTTTTTATCTTCCCCCCTCTTCTTTCGTGAGGGGTAAGATACCCAACTGAGTATGTATGATATTCCCCCTCAGGCCAAATCTGATGAGAGCAAGGTTCACTCATTCCCCCCTCACCTGCCCTCTCCCCTCCTCCCATAGAACTGCTTCCTCTTCCACCTTTATGTGAGATAATCCACCCCATTCTATCTCTCCCTATCTCCCTCTCTCAGTATGTTACTCTCTCATCCCTTAATTTCATTTTATTTCTTTTAGATATCGTCCCTTCATCTTCAACTCACCCTGTGTCTGCTCTCTCTCTTTTACATATATATATATATATACATACATAAACACATATATATATACACATACATACATATACACATAGATACATACATACACATTCACTTATATATATACATAAACATATATATATATATATACATACATATATACATATATATGCATATTCCCTTCAACTACCCTAATACTGAGGTCTCATGAATCATACTCATTATCTTTCCATGTAGGAATGTAAACAAAACAGTTCAACTTTAGTAAGTCCCTTGTAATTTCCGTTTCTTGATTACCTTTTCATGCTTCTCTTGATTCTTGTGTTTGAAAGTCAAATTTTCTATTCAGTTCTGGTCTTTTCACTGAGAAAGCTTGAAAGTCCTCTATTTTATTGAAACTCCATATTTTGCCTTGGAACATGATACTCAGTTTTGCTGGGTAGGTGATTCTAGGTTTTAATCCTAGCTCCACTGACCTCCGGAATATCGCATTCCAAGCCCTTCGATCTCTTAATGTAGAAGCTGCCAGATCTTGGGTTATTCTGATTGGGTTTCCACAATACTCCAATTGTTTCTTTCTGGCTGCTTGCAGTATTTTCTCCTTGATCTGGGAGCTCTGGAATTTGGCAACAATATTCCTAGGAGATTTCTTTTTGGGATCTATTTGAGGAGGCGATCGATGGATTCTTTCAATTTCTATTTTGCCCTGTGGCTCTAGAACATCAGGGCAGTTCTCCTTGATAATTTCTTGAAAGATGGTATCTAGGCTCTTTTTTTGATCATGGCTTTCAGGTAGTCCAATAATTTTTAAATTATCTCTCCTGGATCTATTTTCCAGGTCAGTGGTTTTTCCAAGGAGATATTTCACATTGTCTTCCATTTTTTCATTCCTCTGGTTCTGTTTTATAATATCCTGATTTCTCATAAAGTCACTAGCTTCTACTTGCTCCAATCTAATTTTTAAAGTAGTATTTTCTTCAGTGGTCTTTTGGACCTCCTTTTCCATTTGGCTAATTCTGCCTTTCAAGGCATTCTTCTCCTCATTGGCTTTTTGGAGCTCTTTTGCCATTTGAGTTAGTCTGTTTTTTAAGGTGTTGTTTTCTTCAGTGTATTTTTCAGTATTTTTTTGGGTCTCCTTTAGCAAGTCATTGACTTGTTTTTCATGGTTTTCTCGCATCCTTCTCATTTCTCTTCCCAATTTTTCCTCTACTTCTCTAACTTGCTTTTCCATATCCTTTTTGAGTTCTTCTATGGCCTGGGGCCAGTTCATGTTTTTCTTGGAGGCTTTGGTTGTAGGCTCTATTACTTTGTTGTCTTCTTTAGGCTGTATGTTTTGGTCTTCTTTGTCACCAAAGAAAGAATCCAAAGTCTGAGACTGAATCTGGGCGCGTTTTCGCTGCCTGACCATATTCCCAACCAACTAACTTGACCCTTGAGTTTTTCAGTGGGGTATGACTGCTTGTAGACTAACGAGTTCTATGTTCTACGTTTGGGGGGGAGGTGCCAGCTCTGTCAGAGCTGCACTCCTCCTTCCCCAAGGACCCCCAGTCCAGACTGGGCTTAGATCTTCAGCAGGCTGTTGCACTCCTGCTGTGATCCGCCACTTAATTCCTCCCACCAGGTGGGCCTGGAGCCGGAAGCAGCAGCAGCTGTAGCTGCCCCACCTCCGCTGCCCCCGGGGCTGGAAGCCGAACCGCGAACTCCTTCCACTCCCGCAGCTTTTCCCACTAACCTTCTCTGCAGTCTTTGGTGTTTGTGGGTCTAGGGGTCTGGTAACTGCCGCAGCTCACACATTCAGGGCGCTAGGGCCCCCTCCACCCGGCTTCTGGTCTGGATCATCCACGCCGCTCAGGCTGGGCTCTGCTCCACTCCGTTCCCAGCTCCCAGCTCCGTGTGGAATAGACCTCACCCAGAGACCATCCAGGCTGTCCTTGGCTGGAGCCCTGCTTCCCTCTGCTGTTCTGTGGGTTCTGCCGTTCTAGAATTGGTTCAGAGCCATTTTTATAGGTTTTTGGAGGGACCCGGGTAGGGAGCTCACTCTAGTCCGTGCTTACCAGTCGCCATCTTGGCTACAGCTAACATTTCTAATACCAAATTGAATAACAGGGGTGATAATGGACATGCAACTTTCGCCCCGGATTTTATTGGGAATGCATGCAGCTTATCCCCATTACAAATGTTGCTTGTTGATGTTTTTAGGTAGATGGTACTTATAATTTTAAGGAAGGCTTCATTTATTCCTGTGCTTTATAGGGTTTTTTTTTTTTAAATGCAATTTATTTATTTAACATATTTGGTTTTCAGCATTGATTATCACAACTTTTTGAATTACAAATTTTCTCCCCATTTCTACCCTCCCCCCCACTCCAAGATGGCTTATATTCTGGTTGCCCTGTTCCCCAGTCAGCCCTCCCCTCTATCACCCCCCTCCCCTCTCATCCCCTTTTCCCTTCCTTTCTTGTAGGGCAAGATAAATTTCTACGCCCCATTGCCTGTGTATCTTATTTTTTAGTTGCATACAAAAACTTTTTTTGTTTTTGAACATCTGATTTTAAAACTTTGAGTTCCAAATTCTCTTCCCTCTTCCCTTCCCACCCACCCTCCCTAAGAAGTTGAACAATTCAACCTAGGCCACACATGTATTATTATGTATAACCCTTCCACAATACTCATGTTGTGAAAGGCTAACTACATTTTGCTCCTTCCCAACCCATCCCATTTTATTGAATTTTCTCCCTTGACCCTGTCGCCTTTCCAAAGTGTTTGTTTTGATTACCTCCACCCCCATCTGCCCTCCCCTCCATCATCCCCCCGCCTTTTATTTTTTTTTTATCTTCCTCCCTCTTCTTTCCTGTGGGGTAAGATACCCAACTGAGTATGTATGGTATTCCCCCTCAGGCCAAATCTGATGAGAGCAAGGTTCACTCATTCCCCCCTCACCTGCCCTCTCCCCTCCTCCCATAGAACTGCTTCCTCTTGCCACCTTTATGCGAGATAATCCACCCCATTCTATCTCTCCCTATCTCCCTCTCTCAGTATGTTACTCTCTCATCCCTTAATTTCATTTTATTTCTTTTAGATATTTCCCTTCATTTTCAACTCACCCTGTGTCTGCTCTCTCTCTTTTACATATATATATATATATACATACATACATACATATATGAACACACACATATATATACACATACATACATATACACATAGATATATACATACATACACATTCACTTATATATATATATAAACATATATATATATATATATATATACATACATATACACATATATATGCATATTCCCTTCAACTACCCTAATACTGAGGTCTCATGAATCATACACATCATCTTTCCATGTAGGAATGTAAACAAAACAGTTCAACTTTAGTAAGTCCCTTGCAATTTCCGTTTCTTGATTACCTTTTCATGCTTCTCTTGATTCTTGTGTTTGAAAGTCAAATTTTCTCTTCAGTTCTGGTCTTTTCACTGAGAAAGCTTGAAAGTCCTCTATTTTATTGAAACTCCATATTTTGCCTTGGAGCATGATACTCAGTTTTGCTGGGTAGGTGATTCTAGGTTTTAATCCTAGCTCCATTGACCTCCGGAATATCGCATTCCAAGCCCTTCGATCTCTTAATGTAGAAGCTGCCAGATCTTGGGTTATTCTGATTGGGTTTCCACAATACTCAAATTGTTTCTTTCTGGCTGCTTGCAGTATTTTCTCCTTGATCTGGGAGCTCTGGAATTTGGCAACAATATTCCTAGGAGATTTCTTTTTGGGATCTATTTGAGGAGGCGATCGATGGATTCTTTCAATTTCTATTTTGCCCTGTGGCTCTAGAATATCAGGGCAGTTCTCCTTGATAATTTCTTGAAAGATGGTATCTAAGCTCTTTTTTTGATCATGGCTTTCAGGTAGTCCAATAATTTTTAAATTATCTCTCCTGGATCTATTTTCCAGGTCAGTGGTTTTTCCAAGGAGATATTTCACATTGTCTTCCATTTTTTCATTCCTCTGGTTCTGTTTTATAATATCCTGATTTCTCATAAAGTCACTAGCTTCCACTTGCTCCAATCTAATTTTTAAAGTAGTATTTTCTTCAGTGGTCTTTTGGACCTCCTTTTCCATTTGGCTAATTCTGCCTTTCAAGGCATTCTTCTCCTCATTGGCTTTTTGGAGCTCTTTTGCCATTTGAGTTAGTCTGTTTTTTAAGGTGTTGTTTTCTTCAGAGTTTTTTGGGTCTCCTTTAGCAAGTCATTAACTTGTTTTTCATGATTTTCCAGGCCCACCTGGTGGGAGGAATTAAGTGGCGGATCAGAGCAGGAGTGCAACAGCCTGCTGAAGATCTAAGCCCAGTCTGGACTGGGGGTCCTTGGGGAAGGAGGAGTGCGGCTCTGACAGAGCTGGCACCTCCCCCCCAAACGTAGAACATAGAACTCGTTAGTCTACAAGCAGTCATACCCCACTGAAAAACTCAAGGGTCAAGTTAGTTGGTTGGGAATATGGCCAGGCAGCGAAAACGCGCCCAGATTCAGTCTCAGACTTTGGATTCTTTCTTTGGTGACAAAGAAGACCAAAACATACAGCCTAAAGAAGACAACAAAGTCATAGAGCCTACAACCAAAGCCTCCAAGAAAAACATGAACTGGCCCCAGGCCATAGAAGAACTCAAAAAGGATTTGGAAAAGCAAGTTAGAGAAGTAGAGGAAAAATTGGGAAGAGAAATGAGAAGGATGCGAGAAAACCATGAAAAACAAGTCAATGACTTGCTAAAGGAGACCCAAAAAAATACTGAAAAATACACTGAAACTTTATAGGGCTTTTAATAGGAACGGGTGTTGTATTTTGTCAAAGGCTTTATCTGCATCCATTGAGGTGATCGTATGGTTTCTGCAAGTTTTGTTGTTGATATGATCAATTATTCTGATACTTTTCCTAACATTGAACCAGCCTTGCATTGCTGGAATAAATCCCACCTGGTCATAGTGTATTATTCTCCCAATAATTTGCTGCAATCTTTTTGTTAATATTTTATTTAAAATTTTTGCTTCAATATTCACTAGGGAAATTCGTTTATAATTTTCTTTGGACTCTTCCGGGTTTAGGTATTAGTAGCATATTTGTGTCATAAAAAGAATTAGGTAGGACTCCTTCACCTATTTTCCCAAATAGTCTACAAGATATAAGAATTAATTGTTCTTTAAATGTTTGATAAAATTCACATGGAAAACGATCTGACCTGGAGATCTTTTCCTATGGATTTCATTGATAGGTTGCTCAATTTCTTTTTCTTGAGATGGGGTTATATAGCTATTTTACTGTTTCTTCTGTCAACCTGGGCAATTGATAGTTTTGTAGACAATATTCTGTATTCCTAAGATTGTCAAATTTATGGGCATAAATTTAGGCAAAATAATTCCTAATTATACTTTTCATTTCCTTTTCTTTGGAGGTGAATTTACCCTTTTCATTTCTGATACTGTTAATTTAATATTCTTCTTTCTTTTTTTTAATCAAATTGAACAAGGGTTTAGCAATTTTATTGGATTTTCATAAAGCCACCTCTTGATATTATTTATTAATTTAATAGTTTTCTTGATTTCAATTCTATTAATCTCTCCTTTGATTTTCAGTATTTCTAATTTGGTATTTAATTGGAGATTTTCAATTTGTTCTTTTTCTTTATTTGTAGGTGAAAAAAATGTTTTTTTAATTTTTTAAATTTTTTCCATACTGTATTATTTAATATATATTTTTTTTTTAGTTTTCAGCATTGATTGCCACAAGATTTTGAGTTACAAATTTTCTCCCCACTTCCACCCTATCCCCCCCACTCCAAGATGGCATATATTCTAATTTCCCCATTAACCAGTTAGCCCTCCCTTCTGTCTCCCCAGCACCCCTCCCAACTATCCCTTTTCCCCTTACTTTCTTACATGGCAAGACAGATTTCTATGCCCAATTCCCTATATATCTTATTTCCTAGTCGCATGCAAAAGCAACTTTTCTCGAGCATCTCCCCTCTTCCATCCCCACCCACTTTCCCTAAGAAGGCAAGCAATTCAACATAGGCCACACATCCATCATTATGCAAAACACTCCCATAAATAGTCATTTTGTAAAAGACTAACTATATTTCCCTCCATCCTATCCTGTCCCCCTTTATTCAGTTTTCTCCCTTGACTCTGTCCTTTTCCAAAAGTGCTTGCTTTTGATTACTTCTTCCCCCATCTGCCCTCTCTTCCATTGTCCCACTTTTTATCCCCTTGCCCCTACTCTCATGTGGGGTAAGATACCCAGTTGAGTATGTATGTTATTCCCTTCTCAACTCAAATCCAATGAGAGCAAGATTCATTCATTCCCCCTCACCTCCCCCTCTTCCCTTCCAAAGAAGTACTTTTTCTTACGACTGTTTTTGTGAGATAATTTACCCCATTCTATCTCTCCATTTCTCCCGCTTTCAATATATTCCTCTCTCATCCCTTAATTTGATTTTTTAGATATCATCCCTTCATATTCAACTCACCCTATGTCCTCTGTCTATGTACATATATGTATATATATATATGTTTGTGTGTGTGTGCACGTGTGTGCATGTGTATTCTCTTCGACTATGCCAATACTAAGAGTCTCATGAGTTACACACATCATCTTTCCATGTTGGAATGTAAGCAAAACAGTTCCACCTAATGAGTCCCTTATGATTTATCTTTCTTGTTTACCTTTTCATGCTTCTCTTGAAAATTGTGTTTGAAAGTCAAATTTTCTATTCAGCTATGGTCTTTTCACTGAGAAAGCTTGAAAGCACAGTATTTTATTGAAAGTCTATATTTTGCCTTGGAGCATTATACTCAGTTTTTCTGGGTAGGTGATTACTGATTTTAATCCTATCTCCTTTGATCTCCATAATATCATATTACAACATCTTCAACTCTTTTATGTGGAAGCTGCTAGATCTTGTGTAATCCTGATTGTGTTGCCACAATACTCAAATGGTTTGTTTCTGGCTCTTTGCACTATTTTCTCCTTTATACGGGAACTCTAGAATTTGGCAGCAATATTCTTAGGTGTTTCTTCTTTGGGATCTTTTTCAAGAGGTGATCAGTGGATTCTTTCAATTTCTATTTTACCCTCTGGTTCTAGAGTATCAGGGCAATTTTCTTTGATAATTTCTTGAATGATGATGTCTAGGCTCTTTTCTTGATCATGACTTTCAGGTAGTCCAATAATTTTTAAATTATCTTTCCTGGATCTATTTTCCAAGTCAGTAGTTTTTCCAATGAGATATTTCACATTGCCTTCCATTTTTTTTTTCATTCCTTTGGTTCTATTTCATAATATCCTGATTTCTCAGAAAGTCACTAGCTTCCACTTGCTCCAATCTATTTTTAAGGCAGCACTTTCTTCAGTTGTCTTTTGGACCTCCTTTTCAATTTGGCTAATTCTTCCTTTCAAGGCATTCTTCTCCTCATTGACTTTTGGAGCTCTTTTGCCATTTGAGTTAGTCTATTTTTTAAGGTGTTATTTTCTTCAGAGTTTTTTGGGTCTCCTTTAGCAAGTCATTAACTTGTTTTTCATGATTTTCTTGCATCACTCTCATTTCTCTTCCCAAGTTCTCCTCTACTTCTCTTACTTGCTTTTCCAAATCGTTTTTGAGCTCTTTCATGGCCTGAGACCAATTTATATTTTTCTTGGAGGCTTTTGATGTAGGTTCTTTTACTTTCCTGACTTCTTCTGGCTATACGTTTTGCTCTTCTTTGTCACTAAAAAAAGATTCCAAAGACTGAGTCTGAATCTGAGACTGTGTCCTTTTTCACTGCCTGGCCATTTTCCCAGCCAACTACTTGACCCTTCAGCTTTTTGTTAGTGTATGACTGTTTTTAGGGTATAGAATACTTTGTCCCTAGCTTTATGGGCCAAGCACTTCTGTTTTCAGAGCTACTTCTACACAGCAAACTCTGCCACACCAGCACTCCTCCTCCCCTAAGAACCACTAACCCAGATCGTGAACCAGATGAAAGCAGGCTCTGCAGTCCCACTCTGATATGCTACTTAATTCCCCCCACCACGTGGGCCTGGGGCTGAAGGCAACTGCAACTGTATTTCTGTAGCTGCACTACCTCAGCTGCCCCTGGGGTAGTGGCCTAACTGTGAACTCTTTTTACACTATCCCCACAGTGTTTTCCCACTAACCTTCTCTGTTCTCTTTGATGTTTGTGGGTTGAGAAGTCTGGTAACTGCCACATCTCACTGATTCAGGGCCCTAGGGCCTGTTTTGCCCAGCTCCCTGTCTGGTTGGTCCAGGTGTAGCCCAGGCTGTGCTCTGCTCTGCTACCAGCTACATGCGATAGTACTTACCCAGCAAACATCCAGACTTTTCTGTTCTGGAGCCTTGCTTCCCTCTGCTATTTCGTGGATTCTGCACTTCTACAATTTGTTCAGAGCCATTTTTATAGATGTTTGGATGGTCCTGGGTGAGTACTTTGCAATGAGACCTTTTCTCCATTTGTATTTTCATTTTCCTTAACCATGTCACCAATTTTACCTTTTAAAGATTTGTTTTCCTCGTTGAATATTTTTCCATTATTTTTCCTTTTACCTCCCTAATTTGCTTTTTTAAGTGCTCCTTGAGTTATTCCAGGAATGCTTTTTGATCTGGAGACAAGTTCACTTTCCCTTTTGAGGTTTCTTATGTGGGTGTAGAGTCATTCTGTCCTCTTCTGAATTGGTATTTTTATCTTCCCTATCTCCGTAATATGAATCAATTGTCTTTGGCTTTTTAGTGTGCTTTTTTATGGTGTTTTTTTCCTCCTGGTTTCTAAAGCAGATACCATTTCTGAGGCTCAAGGGGTTCTGTCCTGAGTGTCTTTTTTTCAACTTACTTATTTAATTTGTTTTATATATTTAATTGTCAGCATTGATTTTCACAAGAGATTGAATTACAAATTTTCTCGCCATTTGTACCCTCCTGCCCACTCCAAGATGGTGTATATTCTGGTTGCCCTCTTCCTCAGTCAGCCCTTCCTTCTGTCACCCCACTCCCCTCCAATCCCATTTTTCCTCCCTTTCTTGTAAGGCAAGATAAATTTCTATGCCCCATTGTCTGTGTATCATAGTTCCTCGTTGCATGCAAAAACTTGTTGTTTTTGTACTTGAACATCTGTTTTTAAAACTTTGAGTTCCAAATTCTCTCCCTTTGTCCCTCCCCACCCACTCTCCGTAAGAAGGCAAACAATTCAACACAGGCCACATGTGTATCATTGTGTAAAACCCTTCCACAATACTCATGTTGTGAAAGACTATATTTTGCTCCTTCCTAACCTATCCCCCTTTATTGAATTTTCTCCCTTGACCCTGTCCATTTTCAAAAGTGTTTGTTTTTGATTACCTCCTATCTTCCCTCCCTTCTATCATCCCCTCATTTTTATCTTCTTCCTCCTTCTTTCCTGTGGGGTAAGATACCCAATTGAGTGTGTATGTTATTCCCTCCTCAGGTCAAATCTGATGAGAGCAAGATTCACTCATTCCCAATCACCTGCCCCTCTTCCCTTCCCACAGAACTGCTTTTTCTTGCCACTTTTATGCGAGATAATTTAACCCATTCTATCTCTCCCTTTCTCCATCTCTCAATATATGCTTCTCTCATCCCTTAATTTGATTTTATTTTTTTAGATATCATGCCTTCTATTCAACTCACCCTGTGCCCTCTCTGTCTCTCTCTATAATACACATACATATATCCATTTATACACACACACACACACACACACACATATATATATATATGCATATTCCCTTCAGCTACCCTAATACTCACTTCTCATGAATCAAACATATCATCTTTCCATGTAGCAATGTAAATAAAAACAGTTCAACTTTACTAAGTCCCTTGTGATTTCTCTTTCTTGTTTACCTTTTCATGCTTCTGTTGATTCTTGTGTTTAAAAGTCAAATTTTCTATTCAGCTCTGGTCTTTTCACTGAGATAGCTTGAAAGTCCCCTATTTTATTGAAATTCCATATTTTGCATTGTAGCATGATACTTAGTTTTGCTGGGTAGGTGATTCTTGGTTTTAATCCTAGGTCCATTGACCTCCAGAATATCATATTCCATGCGCTTCGATCCCTTAATGTAGAAGCTGCTAGATCTTGTGTTTTTCTGATTGTGTTTCCACAATACTCAAATTGTTTCTTTCTGGCTGTTTGCAGTATTTTCTCCGTGATCTTGGAGCTCTGGAATTTGGTGACAATATTCCAAGAAGTTTTCTTTTTGGGATCTTTTTTAGGAGGTGATCTGTGGATTCTTTCAGTTTCTCTTCTACGCTCTGGCTCTAGTACATCAGGGCAATTCTCCTTGATAATTTCGTGAAAGATGATATCTAGGCTCTTTTTTTGATCATGGCTTTCAGGAAATCCAAGAAATTTTCAGTTATCTCTCCTGGATCTATTTTCCAGGTCAGTGGTTTTTCCAATGAGATATTTCACATTGTCTTCCACTTTTTTTCATTCCTTTGGTTCTGTTTCATAATATCTTGATTTCTCATAAAGTCGCTAGCTTCCACTTGCTCCAATCTAATTTTTAAGGTAGTATTTTCTTCAGTGGTCTTTTGGATCTCCTTTCCCATTTGGCTAATTCTACCTTTCAAGGCATTCTTCTCCTCAGTGGCTTTTTGTTGCTCTTTTGACATTTGAGTTACTCTGTTTTTTAGGTGTTATTTTCTTCAGTATTTTTTTCAGTATTTTTTGGTTCTCCTTTACCAAGTCATTTACTTGTTTTTCATGATTTTCTCACATCATTCTCATTTCTCTTCCCATTTTTTCCTCTACTTCTCTAACTTACTTTTCCAAATCCTTTTTGAGCTCTTCCATGGCCTGAGAGCAGTTCATGTTTTTCTTTGAGGCTTTTGATATAGGCTTTTTTACTTCGTTGACTTCTTCTGGCTGTATGTTTTGGTCTTCCTTGTCACCAAAGAAAGATTCCAAAGTCTGAGACTGAATTTGAGTCTGTTTTTGCTGCCTGGCCATGTTCCCAGCCAATTTACCTGACTCTTGAGTTTTTTGTCGGAGTATGAATGCTTGCAGAGTACAGAGTACTTTGTTACAAGCTTTAGGGGTGGCGCTGCTGTTGTCAGAGCTATTTATATAAATCCAGCTCTGCCACACCAACATTCCTCCTCCCCCAAGAACCACCAACCTGGACCTGACACAGATCTTAAGCAGGCTCTGCAATCCAGCTTTGTTCTGCCACTTAATTGCTCCCACCAGGTAGGCTTGGGGCCTGAAGCAACTGCAGCTGTAGTTCTATAGCTTCACCACCTCCCCCCTCCCCCCTGCCCTGGGGGCAGTGGCAGAACCACAAACTCCTTCTTTCACTCTGTTCCAGCAGCTTTTCCCACTAACCTTCTCTGTGGTCTTTGGTGTTTGTGGGTTGCGAAGTCTGGTAACTGCCACAGCTCACTGATTCAGGGCACTAGAGTCTGTTCCTCCTGGCTCCTGGTCTGGTTGGTCCTCCCACCACCACCCATGCTGAGCTCCCCTCCCCTCTGCTTCCAGCTCCATGTGCGATAGACCTCACCCAGCGACCATCCACGTTGTCCTGAGCTGGAGCCCTGCTTTCCTCTGCTATTTTGTGGATTCTGCAGTTCTAGAATTTGTTCAGTGCCATTTTTTATATGTTTTTGGAGGGACCTGGCAGGGAGGTCACACAAGTCCCTGCTTTACAGCCACCATCTTGGCTCTGCCCCCTTGTCCCAAATTTCTTGTGTTGGAATCTGTGTGTCTGCTCACTAGTTTTATGTTCCACAGCCTCTAGTTTTTTGAGATGTGGGAGAGGGGTGATCTGTCTGCTGGGGGTCTCCTCTTCCTCAGGACTGTTCTACAGAATTGGAGGTCTCAGTTCTTGTCTGTGCTGGTGTCTGCCACTTCCCCTGGGTGTGCAAACCCAAGTCTGGTATCCTGGTGTTGATGTTAGTTAGCTCCACCCCCTTGGGATCAGCTAACCTCATATTTCTGCTGAGGTGAGAGCTGCTGGGATACCTCTCTTCCTGCACTGGTCTCCTTCCACCACCACAGGAAGGGCCCTCTCCCCCATTTCTTTAACTACTGAAACCCCCCTTGTGGCTCCTCTGTTTCTCCTCAGGTATTATTCTCTGGGTTTATTCAAGGATTGATAAGGGGTGTTTTCCTGTACATTATGGCTCCTGGAAGTTCAAGAAGGTGAGTTTCAATCCTTTAGACTGTGGGTTGGAGGCCTCTGCACTAGCTGCCCCCATGGCCACAAGCTCTGTGCTCTGACAGACTCCTGTCCTGGCCTGAGAGGCCTGGGACTAGATAGCAGTGATAGATGGTATTTCCATCCTGGGCCTGTTCTTGCTCTGGCATTTCACTCACCTTGCTCTCTCCCAGAGCCACACACTGGCTGGATTCTTCTGCTGTTCCCAGTTGGTTTGGTCTGGTGCTGTACTGTGTGCCTGGCGCTCCTATCCCTCTGAGTCTACTAGTAGATTCTAACTCTCTCTCATATCTACTCAGATTCACTTTGTTAGACTTTTCTGATAGAATTTGTGTGAGAGATCTGGTAGTTCCTTCCTTTAACAGCACCATCTTGGACCCCTGCCCTTGGTCCTCAATCTTCGGCATACACTACCCAGCTCCCATTCAGCACCAGGGTAGCTATGGGAGCATATAGCTTTTAGCTGACAAAACCAGAGGGGACATCACACAAAGCCAGTAACCAAGTCCCTAACTCCCGACACAAGATGTTGGGAAAGAGCCGCCTGGGCCCCAGAAGCAGAGAATCACTCTAAAAGCCAGGAAAAAGGCAACCACTATGAAGAAACAAATTTGAAAAGTAAAAAAAAAAAAGACCATTGAATAGTATTATGAGGACAGAGAAGTTCAAAATGTGAATTCAGATGGGGACAGCATTGACATTATACCTACCTCTGAAACCTCATAAAGCAATATGATCTGGTCTCACACCCCAAAAAAAGCATTCCTGGAAGAGCTCAAGGAGGATTTTAAAAGCCAAATTAGAGAAGTAAGAGAAAACATACAGAACATAAAATGAGAAAATTACTACTTGAAAATTAAAATTGACCAAATGGAAAGAGAAATGCAGAAGGTATATGAAGAAAACAATTGCTTAAAAATTAGAATTGGGAAAGTAGAAGTTAATGACTCTACGAGGCATCAAGAATCAGTCAAACAAAATGTAAAGAATGAAAAAAATAGAAGATAACACAAAATATCTCATTGGAAAAATATCTGACCTGTAAAATGGATCCAGAAGAAATAATCTAAGAATTATTGGTTTTCCAGCAGCAATGATGAAAAAAAAAAGCCTGGATAGCGTCTTCCAAGAAATCATTAAGGAAAATTTCTCTGAGGTCCTAGAACCAGATGGTAAAATAGTCATAAAAAGAATCCCCCAATCAGTCATGAAAGAGATCCCAAATTAAAAATTCCGATGAATATTGTAGCCAAATTCCAAAAATAAACATATTAAGGAGAAAATACTGCAGGCAGCAAGAAAGAAACAATTCATATACTGTGGAACTAATCAGGATTACACAGGACCTTGCATCTTCTATATTAAAATACTGGAGGAATTGGAATATGATATTTAGAAGGGGAAAGGAGTTTGCTGTACAACCAAGGATCAACTACACATCAAAATTGAGCATAAATTTTCAGGCAAGGAGATGGACATATCAAAATGTATGGGGTGCAGTGAAAGCAGTTCTTAGGGGAAGTTTAATATCTCTGAATTTTTACATGAATAAAATAGAGAAAAATTAGTTCTATGAATTGGGTTTGCAACTGAAAATCTTTCAGGCAAGGAAATGAACATTTAGTGAAATAAGGGAATTCTATTCCCACCTGAAGAAAAGGCCAGAGCTCAATGGAAAATTTGGTCTTCAAATGCAAGGCTCAAAAGAAGCATAAAAAGGTATACAGGGGTGGGGGAAAGAAAAAAAAAAAGCACTGTTATTCAACAAGGGCAAATTGTTCACATCCCCAAATGAGACGATGATATTTCTTAGTATTGAGAACTATATAGTTAGTACAACATCTGAAAAGACTGTACATAGACAGAAGGTGTGGGTATGAATTAATTGATATGATGATAAAAAACTTAACTAAGGGATGTAAGGATTGTAATGGGAGAGGAGGTAAGAAGGAGACAAAAAGGGTAAATTACTTCAAATCAAGAGGCACAAAACATATTATAGTAGAGGGAAAGAAGAGAGGGAGAATAGTGGTGTTTGAGATTTACACACATCAGATTTGGTTCAAGGTGAGAAAAAATACTGTTAAGTAAAGAAATCTAACTTGCCTTAAAAGCAGTAGAAAGAGAAATGGGAAAGCAAAAGAAGGGCATGGTTGGAAGGGAGGGAAGAGGTAGTAAGGGAGAGGGGTCAGATGGGGAGGGGATTGAAAGGGAGGGAATATTGAGAGAGGCAGTGGTCAAAATCAAAACACTTCTGAGGATGATAAGTGAGAAGGAAAAATAAAAGCATAAAAAGGCAGTGGGGAGAACAGGATGGAGAAAAAAACACAGATAGTAATCATAAGTGTGAATGTGAATAGAATGAACTCTCCTGTAAAACAGAGGTGGATAGCAGAATGAACTAAAAACAGAAATCCTACAATACGTTATTTACAAGAAACACATTTGAAACAAATTGATACAGATAGGGTGAAGGAAAAGGCTGGAGTAGAATATATTATGTTTAAGATCGAGTTAAAAAAAATCAGGTGTAGCAATCCTAATCTCAGACAAAGCAAGAGCAAAGTTAGATGTAATTAAAAGAAGATAAGGAAGGAAACTATATCTTCCTAAAAGGAAACATAGACAACGAAGTTATAACATTACTTAACATATATGCACCAACTGGTATAGCATACAAAGTCTTAGAGGAAAAGTTATGGGAGTTACAGGAAGAAATAGAAAGCAAAACTATCATATTGGGAGACCTCAACCTCTTGCTCTCTGAGCTTGATAAATCTAAACTCAAAATCAAGGAGAAAGAAGTTAAGGAAGTGAATAGCATTTTAGAAAAGGTAGATACTATAAACCTCTGGAGAAAACTGAATGGGGATAGGAAGGAATATACTTTGTTCTCAATGGTACATGGCACATAAACAAAACTTGACCATGTACAAGGGCATAAAGAGCTCACAAGCCAGCTCAGAAAAGCAGAAATAGTCAATGTATCCTTTTCAGATCATGATGCAATAAAATTATTTGTAATAAAGGACCATGGAAAGATAGACTAAAAATTAATCAGGAATTAAATAATCTAATAAATAATGTAATAGGAGGGGAGAGTTTATAATTTCAAAGAGGATCCTATATACGTCTGAAAGGTTCGGAACCACTGGATATAAGTAATTCTCAAAGTAGGAGGCAGAAGAATCAAAGCATATATTTAGGCTCCACAGTAACCAACCCACAAACTAGCATCCCCATTTTGATATATTGATCAAAAGCTTCCAGGCCCAATAAGTCTGCCTCACAAGAGTAACCAGGAGGCCACAGAGAAGCATGATGGTATAAAGCAAAATCATATGCATGCTTCCCCTTTATGGTAAAAAGATTACCCACTGGCCTCAAGTCCTTGTTCAGCACTCCTTAATTCACACGTAAGTCAGCTCTGCTACTGGCAGCTCCTGCTTCAGCTTCAGCTGTAGCTATAGCTATAGCAGCCTCTGGCTCCAGCGGAAGCTGTTTTTAACCATCCAGCTTCTTACAGGGGTGTAAGGTATGCCAGGGAAAGCACAGGTTCTTTTGATCTGCTTAAGCAAGGTGAAGGGGTTGACCAGGAAAGCACAGGTTCTTTCAATTTGCTTAAGCAGGGAAAGCAAGGTGAAGGGGCTGACAAGCTTACCCCTATCCAACATACAAAAAGCATTCAGTTAGTTCAGGGGAAAAAGCCAAACTATTCAAGGGCACTTGTTGACTAAGTGCTAAGGATCCCATTTTTGGTTACCAACACAAGACCATGGAAAGATAGACTAAAAATTAATCAGGAATTAAATAATCTAATCCTAAGGAATGAGTGGGTCAAACAACAAATCATAGAAACACTAAATAACATTATTCAAGAGAATGACATTAATGAGAAAACATATCAAAACTTATGGTACGCAGTGAAAGCAGTTCTTAGGGGAAGTGTTATATCTATGAATGATTACATGAATAACTTGGAGCAAAAGGAGTTCAATGAATTCGGTTTGCAACTGAAAAAGCTGGAAAAAGAAAAAAAAGAAAATCCCCAATTAAATAGCAAATTAGAAATACTAAAAATCAAAGGACAGATTAATAAAATTTAAATCAAGAAAACTATTGAATTAATAAATAAAACAAAGAGCTAGTTTTTATGAAAAAAGCAAATAATGTTGATATACCTTTGGACAATTTGATTGAAAAAAAAGAAAGAAGAAAACCAAAGTACCAGAATCAAAAATTAAAAGAGTGAATTTGCTTCCAATAAAAAGAAAATTAAAATAACAATTATGAATTATCTTGCCCAATTCTGTGTCGATAAATTTGATAATCTCAGGAAAATGGACGAATATTTAAAAATATATAAATAGCCAAGATGAACAGAAAAGAAATTTCAATACCCAAATAACCCCATTTCAGAAAAAGAAATTGAAGAAGACATCAATGAGCTCACTAGGAATAAATCTGGATGGCCAGATGGATTTACAAGTGAATTCTATCAAATATTTAAATAACAATTAATTCCAATATCTTTTAGACTATTGGGGAAAATATGCAAAGAAGGAGTCCTATCACATTTTTTTTATGACACAAATATTATACTTCCTAAACCAGGAAGAATCAAAAGAGAGAAAGAAAATTAGAGACCTATTTCCCTAATCAATATAGATGGGAAAATTTTAAATAAAATATTAACAAAAACATAACAACAACTCATCACGGGAATAATACATTATGTACTTATATGTAGTACTTATTCCAGGAATGCTTGGGAGGTACAATATTAGGAAAAATATCAGCAAAAGTGTTCACAAAACTAGCAGAAACCATATGATTATCCCAATAGATTCAGAAAAAGCTTTTCACAATATACAACACCCATTCCTATTAAAAACACTAGAAAGCTTAGGACTAGATGGAGTCTTCCTTAAAATGATGATTAGCATCAACCTAAACCCATCAGCAAGCATTATACATAATGAGGATTATCTAGATGCATTTTCAATAAGATCAGGCATGAAACAAGTATGTCTATTATCACCTCTATTATTCGATTTGGTATTATAAATGTTAGGTTTAGCAATAAGAGAAGAAAAAGAAATTGAAGGAATTAGAATAGACAGAGAAGAAACTAAATTATGACTCTTTACAGATGATATGATGATTTACTTAGAGAATCTTAGAGAACCAAGTAAAAAATTACTTGAAATAATAAATAACTTCAGCAAAGTTGCAGGATATAAAACAAACCCCCCAAAATATATTGTGGGTAGAGAAAGGGAGAGATAGAATGGGGTAAATTATCTCACATAAAAGAGGCAAGAAGGAGCTGTTCCAGTACAGGGGAAGAGGAGTGACGTGAGAGTATGTAACAACAAAGTGGCTTGCAGCTGCTCTAGGGGTGTAAGACCCAACAAGAGCTGCAAGCACAGATTCTTTGATCTGTTTTTCTAAGGAAAGCAACTTTAAGGGGTTTACAATCTCACTTTAATCAAAATTAGTTCAAGGGGAAAAGCCCACACCTTGAATTCCAGAGGAAATACTAATAGAAACTATAAACAGAAAATATCAATAGATCAAACAACAATTTTCAATGGCCAGGCTTTGTTTGATCAAGATATCACAGGCATAGTTATCAAAAAGAGAAGCATCAACACGTAGGTTTTCCAAAGCCCAGTGGGCTCCAGTGGCTATCCAGAGTCTCCATACCAACAATCTTCTAGTGAGTGAGAGCCCCAAACACTAACCTGAGTTTATATACCCTTCTTAGGGTCAAAGGGCATCACAATTATGTGACTCAAAACCGTGTGATGTTTCTTCAGGAATCACAGCCATGAGAATCAAAACTATGTGAACTAGGCTTTCCCTTGACTTAATCACATCATCAAAGACTACCAATTTAATCAAAGAAACAAATTGCAGGCTCATCAAAGGCATTTGATTACCTAAGTGCTCCAAAAGAGAAAATAGTAAAAAAGTCCCACCTTAACTAGCATTACATTAGCCTAATGGTGTAGTCATGGCAGGATCTGAAGATTAAAAGGAATGCATGGGGTCTGGAATACTTGTTCACTGTTTCCGATTTGTGGTGGCTATCTTTCTGGGAAGCCCCAGAGGCTTGAAGAAAAACAGATAAGTAGCACTGAGGAATAGTTTTCCATGTGTCTAGAATAAGGATCCTGGGAGATAACCTCTCCTTCCCCCTCCCTATGCCACTAGCACTCTGAAGGAGACAGACCAGAGCAGAGGCTGTGTGAGGAGAGCAAGCAGAGGCTTGGGGAAGGTGGGGATGGCCAAAGTCAGGGCTCAAATTGATAAGCCTGGCTCCAGACTATGCTGGAAGGGTGAACGTCCAGGGATTGTGTTATATGAGAGAAAAAGTGATGAGCTGCCTGTGAGCAGAGCTTGGTGAGGTGAGAGCAAGAGTGAGGACCTGCCTGTATCAGTATTCAGGCAGAAGCCAGGAGTGGCTGGCTCCTACTGGATGACCAGGAACCCAATAGCTTGGAATTCAGCCCGAGCACAAGCTGGAAACTTTTCAGCAAGGCACTGAGTGTACTTTTTTGCTGCCTTCCCCCCGGATTGTTTGGGACCCAGGAAGGAGGGGTGGAGTTGTCTATGGTGGGTGGGGGAAAGTGCCTTGGACACCCCCCCCAGGACCCCACCCTGTTGGCTTTATTTCCCAGCTGCCCTTCAAGACTTGGAAGCACAGACTGGAACAGTGTGGGGAGAAGGACACATCCCCAAGAGAACTTTTTTTGGAATTTTTTGTTTGTGTTGGAGCTTTTCTAATTAAAGCACACCTGGGGGTACTGAGAAGAACCCTGCAATGGCAGTGTGTGGAAAAGGACACACCTCAAGAAGGACTTTACTTGGATGCTCTCTATTTACTAAAGAAGATTGTATCTTGCTGTGACCTAGGGGTGGAAGTGTTTGTATTGTAAACAAGTGTTTTGCGGAATGACACTGAATGATATGTTTTGTTATGTTGTGAATGCTATGCTTTATTTTCTGGTATCCATGACCATTTAGATTAGATTACTTTTAGGTATAAGGCCAAGGATACTGGGAGGGGTGGAGTATAAGGTTAAGCAGGGTGGGACTTTTTTACTGTTTTCTCTTTTGGAGCACTTTGATTAAATCAGGAGTCTTTGATGACCTGCTTACCTCAAGTGAAAGCCTAGTTTACACAGCTTTGATTCACATGTTTGTGACACAAGAAACTTTTAGGTCAGGTGGGTCTGAGTCTCATGTTGTGATGCCCTTTGACCCTTAACAAGTTATATAAACTCAGAGGTTGGTGTTTTGCCTTTGAGGCTCTCACTCACTGGAAGCATGTTGATGTAGAGACTGTGTGTGTAGCCACTGGGTACCCCCCTCCCTGCCACTTGAAAACCCAGATGTTGATTTGTATTTTCTCTGAAGTTCATGATGCTTGAAGTAAGTGAATGATAGATGTCACTTTGGTTAAAGAGAGATTGTTAACCCATTAAGGTTGCTTTCCTTAGAAAAGCAGATCAAAGAACCAGTGTTGGCAGCTCTTGTTGCTGGTCTTGTTGGGTCTTACACCCCTAAAGCAGCTGCTAGCCACATTGTTGTTACAGAAGGAATGAGTGAGCCTTAATCTCATCACATTTTGCATAAGGAGAAAATAACATACACACTCCATTGAGTATCTTAACCTACAGGAAAATATTGGGGAAAAGGATAAGGGGTGTGGGAAAGATAGAAGAGAATATAGATTGGGGGAGGGGACAGTCAGATGCAATTACTTTCTAAAAAGGACACGGTCTAAGAAGAAAACTAGAATAAATGGGAGGCAGGATAGGATGGAGGGAAATATAGCTAGTCTTTCACAACATGACTATTATGGAAGTGTTTTGCATAACTACACATGTATAACAGATATTGAACTACTTTCCTTCTCCCTGAGGGTGGGTAGGGAGGGAAGGAAGAAGAGAATTTGGCACTTACAGTTTTAAAAACAAATGTTAAACATTTTTTTTTACATGCAGCTGGAAAATAAGATACACAGGTAGTGGAGTAAAGAAATCTCTCTTGTCCCACAAGAAAGTAAGGCAGAAGGAGATGGGGGGTGATAGAAAGGAGGATAAACTGGGGGAAGGGGTAATGAGAATGGATGCCATCTTGGGGTGGGTAGGGAGGGAGAGATAGGAAGAATATTTGGAACTCAAAATCTTGTGGAAGTGAATGTTAAATTGAAAAATAAATTAGTAAAAGAACAGAACACAAAAGGAATAGAGTATCTTCAAACATATAAAGTACTGAAACTATTCTAAGACCAAATAGAGATTTTAAATAATTTAATAACTTAATTTCAGAAAAAAATATATTAGCTCTCAATTTACACTTAACCTACCTTATTAATGCTTTCTTAATGTATATAAACTATAAAAATAATAAGTCAAGCTTAGATTTGTCACCAAGATGATGTATAAACAGTCAAAATGTAATGATCAGAGGTTTCAGTTGGCTGCAGCATACCATTGGGTCAATATCGCTGATTGGCTAATGGCTGATTAGAGCAGGAGTGCAGGCATTTTTTTCATACTGACATTCCAGTAGTATTACTAAATTGCACCAAGTAAAGTAATGTAAACATCTCCAAAAACACCTGAGAATGAATGTCATATAGATGATTACAGAAAGTGTATAGTTGTAAGTAGGCCAGAATATTTGTTAAAAGAGGAAACAAAGAAAAAGTAGAAGTATAAAATGTCGCTAAAGAAATGTAGGAATGAATGGACAATAGTTTGGTCATGTGGTAAAGGCAAAAGGTGACAAGTGAACAGCTCAAATGCTGCTCTGTTACTCTAAAAATATTGAAAGACAAGGAAGGCCTCTAGGCTATTGGATCCCACTTTTGGTGGACTTTTAGGCTAATAGGGATATGAGTGTGGTACAGGATAGGCAGGTTTTAATAATTGCAATCTTTATTATAGGAGAGAACTGTCAAACCAAAGAGATAAAAATCCATTTGTGTATTTGATGATATCAGACAATGTGCATATGCTGTCACTCTGCATTGCTTCATAGAAATTTTCCCATGACTATATTCTTCAATTTTATCATTTATCATTTCATATAGTACAATAATATTTCACTATAGGCATCTTCCATAATTTGTTTAGTCATTTTTCAATTAATAGATCTATAATATGCCATTAGGTCTTTGCCGCAATAGGGCTGCTTCAATATTTTTTATGTAAATAGAACTTTTCCTCCATCTTCTTGATGTACAGACTATGAGTTGAATGAGGGTGTGGACATATGAATGACATTTCTTTTTAATGTACTTATAAATTTCTGTCAGATCCACAAATATTATATTATTCTGCTTACCTTTCCATAACCCATCCAATATTGACCTTACATATTTTTTTTTATGTTTGTCAATTTTCTGGGAATGAAGAGAAACTTTAGAATTATATTTATTTGCATTTCTCTTTCCTTAGTGATGTATAATGACCATTCAAATGGTTATCAATTGCTCAAAATTCTTACTTTGAAAACTGCTTTTAAACTGTTATACTTGGGGAACTAATTCTTGGTGTCATGTATTTATTTCAACCCTCTATGTTTATTGGATATAAGACCATTATTAGATTTATTTCACCCAAGCCCAATTACTGAATATTAGGTAACTATCAAAACCTCAGTGATAATTGGATTCTTTTATTTTACTTTTCATTACCATTTAGACCTTATAGGGTTAAAAAAAAACACCTCAAATACATTAAAGTTATTACTCGCTTTTTAAATATTAACCTTAGGGGGCAGAGCCAACATGGTGGAGTGAAAATTAAGCTCTCCCTCAAATCCCACCAAACACATGTAAAAAAATGACTCTAAAAAAATTATAGAAGTACAGAACTCACAACAGAACAGAATGAAACAAGTCTCCAGTCCAAGATGGCCTAGATGGTAACAAAGAAGGATCTTTTTATCCCCATCAAGTTTTCTCCGGAGGTCTATCATATTTGCCTTTTCAAAAATTCAGTTCACCTCCTTAACATTTTTTCTTATTTATTTTCTCAGCGGTGCATGACACATACTCAAAAATTGACCATGTACTAGGGCATAAAAACCTCACAATCCAGTACAGAAAGGCAAAAGTAGACAAAGCATACTTTTCAGATCGCAGCACAATAAAAATTATTTGTGATAAAGAACAATGGAAAAATAAGCTAAAATTAATTGGAAACTAAGTAACCTAATTCTAAAGAATGAGAGGGCCAAAGAAGAAATCAGAGAAACAATTAATAACTTCTTTCAAGAGAATGACAATAATGAGACAACATACCAAAACTTATGGGATGCAGAAAAAGCAGTTCGTAGAGGAAGTTTTATATCTCTAAATGCTTCCATGAACAAAATAGAGAAAAAGGATATCAATGAATTGGGCAAGCAAATGAAAGAGCTAGAAAAAGAAGAAATTGAAAATTTCCAATTAAATAACAAATTAGAAATACTGAAAATCAAAAGAGAGATTAAGAAAATTGAAACCAAGAAAACTATTGAATTAATAGTTAAATTAAAATTAAATTAAATTAAATTAAATTAAAATTAAATTAAATAGTTGAATTAATAGCTCTGGATCGCTGCTGATTAGAGAAATGCAAATCAAAACAACTCTTAGATACCACATCTCTCCTGTCAGATTGGCTAAAATAACAAATCAGGAGAATGATAAATGCTGGAAAGGATGTGGGGAAATTGGAACATTGTTGCATTGCTGGTGGAGTTGCGAGCTGATCCAGCCATTTTGGAGGGCGGTGTGGAACTATGCCCAAAGGGCTATAGAAATGTTCATACCCTTTGACCCAGTAATACCACTTCTAGGGTTGTATCCCAAAGAAATCACGCAAGCGGGAAAAGGACCCATATGTACAAGAATATTTATAGCAGCTCTCTTTGTGGTAGCCAAGAATTGGAAAGCAAAGGGATGCCCATCAATTGGGGAATGGCTGAACAAGCTGTGGTATATGAAGGTGATGGAATACTATTGTGCCATAAGAAATGGGGATGATGCAGACTTCATAACAACCTGGAAAAACCTACATGACATAATGCTGAGTGAGTGGAGCAGAGCCAGGAGAACGTTGTGCACAGCCACAGATATGTGGATTCCGTGAGGACCAACCCTGACATACTGCGCTTCTCTCAGCAACCTAAAGGGGCAAGGACAACTCCAGGGGACTCACGATGGAGAATGCTATCTTCATTCTGAGAAAGAACTGCGAAGTTTGAATACAGACTGAGGCACACTACAGGCTCGCCTTTTCTGCTTCTCTTTTGTTTTTGGTTTTGGGGTTTTTTTTTTTTTTGTTTTTTTTTTCTTTGGTTCTGTTTCTTCTTTCTCATGATTCATTCCATTGGTCAAAATTCTTCTCCACGACTTGACTAGAGCATAAATTAATTCAATGCGAAGTTATACATGACAGTTATATGAGACTTCATGCCGTCTTGGGGAGGGAGGGAGGAGGGAGGGGAGAAAAACTGGAACTCAAAACTATGCAGAACCGTGTGCGGTAAACTAAAAATAAATAAAGGAAAAAAAAATAAATAAATAAAACAAAGAGCTGGTTTTATGAGAAAAAAACAATAAAATTGATAAACCTTTGGTCAATTTGATTTAAAAAAAGAAAGAAGAAAATCAAATTACCTGTATCAAAAATGAAAAGGGCGAATTCACCTCTAATGAAGAAGAAATCAAAACAATAATTAGTAATTATTTTGCCCAATTGTATGCCCATAAATTTGACAAACCTTAGAGATATGGATGAATAGCTACAAAAACACAAATTGCCCAATTTAACAGAAGAGGAAGTAAAATACCTTAATAACCCCATCTCAGAAAAAGAAGTTGAGCAAGCCATAAATGAATTCCCTAGGAAAAAATCTCCAGGGCCAGATGAAGTTACCTGTGAATTTCATCAAACATTTAAAGATCAATTAATTCCTATACTTTGTAGACTATTTGGGAAAATAGGTGAAGAAGGAGTCCTACCAAATTCTTTTTATGATACAAAAATGGTACTAATACCCAAACCAGGTAGACTCAAAAAAGAGAAAGAAAATTATAGACCAATTTCCCTAATGAATATTGATGCAAAAATTTTAAATAAAATATTTGCAAAAAGATTTCAGCAACTTATCATGAGAATAATACACTATGACAAGGTAGGATTTATTCCAGCAATGCAAGGCTGGTTCAGCATAGGAAAAGTATTAGCACAATTGACCATATCAACAACAGAACTAGCAGAAACCATTTGATCATCTCAATACATGCAGAAAAAGGCCTTGACAAAATACGACACCCATTACTATTAAAAACACTAGAAAGCATAGGAATAAATGGAGCCTTCCTTAAAATTATAAATAGCATCTACCTAAAACCATCAACAAGCATTATTTGCAATGGGAATGAGCCAGATTCTTTCCCAATAAGTTCAGGGTTGAAACAAGCATATCCATTATCACCCCTACTATTCAATTTGTTACTAGAAATGTTAGCTGTAGCAATAAGAGAAGAATAAGAAATTGAAGGAATTAGGATAGGCAGATCATATGATGATTTACTTAGAGAATCCTAGAGAGACAAGTAAAAAAACTACTTGAAATAATAAAAAAATTTAGCAAATTTGCAGGATGTAAAATAAACCCCCCAAAATCCTCACATTCCTATACATTACTAACAAACCCCAACAGCAAGAGATAGAAAGAGAAATTCCATTTAAAGTTGCAGTAGACACTATAAAATATTTGGGATTCTACCTACCAAGACACACTCAGGGACTTATGAACATAATCATGAAACAATTTTCACGCGAATAAAGTCAGATTTAAATAAATGGAAAAATATCAGTTTCTCATGGTTAGGCCAAGATAATATAAAAATGACAATTTTACTTAAATTAATCTACCTATTCAGTGCCATGCCAATCAAACTACTAAAAACTAATTTTACAAAGCTGGATAAAATAATAACAAAGTTCAACTGGAAGAACAAGATGTCTAAAATATCTAGGATACTAATGATAAGAAATTCTAGGGAAGATGGCCTAGCCATACCAGATATTAGACTGTTCTATAAAGAAGCAGTCATCAAAACTACCTGGTACTGGCTAAGAAACAGAGTTGTGGATTACTGGAATTGGATAGGTACACACGACAGAGAAGTCACCGACTATAGCAATCTATACTTTGATAAACCCAAAGAATCCAGCTTCTGGGCTAAGAATTCACTATTTCATAAAAACTGCTGGGAAAATTGGAAAATAGTAGGGCAGAAACTGGACAGAGACAAGTATTTTACACCATATACCCAAACAAAGTCAAAATGGGTTCATGATCTAGGAATAAAGGCTGATACTATAAGCAATTTGGGAGAGCAAGGAATAGTTTATCTATCAGATTTATGGAAAAGAAAGAATTCATGACACAACAAGAAATAGAGGGCATTACAAAACACCAAATGGATAATTTTGATTATGTTAAATTGACATGTTTTTGTCTAAAATAAGCCAATGCAACAAATATTAGGAGGCAAGCATAAAATTGGGAGAAAATCTTTGCAACCAGTGTCTCATCTCTAAAATATACAGGGAACTGAGCAAAATATATAGGAATGCAAGTCATTCCCCAATTGAGAAATGGTCAAAGGATATGAACAGGCAGTTTTCAGAGGAAGAAATTAAATATATCTATAGGCATATGAAAAAATGCTCTAAATCACTATTGATTAGAGAAATGCAAATCAAAACAACTCTTAGATACCACTTCTCTCCTGTAAGATTGGCTAAAATGACAAAACAGGAAAACCTGAGTTTAAATCTAGTCTTAGGTGCTAGCTGTGTGACCCTGGGCAAGTCATTCAACCTCTATATACCTTAGTTCTCTCAATTATAAAACAAGAATAAGTTACATTTACCCCCTCATATTACTGTGAGGACCAAAGGAGGTATTTGTAAAATGTTTAGAATGCCATATGTCACATAGCCAGTGCTTAATAAATGCTTGTTTCTTTCTTTCCAACATCCCCCTTCCATCCTTTTCCAGATGGCAAAGACGCCAATTCTAATTTACAGATGATATGACTGAAGGTACAAAGGCAAAATTCCAGTATGGTATGATGGAAAAAGTTTTCGATTCAGAATAAGGTAATGTGAGTTAAATATCAGCTGTCCTCCTCACTTATTGTGTGTTTAATCAAATGACTTAATCTCTCTGTGCCCCATGGTCAAAGAAGATTTTTAAGACAAGACACTCTTCTCTAAATCCTATGATGTGAGAATGATCACCCACTACTCAGACAAAGATAAGATGTGAAAATAAAACAAATTCTGTAGCTTCCTGGCAAAGTCAATTTTCTCTTTCTCCACAGTCTCCTTACTTAAAATAGGCAAAGTTGATTCATAAGCAGAATTCTGTAACCTGGACCCTTTTAATCTTAAGTCATACTCTTCATCATAATCCTTTTAATCGAGATATATTAATGTCTTTCTTCTTTCGAATGACAATAAAAGTCCCATATACGTAAAGAGCTGGGGTTTTTTTTGCTGTTGTTTTGTTTCTTTCTTGAGTTCTTCCAGGGTGTTCATTAGATTCTTTAGAAAATAACATTCTCTGGAGCCTCACAGACTTGTAACAAACGGAGCATATCAGAACCTCTGAGGTTTGGTGCTGAGTGATTATTATGGTTGCAGATAGTGCCCTGAAATGCTTTTTTAAAGGTTGTTTTATTTCCTATTTGCCACACTGCATACCACAGAGTAGTACCTAAAACTTAAATGCATTTTCTTTAAATGAGCCACATGATAAAACAGTGCATAAGAATAAGGCAACAGGGTGCAGGGCAAGTGTACTGTGAAAATGAGTAAACCAGATGTCAGCTTCGCTTAAGCTCAGTTGTGGATGTGTTAATTTTTCCCTGGATCTGCTCTGGAAGCTGGCAGGCACAATTGTTTGCCTCACAGATCAGTGAGAGAGCTCTAAGATGACAGGCCTCACAGGCAGAAAATGCAGCAGAGAAGGGGAAATGCACTGAAGCCTGAAAAATAGGGGAGAGAAAAGAATGAGACCATTTGAAAAGTGATTTTTTTAGAGAGAGAAAACTCTCACATATTACCTATAAGATGCAACTCAGCCTGAAACAGACATTAATGCAATTACCTGTACTGGATTATTAAAATATGTAAACTTTTGTGTGACATAATTCTGGTCTTCCTATCTATCTATCTATCTATCTATCTATCTATCTATCTATCTATCTATCTATTTTCCCCCTTTAAATATTATATTAATCTGTTTTTGTGTGGCTCTGTTGTTTTTACATGGATTTTTTTTCAGATTCTGTGGCGCACAACAGAAAGGCATTGCAGCCTCATTCCCTATACCAATATATTTGGAATATAGACAAGGATGGATAGTGGCACCAAGGTTATAGGACACAAAGGAGAACTAACTTTGCTAAAGTAAGGAACCTCTTGGACTGTGACTGCATAATTCCATAACCCAAACTACAAAAAACAAGTGAAAGGAAAAAGAAAATTAAAGACAGAAGTAGGAAGCCAAAACATCAAAATAAAGAAGTAATACTATTGGAAAAGTCAAATTAGATGGCAAGTTTAAGGTGAATACAAACAGAACAGCTACTGCACATGGGATACTTAATGCTGGAACATTCCCCTGTAAATTTATTTTCATTCCTCTCTTTATCTTATGTATGTACTTAATTATTTACATGTGTCCCATATTATAAAGTAAGCTTCTTAAGGATATTGGTTATTTTTGTCAAACCTTCTACCCATATTATTTTCCACAGTGCCTGGCACAAGGTAACAACTTGATAAATGCTTGTTGACTAAGGTGACATGGTATAAGAAAAGGATGCCTAAATTTTGGAATCAGAAGATATAGTATCACCTCATCTATAAAATGAAGTCATGAAGGGCTTTTAAAAAATATTTAGTTTTTCTTTTTCAGTTGTGCTTTACTTTATTTAATTAAACACATTTTCAAATTTGTCAGCTTGTACAGAAGAATTAGGAACAATGGGAAGAATCATGAGACAGAAGAAACACAATAACAACAACAACAACAACAAAAGAGAGCAAATAGTATGCTTCAGTTTTACTTTTATTTTAATTTTTGGAGGGGGGAAGGAAGGGCAATTGGGATTAAGTGACTTGCCCAAGGTCACACAGATAGTAAGTGTGTCAAGTGTCTAAGGCCAGATTTGAACTCAGGTCTTCCTCACTCCAGGGCCAGTGCTATACTCACTGCACCACTAAAGCAACAGTCATCAACACTATTTGGTACTAGCTAAGAAATAGTGGTGGATCAGTGGAATAGGTTAGGTTCATGAGATGCAGTAGTCAATTACTATAGCAATCTATTCTTTGATAAACCCAAAGAATTCAGCTTCTGGGCTAAGAATTCACTATTTCAAAAAACTTCTAGGAAAACTGGAAAATTGTGGGCCAGAAACTGGGCATAGAACAATATCTTACACTGTATACCAAAATAAAGTCAAAATGGGTCCACTAGGTAGGTATAAAGTCTGATACTACAAGCAATTTGGGAGAGGAAGATAGAGTTTACCTGTCAGAATTATGAAGAAGGGAAGAATTCATGAAACAACAAGCAATAGAGAACATTATAAAATGCAAAATAGATAATTTTGATTATATTAAATTGAAAAGTTTTTGTATAAAAGTGCCAATGCAACAAGGATTATGAGAGAAGCAGAAAATTGGGAGAAAGTCTTTATAAACAGTGTCTCTGATAATGGCCTCATCTCTAAAATATACACGGAACTGAGTCAAATTTGCAGGAAAACAAGTCATTCCCCAAATGAGAAATAGTCAAAGGATATGAACAGGCAGTTTTCAGAGAAAGAAATTAAATGTGTCTAAAGGCACATGAAAAAATGATCTAAGTCACTACTGATTAGAGAAATGCAAATCAAAAATCTCTTAGGTAGCACATCTCTCTGGTCAGATTGGCTAACATGACAAAACAGGAAAATGATAAATGCTGGAGAGGATGTGGGAAAATTGTAACACTGTTACATTGGTGGTAGAGTTGTGAACTGATCCAGCCATTCTGGAAAGCAATTTGGAATTATGCCCAAAAGGATAACACTTCTAGGGCTGCATTCCAGAGATCATATGAGTGGGAAAGGGATCTGTATGTACAAAAATATTTATAGCAGCTCTTTTTGTGGGAGCAAAGAATTGGAAATCAAGGGGATGCCCATTTATTGGGGAATAGCTAAACAAGTTGTGGTATATGAATGTAATGTAATACTATTGCACTACAAGAAATGGGGAAGATACCGACTTCATAATAACCTGGAAAGACCTATTTGATATAATGCTGAGTGAGCAGAGCAGAACCAGAAGAATATTGTACACAACCACAGATATATCGATTCTGTGAAGACTAACCTTGATAGACTTGGCTCTTCTCAGCAATACAAAATTCAAAGACTACTCCAAAGGACTCATGATGGAAGGAGCTATCTGCATCCAGAGCAAAAACTATGGAGTTTGAATGCAGATTGAGGTAAACTATTTGCTCTCCTTTTTCTTTCTCTCTTTTATTTTGGTTTTGTTTCTTCATTCTCATGACTCTTTGTCATAATTCTTCTTTACAACTTGAATATTGTTAATAAATTTAGTGCAAAGCTATATATAGAAGATATATTGGATCCCATGCCATCTTGGCAGGGGAGGGGGGATGGGACAGAGGGGAAGAAAATGTGGAACTCAATACCATGTGGAACTGAGTGTTGTAAACTAAAAAATAAAAATCTTAATAAAAAATAGTATGCTTCAATCTGCATTCAGACTCTTTTTTTACATATGGACAGCATTTTCCAATGTGAGTCTTTTTAGAGCTGTCTTAGAACCTTGCATTGCTGAGAATAGCCAAGTCTATCAAAGTTAGTCATCACACAATGTGGCTGTTACTCTGTACAGTGTTCTGGTTCTGCTCACTTCACTCAGCATCAGTTCATATGAGACTTTATAGATTTTTCTGAAGTCTGCCTGCTCATCATTTCTTATATCACAATAGTATTCCATTACATTCATATGCCACAACTTGTTCAGCCATTCCCGAACTGATGGACACCTCCTCAATTTCCAGTTCTTGGCCACAACAAAAACAACAAAAAAAGCTGCCATGAATATTTTTGTAAATGTGGGTCCTTTTCCAATTTTTATGATTTGTTTGGAATACAGAACTAGCAGTGGTATTTCTAGGTCAAAGGGTATGAACTGTCTTGTAATCCTTTTGCCAAAATTCAAAATTGCTCTCCAGAATGGTTGATCAGTTCACAACTCCACCAACCATAATTTAGTGTTTCATTTTTCCCATGTCTTCCCCAATACTTATCATTTTCCCATTTTGTCATGTTAGCTAATCTGACAGGTGTGAAGTGGTACCTCAGAGTTGTTTTGATTTGCATCTATCTAACCAATAATGATTTAAAGCATATTTATATGACTACAGATAGATTCAATTTCTTCATCTGAAAACTACCTGTTCATATTCCTTTGACCATTTATCAATTGGAGAGTGACCGGTATTCTTATACATTTGACTCAGTTCTATATATATTTCGGAAATGAGGCTGTAATCAAAGACACTTGTAAAGAATGTTTTCCAGCTTTCTACTTCTCTTATAATCTTGGTTGCATTGACTGTGTTTGTGCAAAACCTTTTCAATTTAATGTAATCAAAATCACCCACTTTGCATTTCATAATTTTTTTCTATATCTTGTTTGGTCATAAATTCTTTCCTACTTCATAAAAGTGATATAAATCTTTTGCTCTCCCTGTTTGTGTATAGTATCAGCCTGTATATCTGAATGGTGTAACCAGTTTGACTTTATCTCGGTGTAGTGTGTAAGATCTCAGTCCATACCTAGTTTTCTGGCTTATTATTTTCCAGTTGTCCAGCAGTTATTTTTTTGTTAAATATTGAGTTCTTATCCCATAAGCTGGAGACTTTGGACTTATCAAAAAGTAGATTAATGTAGCCATTGACTCTAATGTCACACATACATAACCTATTCCACTGATTCATTACTCTTATTTCTTAGCCACCATCAAGTAGTTTTGAGGATTGCTGCTTTAAAATATAATTTCATATCTGGTACAGCGAGGCAACATTTCCTTGTATTTCTTTTCATTAATTCCCATGATATTCTGGACCATTTTTTTCTTCCAGATGAATTCTGTCATTATCTTTTTTTTCTCTATAAAATAATTGTTTGTAATTTAATTGGTATGGCACTGAATAAGTAAATTAATTTACATAGAATTGTCCTTCATTACATTAGTACAGCCTACCCATGGGGAGCTGATATTTTCCCAGGTATTTAGATCTGACTTTATTTGTGTGAAATGTATTTCATAATTGTGTTCCTACAGTTCCTAGATTCGTTTTGGCAGGCAGACTCCCAAATATTTTATAATGTCTACAGTATCTTAAAATGGAATGTGTCTCTCTTTTGCTGTTGAGCTTTATTGGTAATATAAAGAAATGTCAATGATTTCTATGGGTTTATTTTATATTCTTCAACTTTGCTAAAGTTGTTTATTATTCCATTTCACTTTTTATATGATTCTCCAGGATTCTTTTTTTAATTTTTTAAAATTCTTCCATACTTTATTATTTAATAGTTTTTAGTTTTCAACTTTGATTTCCCCAAGATTTTGAATTACAAAATTTCTCCCCATTTCTACCCTGCACCCCACTCCAAGATGGCATATATTCTGATTGTCCCATTCCCCAGGCAGCCCTCCCTTCTGTCTCTGCACTCCATACCCCATCCCTTTTCCCTTTACTTTCTTGTATGGCAAGATAGATTTCTGTGCCCCATTGCCTGTAAATCTTATTTCCCAGTTGCATGTAAAAACAACTTTTTTTTGATCATATGCTTTTAAAACTTTGAGTTCCAAATTTTCTCCCCTCTTCCCTCTCCACCCACTCTCCCTAAGAAGGCAAGCAATTCAACATAGGCCACACATGTATCATTATGCAAAAGCTCCCATATATAGTCATGTTTTGAAAGACTAACTATATTTCCCTCCATCCCATCCTGTCCCCCTTTATTCAATTTTCTCCCTTTACCCTGTCTCTTTTCAAATGTGTTTGCTTTTGATTACTTCTTCCCCTTATCTGCCCTGGATTCTCCAGGATTCTTTAAGTATGACATCATATCATCTACACGGAATGATAGCTTTGTTTCTTCTTTGCCTATTCTAATTCCTTCAATTTCTTTTTTTCTTCTCTTATTGCTAAAGCTAACATTTCTGGTACCATATTGAATAACAGCAGTCATAATGTGCATCCTTGTTTCTTCCCTGATGTTATCAGAAATGTTTCTAGATTATCTTGATTACATATAATGCTTGCTGATGGTTGTAGATAGATGCTACCTATTATTTTGAGGAAGACTCCATTGAATCGTATACTCTCTACTTTTGTTTTGTTTACAGGAATGTGTGTTGTATTTTGTGAAAAGGTTTTTCTGGATCTGTTGAGATAATGCTATGGTTTCTGTTAGTTATGCTCTTGATATGGTCCATTATGCTGATACTTTTCCTAATATCGAACCAGCCCTCTATCCCTGAAATAAGTCCTACATGGTCATATTGTATTATCCTTTATATCAGTTGCTGTAATCTCTTTTCTAATATTTTATTTATAATTGTTGCATCTATGTCCATTAGGAAAATCAGTCTATAATTCTCTTTTACTGTTTAGATTCTTCCTGGTTTAGGTTTCAGCACCATATATTTCTCATAACAAGAATTTGTGAGGAGTCCTTCTCTTATTTTCCCAAATAGTTTATGTAGTATTGGAATGAATTTTTCTTTAAATGTTTGATAGAATTCACTTGCAATTCCATATGCTCTGGAGTTTTTATTTTTCCCTTAGGGAGTATGTTGATAGCTTCTTCAATTTCTCTTTTTCCGAAATGGGGATATTTAATTATTTTATTTCCTCTTCTGTTAATCTGGGCAATCTATGTTTTTGCAAATATTCATCCATTTCTTTAAGATTGTCAAATTTATTGGCATAGAGAGGGGCAAATTCGATCTTATTTTTTTAATTTCCTCTACATTGGTGGCAAATCCACACTTTTTATTTTTGATACTGGTAGTTTTGATTTCTTTTTTAATCAAGGGTTTAACTACTTTATTGTGTTTTTTTTTCATAGAACCAGCTCTTAGTTTTATGAACGAGTTTAATACTTTTCTTGATTTCAATTTTATTAATGTCTTCTTCAGTTTTCAAAATTTTCAATTTGGCATTTATTTGGTTATTTTTATTTATTTTTTTTCTTTTTCTGTTTTTTTTAGTTGCATGCCCAATTCATTGGTCTCTTCTTTCTCTTTTTGTCATGAAAGCATTGACAGATATAAAATTTTCCCCAAGAACCTCATTTGTTGCATCCTATAAGTTTTGTTAAGTTGCATCATTATTGTCATTCTCTTTGATAAAGTTATTTAATCCTTCTATGATTTGTTGTTTGACCCATTCATTCTTTAGGATTAAATTATTTGTTTTCCAATTAATTTTTACTCTTTCTTTTCATGGTGCTTCATTCATGGGTTGAAAAGGATGTTTTTAATACTTGCGCTTTTCTGCATTGGATTGTGAGGATTTCATGACATAGCACATGGTCATATTTCATGTGGGTGCCATGTACTGAAGGGAAAAAGATATTTTCCTTTCTATCCCCATTCAATTTTCTCCAAAGGCCTGCCATATCTAGTTTTTCTAAAATTGAATTCACCTCCTTAACATCTTTCATGTTTATTTTATGGTTAGATTTATCTAGTTGTGAGAGGGGGAGATTGAGGTTTCCCAGTACTATAGTTTTACTTTATCTTTCTTTCTGTAACACTAACTTTTTCTCTAAGAATTTGGTTGATATTCCTCTTGGTGCATATGTGTTTTGTAATGTTATTACTGCATTGTCTGTGCTTCTTTACCTCTATCAATTAGTTCTTTATTTGCTTTTACATTGAGATAAATGTTGCTACAACTGTTTTTTTTAATTAAGCTGAAGCACGTTATATTCTGCTCCAGACTTTTACTTTTACTCTGTGTGTATCCATTTGATTCTAATGTGCGTCTTGTAAACAATATATTATACGAATAAGGTTATTAATCCACTTTACTATCTGCTTCCATTTTAAGGGAGAGTTTATTCCATTCACATTCTCAGTTATAATTACTATCTCTGTCTTTCTCTCCATCCTATTTCCAAGCTGTTGTAACAACAATATGACTAGCAGCTGCTGTAGAGGTATAAGACCCAACAAGACCAGCAACACAAGCTGCCAGGACAAGATCTTTGATCTGCTTTTTTAAGGGAAGCAACTTTAAGTGGTTAACAATCTCACTTTAATCAAACATACATATATCATTCGCTTAGTGCAGGAAGAAAAGCGAGCACACTGAAATTCAGAGTAAATAGAAATAAAATTACAAACATGCATTATATAAACAGAGCAAATAAATGTGAATCAGCACACAGGCTTCAAGCTTTTGGTCCAATATCTCAGTACATAGTTACCAAAAAGAGAATCACCAACATCTGGGTTACTTCAAAGCTGGGGGGATCCGGTGGCTACCCAGAGTCTCCACACAAACACTCTTCCAGTGAGTGAGAGCCCCAAAGAAAATACTAACCTCTGAGTTTATACACCTTGTTCAGAGTCAAAGGGCACCACAACCATGGGACTCAACCCCACTTGACCTAAAATATTCTTCATGGTCAAAGGTGGTCATAAACATGCTACTCAAGCCCATGTAACCTAGGCTCTACCTTGAGGTAAGCAAATCATGAAAGACTCTGGATTTAATAAAAGAAACAAAGGCCAGAATCATCAATGCCACATCATTACATAAGTGCTCCAAAAGAGAAAACAGTTAAAAAAAGTCCCACCCTGCTTAACCTTACACCTGTTTCTACTTTTCTCTCTCCTTTCTTCCTTCCCTTCCTCACTAGAGTTTTACATTTGACCACCACCTCCTTTAGTCTGCCCTCTCTTTTAACAGCCTGCTCCCTGTTCTTCCCCTTTTTCCCTTACTTCTTCTTTCCTCCCTTCTCTCTATCCCCTCTTTATTCTTTTCTTTTCCCCTCCTACTTCTCTATAGATCAAAATAGATTTCTATACCTAAGTGATTATGTTTTTCCCTCTTTGAGCCAAATTTGATGAGAGTAAGGTTGAAACAATGCTCCTATCTCTCCCTCCTTTCTCCCTACTGGAATTTGTACTTCTTCATGTGATGTAATTTACACTTTTTTGCCTCCTTCTTTTGCTTTCTCACTGGATAATCTTTTTTGCCAATGAATTGAATTTTTCAGTCACATCAAAGTCAACTTATATCCATGCTCTCTGTCTATGTATACCCCTTCTAAATGTCATAATAAAGATACAGTTCTCAAGAGCTACAAGTATCCAGGGGTGGAGCCAAGATGGCACTGTGAAAGTAAGGAACTACCAGAGCTGTCTCACAAATTCTGTCAGATACATCTAAAAAAGTGAATCTGAGCAGATTTGAGAGATTTAGATGCCACTAATAAACTGATAGGGGCAGGAGTGCCTGATACATGTATTGGCACCAGACTAAACCAACTGGGAGCAGCAGAGGAATCCAGCCAGCCTACAGTACTGGGAGAGCACTGGGTGAGTGTAACCAGAATGGCCTTTGTTTTCTTTGAATGACTCAGCTTACCTCATTGAGCCTCTGGACACTGTGGCTTGCTCTTCCGGGGCAGGAGGCCCGGGGAGCATGCCGGGAAGCAGACAACTTCCTGTGTGATGAGTCATGGGGCTTGCTGAGGGGAGGTGTTAACCTCTACCCTAGGGGGAGGGGCCAACTCAAGAACCAATCAGCCCTGGTCATTCGGGCGGAGCTTGATGATGTCAAAAACCCTATAAGAGGGGAGAGGACAGCTTGAAGATTTTCTTTTCTTTTTCCGGTTGGAGCCAGCGACAGTTACAACGACAATTACAGAGGCAGTTACGACAGTTACGTCAGTTACAGCCACAGCTGAAGCAGGAGCTGCCAGTAGCAGAGCTAACCTACGGGAGAAAGCTGAACAAAGACTTCAGGCCATTACAGCGACAGTTACAGCGACAGTTGGAGCCAGAGGCAGTTACAGAGGCAGTTACGGCAGTTACGTCAGTTACAGCCACAGCCAGACACAGCTGAGGCAGGAGCTGCCAGTAGCAGAGCTGATCTACGGGAGGAAGCTGAACAAAGACTTCAGGCCAGTGGGTAATCTTATTACCATCGAGGGGGAAGCATGATTTTGCTTTACGCAATCATGCTTCTCTGTAGCCTCCTGGTTACTCTTGCAAGGCGTACTTATTGGGCCTGGAAGATTTTGATCAACATATCAAAATGGGGCTTCTGGTTCATGGGTTGGTTACTGTGGAGCCTAAATAAATGTTTTGATTCTTCTGCCTTCTACTTTGAGAGTTTCTTATATCCGGCGGTTCCGAACCTTTCAGACATGTTTATGATCCTCTTTGAGATTATAAACTCTGCCCTCCTGATACATTTGGCGTCACGAACAGGATCGCTAGGTATAAGATCTCTATTTAGAAGCAGAACAATTTCAGAGGAAGAGATGAATATCCCAGGATGGGAGGATCCATTTTATTCCTCCCTAGCAAAAGAATTGGCTAAAAAAGCTGGACCCTGTGAAAACTGGGAACCAAGGCTACGGAGAGGAGATCCTAGGGATTTGGAAAAGTGTTTACGAGAAGTTGGGATTCAGTCAGGGGCATCACTATCTAGGCAAAGCTGGATAGTGTTATCAGCCTACCGGCTAGTATACGAAAGATTGAGATTAAGTGAAAGACATGGGGGCACTCCTACCCCACAGGAAGAAGGGGAATCTCAGATAGCAGAAGACCAAACTGACTCAAATGAGAACTTTTCTATTAATGTGGCTAAGAGCAACAGGAGACCAAAAAAGCCCAGAGTGCATTTCAACCCAGCCCAGAAAGAGCCTGACTGCCTGCTTCGTCCTAGCCATGGTGGCAGAGGAAGTGAGTGGGGAGAGAATGAGACAATGTTAGGGGCTGAGGCACAAAACACTACTGGGGTTCAGGATGTGCCTCACACAGAGAATAGGAGATGGTTAAATGATCAGACAAGGGCTCGACCCATACAAAGGAGGAAGACAGAAACCCGAGGTGAAGATTCAGTTACAAGGGAAATTCAGGAAGATTTCTCACCGCAAGAGGTCACAGATATTTTGAGTAGATTCAGCCAAAGAATAGGAGAACCATTGATATCTTGGATGGTAAGACTCAGTGATCAAGGGGCCGGTGGAATATCAGTAGATGGGACAGACTGCATGAGATTCATAGGTATCAGCCATGATCCTCTAGTTCAACAAGCTTTTAGGGAACATCATCAGCAAGGAGATGGTGATAGCGGGACTACTCTGTTGGCATTAGCCGCTGTGGGATGCAATAAGAGATATGCTACTGATTCTATGTGGCCCACTGAGCACAGACCCTGGTATTCACTTAGAGATTGTATCATGAGACTAAAGGAGGAGGTAATGAAGACTGCCATTATGGTAGGAACTGCAGACAAATATTACAATGATTCAATGGAACTGCCTCATAGGAATTTAATAATTAGGACAGCTCCCCCTGCTTATAAACAACTAATTTTGAATTTATTACTTGGAGAAGTAGGGAGCCGTCTTACAACAGTGATAAATAAGATTTTACAGTTATATGACTTAGGTGACTGGGGAAGGGATAGATCTCCTCGAGAGAGAAGGGTGAATAACCAGCAAACTTGGCGCCAAAGGATAGTAACAAGGAAAGAAATGTTTACTGCTTTATTGAGAGCAGGGGTAGGTTTTGAAATGATAGATGGAATTCCAACCAATGAATTATACAGAATGTATAGAGGACTTGATAACACGAGAAATAGGGAAATAAGAACTGCTCCTGCAAGCCCACAAGCCACTCAGAGTGAAGGTGACCTTGTGTGATCAACGGATGAAAACTTGTACATTTGGGGAAAGGCTGGGAGGACAATCTTAGTCTCTATCTAGGGTGGGATCCTCTTGGCTTCCTCATTATGTTCCTTTTGAAAAGAAACATTTCCCACCTGAGTTTGGCTCTGATGTTGGATCTTTGCATAACTGAAATCTCAACCAAACTTGAGATGATTTTATTTGAAGAATTATAGTCCATACTTGTCTATTCTTTTTGTCCTTTGTTTTGGCTAACCTTGTTGCTAGTTTTGTTTCCTTCAGGCTTAAGCACCCTGCACTTTCCGGTGACTGCCTAAGCATGTAGCATTCTTGGAATTCCTGCCAGCTCGTTAAAGAAATGACCTCTGGAATGGGACTTTTTGGGGGCAGGGCCATCTCTACATCCAATTTCAGCATGAAGAAGCTATGGAAAATGAGACCTTCACCCCTCACCCCAAGATTTTGAGCCCCAATCGTTCAAGGGGGGGGGGTGGAAATGATGATAGTGTTCTGTTTACTTATTTTGTGTTATCCTTGCTGTGTTGTTTTATTGTTATGATATTATTGATCCTATGTAATGGATACAAGGATTTAGGGGTGGACATTTGAATTGTTGATAATTGTTTTGGGGATGATTGATTGAAGAGATTATTTTGCTGGGATCTAGGGGTGGATCGCATTTGAATCGTTAACCAATGTTTGGGAATGTTACTGAATGATATGTTTTGCTTTATAATGAATGATATGTTTTAGTTTCCTTTGTAATTGGATCACAATGTATGTTCTAGGATACATGGCTGATTAGATTATGTATCCTATAACAAGGGGTGGAGTGTAACCAGAATGGCCTTTGTTTTCTTTGAATGACTCAGCTTACCTCATTGAGCCTCTGGACACTGTGGCTTGCTCTTCCGGGGCAGGAGGCCCGGGGAGCATGCCGGGAAGCAGACAACTTCCTGTGTGATGAGTCATGGGGCTTGCTGAGGGGAGGTGTTAACCTCTACCCTAGGGGGAGGGGCCAACTCAAGAACCAATCAGCCCTGGTCATTCGGGCGGAGCTTGATGATGTCAAAAACCCTATAAGAGGGGAGAGGACAGCTTGAAGATTTTCTTTTCTTTTTCCGGTTGGAGCCAGCGACAGTTACAACGACAGTTACAGAGGCAGTTACGACAGTTACGTCAGTTACAGCCACAGCTGAAGCAGGAGCTGCCAGTAGCAGAGCTAACCTACGGGAGAAAGCTGAACAAAGACTTCAGGCCATTACAGCGACAGTTACAGCGACAGTTGGAGCCAGAGGCAGTTACAGAGGCAGTTACGGCAGTTACGTCAGTTACAGCCACAGCCAGACACAGCTGAGGCAGGAGCTGCCAGTAGCAGAGCTGATCTACGGGAGGAAGCTGAACAAAGACTTCAGGCCAGTGGGTAATCTTATTACCATCGAGGGGGAAGCATGATTTTGCTTTACGCAATCATGCTTCTCTGTAGCCTCCTGGTTACTCTTGCAAGGCGTACTTATTGGGCCTGGAAGATTTTGATCAACATATCAAAATGGGGCTTCTGGTTCATGGGTTGGTTACTGTGGAGCCTAAATAAATGTTTTGATTCTTCTGCCTTCTACTTTGAGAGTTTCTTATATCCGGCGGTTCCGAACCTTTCAGACATGTTTATGATCCTCTTTGAGATTATAAACTCTGCCCTCCTGATACAGTGAGCTATGAGCCAGAGCAAAAACATGCCCAGGGAAGAAGTACTGGATACAGCCCAAATTGAGTCCCAGGCCTCTCAGCCCAGGATGGAAGTCTGTTGGAGTGCAGAGCCTGCAGTCCCAGGAGCAGCTAGCCTGGAGGCCTCCAACCCACAGTCTAAAGGTTTGAATCTCAGCTTCTTGAACCATAATGTCCAGGGAAAGTGGCTTATATCCCTCCCTTGAATAAACCCGGAGAATAAAACCTCAGTAGAAACAGAGGAGCCAGAAAGGGGACTTCAGTAGTGAGAGAAGTTGGGGAGAAGGGCCTTCCTGTGGTGGCAGAAGGGACTGGTGCAGGAAGAGAGGTGTCCCAGAAGGCCATGCTTCAGCAGAACAGTGAGAGTAACCTAGGGGGTGGAGCTAACTAATGTCAATGCCAGGACTCCAGAATTGGCTTTTCAGAGCTGGAGGAAGTGGCAGACAACAACAGAGACATGAGATGACACCACCTCTGCTGTAGAGCAGTCCTGGGGAAGAGGAGACCCCCCCAGAAGTCAGACCACCCCTCCCTCACACCTCATGAAACCAGAAGCTGTAGCACATAAAGTTAGATTCCAACACAAGAAACTTGGGACAGAGCCCCATGAGCCGCAGAAGCAGAGATCAACTTCAAACACCAGGAAGGAAAAAAAAAATCATGAAAAACAATAGCAAGAAGATTTCAAAGATGATAGATACATATTATGGAGACAGGGATGATCAAAATACCAGTTCAGAAGAAGACAGCATGGACACTACACCCACATCTGAAACCTCAAAATGGAAAGTGAACTCGTCTCCAGACCTAAAAGCATTCCTGGAAGAACTAAAGGAGGAATTTAAAAACCAAATTAGGGAGGTAAAAGAAAAAAAATAGAAAAATAATCAATGAAGAAAACAAATCTTTAAAAGGTAAAATTGGTGACACGGTTAAGGAAAATCAGAATATAATTGGAGAAAATGTACCATTGAAAAGTGAAATCAACCAAATTGAAAAGGAGATAGAGAAGATAAAGGAAGAAAACAAAATATTAAAAATTAGAATTAGGCAAGTAGAAACTAATAACTCTATGATACTTCAAGAAACAGTCAAATACAATCTAAAAAAATGAAAAAAAAATCTGATTGGAAAAGAAACGAACCTGGAAAATAGAAACAGGAGAGACAATCTAAGAATTAGTCTAATTAAGATTAGTCTACCTGAAAGCTATGATGAAAAAAATAACCTGGGCAGTATCTTCCATTAAATCCTTAAGGAAAATTGCCCAGAGGTCCTAGAATCAGAGGGTAAAACTGACATCAAAAGAATCAGTCTATCACCCCCTGAAAAAGATCCCAAATTGAAAACTCCAAGAAATATTAAAGTCAAATTCCAGAACTACCAGGTCAGGGAGAATATCCTGCAAGCAATTAGAAAGAAACTATTCAAATACCACGGAACTACAGTCAGGATCAAGCAGAATCTTTTGGTTTCTACATTAAGAGACAGGAGAAATTGCAATACGCTATTCTGAAAGGCAAAGGAGCTTGGACTACAACCAAGGATCAAATACCCAGCAAAATTTAGCATAATTTTCCAGGCAAAAAGATGGACATTCAATGAAATAAGAGAATTCCAGACCTTCCTGATGAAAAGGCAAGAGCTAAATAGAATATTTGATCTCCAAATACAAAACTTAAGAGAGACATAAAAAGGCAAATGAGGGGGAAGCCCCTAGTTAAACAACAAAGGTAATTAATGATGTCCTTATATGTCAATATTGAGAACAGTATACTCATTATGAAAATTGAAAAGGATATTCATAGATTGTGGATGTCAGTATAAAATAAGAGATATCATGGTATGGTTCTGGGAGAAGACGTAAGGAGGTAATAGTGAAGGGTATATAATATCACATGAAGCGGCACAAAAACATTGAAGTAGAGGGAAAGAAGGGAGGGAGAAGAGTAGTATTTGAGCTTTACTCTCATCAAATTTGGTTCAAGAGGGAAATAACATACCCTGATAAGTATAGAAATCTAACTTTTCTTATAGGCAGTAGGAGGGGAAATGGAAACAAAGGGAGGGGGTGAACGGAAGGGAGGGAAGAAGTAGCAAGTGGAAAATGATAAAAAAAAGGAAGGGGAATACAGAGAGAGGATAAACTGAGGAAGGTGGCAGTCAAATAAAAACTTTGTCATGGAGTGGAAGGGGAAAGGGAGAAATAAAAGCATAAATGGGGGGAAATAGGATGGAGAAAAAGACCCAGACAGTAATCATAACTGTGAATGTGAATGGGACGAACTCTTCCATAAAACAGAAGCAGATAGAAGAATGGATTAAAAATCATAATCCTACAATATGCTGTTTACATGAAACACATTTAAAACAGGGGGATACACACAGGGCAAAGGTAAAAGGCTGGAGTAGAATATATTGTGATTCAGCTAAAGTGAAAAAAAAAGCAAGGGTAGCAATCCTAATCTCTGACAAAGCAAAAGCAAAGATAGATCTAAGTAAAAGAGATAAGGAAGGACACTAAATCCTGCTAAAAGGCACCATGAACAATGAAGCAATATCATTGTTTAACACATATGCCCAAAGTCGTATGGCATGCAGTTTCCTATAAGAGAGGTTTAGGGAGTTACAGGAAGAAATAGACAGCAAAACTGCAATAATGGGAGACCTTAAACTCCCCCTTTCTGAACTTGATAAATGTAACCTCAAAATAAACCAGAAAGAAGTTAAGGAGGTGAATAGAATTTTAGAAAAGGCAGATATGATAGACATCTGGAGAAAACTGAATGGGGATAAAAAAGAATATACTTTTTTTCTCAGTGGTACATAGCACATACTCCAAAATTGACCATATTCTAAGACATAAAAACCCCACAATCATGGGTAGAAAGGCAGAAGTAGTCAAAACATCCTTTTCATAATATGATGCAATAAAAGTTATTTGTAGTGAAGAACCATGGAAAAACAAGCTTATTGGATGTGGCAAAGGCAGTTCTTAAGGGAAGTTTTATATCTCTAAATGTTTACATGAATAAAATAGAAAAAAAAGGAGATCAATGGATTGTTCATGCAAGTGTAAAAGCTAGAAAAAACAAATTGAAAACCCTGAATTAAATACCAAATTAGAAATACTGAAAATCAAATGAGAGATTAATAAAATAAAAATCAAGAAAACTATTGAATTAATAAATAAAACAAAGAGATGGTATTATGAAAAAACAATAAAATGTATAAACCTTGGTCAATTTGATTTAAAAAAAAGAAAGAAGAAAATCGAATAAACAGTATCAAAAATGAAAAGACTGAATTCACCTCCAATGAAGAGGAAATTAAAACAATATTTGGGAATTACTTTGCTCAATTGTATGCCCATAAATTTGACAACCTTAAGGATATAGATGAATATCTACAAAAAATATAACTTGCTCAGGTTAATAGAAGAGGAAACAAAATTTCTAAATAACCCCATCTCAGAAAAAGAAGTTGAGCAAGCCATCAATGCACTCCTTAGCAAAAAATCTCCAGGGCCAGATGGTTTTATGTGTGAATTTTATCAAACATTTAAAGAACAATTAATTCCTATACTTTATAGACTATTTGAGGAAATAGGTGAAGAAGCTCTCCTACCAAATTCTTTTAATGACACAAATATGATACTAATACCCAAATCAGGAAGAGTCAAAACAGAGAAAGAAAATTATAGAACAATTTCCCTAATGAATATTGATGCAAAAAATTTCTGTAAATATTAGCAAAAAGATTGCAGCAACTTATCACTAGAATAATACACTATAGCCAGTTAGGATTTATTCCAGCAATGCATGGCTGGTTAAATATTAGGAAAATTATCAGCATAATTGAACATATCTACAACAAAACTCATAGAAACAATATGATCATCTGAATAGAAGCAAGAAAAAGCCTTTCACAAAATACAACATCCATTCATATTAAAAACCATAGAAAGCATAGAAATAAATAGATCCTTCCTTAAAATTACAAATACCATCTACCTAAAGACATCAACAAGCATTATTTGTAATGGGAATGAGCTATATGTTTTCCCAATAAGATCACAGGTGAATCAAGAATGTCCACTATCACCCACACCACTCAATTTGGTACTAGAAAGGTTAGCTGTAGCAATAAGCAAAGAAAAAGAAATTAAAGGAATTGGAACAGGCAAAGAAGGAACTAAATTATCACTTTTTGCAGATGATATAACAATTTCCTTAGAGAATCCTAGAGAATCAAGTAAAAAATCTACTTGAAATAATAAACAATTTTAGCAAAGTTCCAGGATATAAAATAAGCCCACATAAATCCTCAGCATTCCCATACATTACTAAAAAAGCCCAACAGCAAGAGATAGAAAGAGAAAATCCATACAAACTTACTGTAGACACTGTAAAATATTTGAGAGTCTATCTCCCAAGAGAAACCCAGGGCCTATATTAACATAATTATGAAACACTCTTCACGCAAATAAAGTCTGTTCTAAATAAATGGAAAAAAAATCAGTTGCTCATGGTTAGGCTGAGCTAATATAATAAAAATTACAATTTTACCTAAATTAATTTACTTATTGAATGTCATACCAATAGAATTACCAAAAAAATATTTTACAGAGCTGGATAAAATAATAACAAAATTCATCTGGAAGAACAAACAGTCTAGAATATCTAGGGAATTAATGAAAAGAAATGCTAGAGAAGGTGGCCTAGCCATACTAGGTATTAAACTGTATCATAAAGCAGCAGTTGTCAAAACTGCCTGAGAAACAGACTCATGGATCAGTGGAATAGGATAGGTACACAAGACAGAGTAGTGAATGACTATAGCAATCCAATCTTTGATAAACCCAAAGAATCCAGCCTCTGGGCTAAGAATTCACTATTTCAGAAAAACTGGTAGGAAAATTGGAAAATGGTAGGGCAGAGACTGGGCATAGACCAATATCTTACACCATATTACAAAATAAAGTCAAAATGGGTTCATGATTTAGGAATAAAGTCTGATACTATAAGCAATTTGGGAAAGCAATAAATAGTTTACCTATCAGATTTATTTAAAAGTAAAGAATTCATGACACAACAATAGAGAGAGAACATTACAAAATGCAAAATGGATAATTTTGATTATGTTAAGTTGATATGTTTTTGTATAAAAAAGCCAATGCAACAAAGATTAGGATGAAGCAGAAAATTGGGATAAAATGTTTACAACCAGTGTCTCTGATAAAGGCCTCATCTCTAAAATGTATAGGGAACTCAGCCAAATTTTTAGGAATAGAAGTCATTACCCAATTGAGAAATGGTCAAAGGATATGAAAAGGCAGTTTTCAGAGGAAGAAATTAAAGATATTTAAGGACATATGAAAAAATGCTCTAAATCACTATTGATTAGAGAAATGCAAATCAAAACAACTCTTAGGTACCACTTCTCTCCTGTCTGATTGACTAAAATGACAAAACAGGAAAATAATAAATGCTGGAGAGGATATGGGAAAATTGGAACATTATTACGTTGCTGGTGGAGTTGTGAACTGATCCAGCCATTCTGGTGCACAATTTGGAACTATTCCCAAAGGGATGTAAAAATGTGCATACCCTTTGTCCTAGCAATACCACTTCTAGGGTTGTATCCCAAAGAGATCACAGAAGTGGTAAAAGGACCCATATGAACAAAAATATTTATAGCGGCTCTTTTTGTAGTAGCAAAGAACTGGAAATCAAGGGGATTCCCATCAATTGGGGAATGGCTGAAGAAGTTGTGGTATATGGATGTAATGTAATACTATTGTGCTATAAGAAATGGGGAAGATACAGATTTCATAATAACCTGGAAAAACCTACAGGATATAATGCTGAGTGAGCGGAGCAGAAGCAGGAGAACATTATGCACAACTACAGATATATGTATTCTGGGATGACTAACCCTGACAGACTTCACTCTTCTCAGCAATACAAGGTTCAAAGACAACTCCAAAGGACACAGGATGAAGAGAGATATCTACATCCAAAGAAAGAACTACGGATTCTGAATGCAGATTGAGGCACACTGTATGCTCTCCATTTCTTCCCTTGGTTTTTCTTTTTCTTTTTTTTTTCTATGTTTTTTTTGGTTGGTGTTGTTTTGTTTTTTCTTTCTCATGATTCTTTCCATTGGTCATAATTTTTTTACATCTTGACTACTGTGTAAATAAGTTCAACGCGAAGTTATATGTAGAAGATATATCCGATTCCATGCCATCTTGGTGAGGGAGAGGAGGAGGGCGGGAAGAAAATGTGGAACTCAAAATTATGTGGAACTGAGTGTTGTAAATTAAAAATAAAAAAATCTTAATTAATAAATACATAAGTAGATGTAAAACAGAGAGGTTTTGTGATGGAAAGTCTGCAGGCTGTGACATGGTGTTTTAAGTTACTTACCATTATGGTAAAGAGGGCTAACTGACTGCGGGCTTCTGTGGTTATGGTATATGATTCTCTGGTTTTTGAATAAATATTATATTTCTTTTACCTTCTAAAAACAGTTACAAGTATCATACTCCCTTGAAGGGATGTAAACAGTTTTCCCTTATTGAATAGCATGTTTTTTTTTTTCCCTTTCCTGTGTACCTTTTCAATCCTCTCTTGAATCTTGTACTTAAAAAGCTCTAGTCTTTTCATTGGGGAGGTCTGGAAGTCCCCTATTTCATTGAGTAGTCCATGCCCTCCCCTGAACATTTATACTCAATTTTTCTGGGTAGCTGATTGTTGATTATAATCCAGTTTCCTTTGCCTTATGGAATATCATATTCCAAGATCTGTGATCTTTTAATGTAGAAGCTGCAATGTTCTGTGCAATTTTTGTTGTGGTTCCACGATATTTAAATTGCTTAATTCTGGTTGCTTGCAGTATTTTTTTTGAAGTGATAATTTTGGAGTTTGGCTACAATATTCCTTGGGATTTACATTTTTTTAATCTTTTTCAGGAGGTTATTGGTGGATTCTTTTGACCCCTATTATCTGCCCTGGTTCTAGGACCTCAGGGCAGTTTTCTTTTATCCATTGTTGCAAGATGCTGTCCAGGCTTTGTTTTTTATCATGACTTCCATGAAGACCAGTAATTCTTAAATTATCTCTCCTGATCTATTTTCCAGGTGAGTTGTTTTTCCAAAGAAATATTTTACATTTTCTTCTATTTTACATTCCTTCTTTTGATTTTGTTTGAATGATTTTTGAAATCTCATATAGTCATTAGCTTCAATTTGCCCAGATCTAATTTTTAATAATTTACATTCTTCAATTAGATTTTGTACCTCCTTTTTCACTTGGGCCATTTTACTTTTTAGAGAGTTCTTTTTGATATATATATATATTTAATTTTTAGTTCACAAAACTCAGTTTCAATAGTTTTTGAGTTCCAAATTTTCTCTCCTTCATCATCTACTACTCCCTCTCTCCCCAAGGTGTATTAGGAGGGCAGAGTTTATAATCTCAAAGAGGATCATAAACATGTCTGAAAGGTTCGGAACCACCGGATATAAGAAACTCTCAAAGTAGAAGGCAGAAGAATCAAAACATATATTTAGGCTCCACAGTAACCAACCCATGAACCAGCAACCCCATTTTGATATATTGATCAAAAGCTTCCAGGCCCAATAAGTACGCCTTGAAAGAGTAACCAGGAGGCTACAGAGAAGCATGATTGCGTAAAGCAAAATCATGCTTCCCCCTCTATGGTAAAAAGATTACCCACTGGCCTGAAGTCTTTGTTCAGCTTCCTCCCATAGGTCAGCTCTGCTACTGGCAGCTCCTGCTTCAGCTGTGGCTGTAGCTGTGGCTGTGGCTATAGCTGTAGCAGCCTCTGGCTCCAATGGGAGCTGCTTTTAACCATCCAGCTTCTGCGGGGGGTGTAAGGTACGCCGGGGAAAGCACAGGTTTTTTCAATCTGCTTAAGCAAGGTGAAGGGGTTGACTGGGAAAGCACAGGTTCTTTCCATCAGCTTAAGCAAGGGAAGCAAGGTGAAGGGGCCGACAAGCTTACTCCAGTCCAACATACAAACAGCATTCAGTTCAGGGGAAAAAGCCAAACTAGTCAAGGGCACTTGTTGACTAAGTGCTAAGGAGCCCATTTTTGGTTGCCAATACACAAGGTTGCATGTAATCCAATATAGGTTCTAAATATACATTCAAATTAAACTTATTTACACAATAATTGAATTACCAAAAAAGAATTATAACCAATTAAATGAATCATGAGAAAGAAGAAACAGAAAAAACATTTTACACTAGGGGATATAAGCAGAGTAAAGGTAAAAAGCTAAAGCAGAATATATTATGCTTCAGCTGGAGTTGAAAAAGCAGGGGTAGCAATCCTAATCTCGGGCAAAGCAAAAGAAAGGATAGATCTAGTGAAAACAGATAAGGAAGGAATCTATATCCTGCTAAAAAGCACTATAGACAATGAAATAATATCATTACTCCACATCTATGCACCAAGTGTTACAATATTTAAATTATTAGAGGAGAAGTTAAGGGAGTTACAGGATGAAATAGACAGCAAAACTGTACTAGTGGTGGAACTCAGCCTCCCCCTCCCTAACTTGATAAATCTTACCTCAAAATAAACAAGAAAGAAGTTAAGGAGGTGAATAGAATTTTAGAAAAGGTAGACATGATAGATCTCTTTAGAAATCTGAATGTGGATAGAAAGGAATATACCTTTTTTTCTCGGTGGGATGTGGCACATACACAAAAATTGAATATTCACTAAAGCATAAAACCTCACAATCCAGTTCAGAAAGGCAGAAGCTGCCAATGCACTCTTTTCAGATCATGATGCAATAAAAATTACTGTAATAAAGAACCATGGAAAAATAAACTAAAAATTAATTGGAAACTAAATAATCTTATCCAAAAGAATGATTAAATCAAAGAACAAATTATAGAAACAGTTAATAACTTCATTCAAAAGAAAGACAATAAGAGGAAAACATACCAAAATTTATGGGATGCAGCAAAAGCAGCTTTTAGGGGAAGGTTTATATTTCTGCATGCTTACATGAATAAAATAGAGAAAAAAGATGATCAATGAATTGGGAAAGCCACTGAAAAAGCTAGAAAAAGAACAAATTGAAAATCCTCAATTAAATACCGAATTGGAAAAACTGAATACCAAAGGAGAGATTAATAAAATTGAAACCACAAAAACTAATGAATTAACAAATAAAATTGAGATCTGGTTTTAAGAAAAAAAGATGACAAGTCAATTTCATTTGAAAAAAAAAAAGGAAGAAAACCACATTACCAGTGTCAAAAATGAAAAAGGTGAATTCACCAACAACGAAGAGGAAATTAAAAAAAAATAACTAGTAGTTATTTTGCCCAATTATATGCCCCAAAATTTGATGAACATAGGGAAATGGATGAATTTTTACAAAAATAAAAACTGTCCAGATTATCAGAAGAGGAAGTAATAAAATAAATACCTAAACAATGCTATCTAAGAAAAAGAAATTGAGCAAGTCATCAATAAACTCCCTTGGAAAAAATCTCCAGGGCCAGATGGATTTACATGTGAATTCTGTCAAACATTTAAAGGACAATTAATTTCCATACTTTATTGACTATTTAGGAAAATGGACAAGGAAGGAATCTTACAAAATTCTTTTTCTGACACAAATATGGTACTAATAAGTAAATCAGGAAGAGTCTAAACAGAGAAAGAAAATTATAGACCACTTTCCCTAATCGATATAGATGGAAAGTAGGTTTTATTCTACGAATGCAAGGCTGGTTCAATATTAGTAAAACTATCAGCATAATTGATCATATCAATAACAAAACTAGCAGAAATAATATGGTTATCTCAATAGATGCAGAAAAAGCTTTTGATAAAATACAACACTCATTCCTTTTAAAAACACTAGAAACCATAGGAATAAATGGAGTCTTCCTTAAATCATAAGTAGCATCCACCTAAATCCATCAGGAAGCATTATATGAAATGGGGATAAGCTAGATCCAATCCCAATAAGATCAGGGGTGAAACAAGGATATTCATTATAACCCCCATTATTAAATTTAGTACTAGAAATGTCTTTAGCAATAAGGGAAGAAAAAGAAATTTGAGAAATTAGAATAGGCAAAGAAGAAAATACAGTATCACTCTTTGTAGATGATATGATGATTTGCTTAGAGAATCTTAGAGAACCAAGTAAAAAACTACTTGAAATAATAAATAACTACAGTAAAGTTGCAGGATATAAAATAAACCTGCAAAAATCTTTGCACTTCTCATATATTACTAACAAACCCCAACAGCAAGAGATAGAAAGGGAAATTCCATTTAAATTTGCTGTAGACAGGATAAAATATTCTGGGGTCTACCTGCCAAAACAAACCCAGGATATATACGAACACAATTACAAAACACTTTTCACACAAATAAATTCAGAGCTAAATAAATGAAAAAAATAAAACATCAGTTGCTCCAAGTTAGGCCAAGGAGATATAATAAAAATGGTAGTTTTACATAAATTAATTTACTTATTCAGTGCTATAACAATCAAACTACCAAAAATTATTTTACCTATCTGTAGAAAATAATAATAAAATTCATCTAGAAGAAGAAAAGTTCCAGAATATCAAGGGAACTAATGAAAAGAAAAGCTAGGGACTGCTAGCCATACCAGATTTTAAGCTGTATTATAAAGCAGCAGTCATCAAAACTACTTGGTACTTTCTAAGCAATACGGTGGTGGATCAGCGGAATTGGTTGGGTACACAAGATTCACTAAAAAATTTGGGAAAATGGCAAAATAGTATGGGAAAAACTGGGCATAGACCTGTATCTTACACCATATACAAAAATAACGTCAAAATTGGCCCAAGAGCTGGGTATAAAGGCTGATACTATAAGCAGTTTGGGAGAACAAAGAATAGGTTAGCTCTCAGATTTATGGAGAAAGGAGGAATTTTTGACCAAACAAGAGATAGAGAGCATTACGAAATACAAAATGGATGATTTTGATTATGTCAAATTGAAATGTTTTAGTACAATCAAAAGCAATGAAGACAAGATTAGTAGGGAAGCAAAAAATTAGGAAAGAATTTGTACAACCAGTGTCACTGGCAAAAGCCTCATCTCTAAAATTTACAGAGAATTGAGTCAAATTTGCAGGTAAACAAGTTGTTCCCCAAGAGAAATGGTCAAAGGATATGAACAGGCAGTTGTCAGAGGAAGAAATTAAACGTAACTATAGTCATATGAAAAAATGCTCTAAATCACTATTGATTAGAGAAAGTCAAATAAAAACATGTGTAAGGTACCATATGTCTCTTGTCAGATTGGCCAATATGAAAAAACAGGGAAATCAAAAATACTGGTGAGGATGTGGGAAAATTGGAACACTGTTACGTTGTTGGTGGAGGTGTGAACTAATCTAGCCATTCTGGAGAGCAATTTGGAACTATGCCCAAAGGGCTATAAAAATGTGCATACCCTTTGACCCAGCAATGCCACTTGTGGGGCTGTATCCCAAAGGGATCTAAGAAGTAGTGAATGGACACATATGGAAAAATATCTTTATAGCAGCTCTTTTTGTGGTGTCAAAGAATTGGAAATGAAGGAGATGCTCTTCATTTGCGGAATGGCTAAATAAGTTGTGTTAGAAGAATGTAACTGAATTCTAATGTGCTATGAAAAATGGGGAATAGACGGACTTCAAAGACCTATGTGATCTTATGCTGAGTGAGGGGAGCAGAACCTGGAGAACATTACACACGATTACAGACACACTATATCTGTGATGACTAACTTTGATCGACTTGACTCATCTCAGCAATACAAGGTTCAAAGACAGCTCCAAAAGACTCATTCTGGAAAAGCTATCTACATGCAGAGAAAGAATTATGGGGTCTGAATGCAGATTGAGGCAAACTATTTTTCTCTCTTTTTTTTCTTCTGTTTTGGTTTTGCTTCTTTTTTCCCATGTTTCATTCCTTTGGTTATAATTCTTCTTTATGACTTGACTATTGCACAAATAAATTTAATTCAGAGGTATATGTAGAACACATATGGGATTGCATGGCATCTTGGGGTACATGGGGGAGAAGAGGGAGGGTAAGAAAATTTGGAACTAAAAAATTTGTTGAATGGAATTTTGTAATTTAAACCAAAAATTAGAAATAGAGAAGAAGCAAAATCCAAAAAGAAGGAAAAAAGAGAAGAAATAGTTTTCTTCAATCTGCATTAATGCTCCTTAACTCTTTCTCTGGATGTGGATAGCTTTATTCCATCATGAGTCTTTTGGAGCTGACTTTGAACCCTGTATTGTTAAAGCCAAGCCTATGAAAGTTAATCCTCAAAGATACCATGTGTCTGTAATCATCTAGAATGTTCTCCTATTTCTCCCCCCTCACTCAGCATCAGATTAGGTACATCTTTCCAGGTTATTATGAAGTCTGTCTCCTCCTTATTTCTCATAGCACAGTAGTAGTACATGACATGCATATCCCATAACCTGTTCAGCCATTCTCCAATTGATGGGCATCCCTTCGATTCTTTGCCACCAAAATAGAGGTGCAATAATTATTTTTGTACATATGGGTCCATTTGCCACTTGTGTGATCTCTTTGGCATATAGCCCTAGAAGTGATATTGCTGGGTCAAATGGTATGCACATTTTTATAGTCCTTTGGGCTATAAAATTCCAAATTGCTCTCTAGAATGGCTAAATCAGTTCACAACTCCACCAGTTAATGTAACAGCTTTCCTATTTTCCAACATCTCCAGCACTTATAATTTTCCTGTTTTTCATGCTTGCCAATCTGACAGGAGAGATATGGTACCTAAGAGTTGTTTTGATTTGCATTCCCCTAATCAATAGTGATTTAGAGTATTTTTCATTTGACTATAGACATCTTTAATTTCTTCCTCTAAAAACTGCCTGTTCATATCCTTTGACCGTTTACCAATTGGGGAATTACTTGTATTCCAATAAATTTGTCTCAGGTTCTGCATATTTTAGAGATGAGGCCTTTATTAGACACTGGTTGTAAAAATTATTTCCTAATTTTCTGCTTCCCTACTAAAATTAGTTGCACTGGGTTTGTTTGTGCTAAATTTTTTCAATTTAATTTAATCAAAATTCCCTACTTTGCATTTTCTAACCCTCTCTATCTCTTATTTGGTCATAAATTCTTCCGTTCTTCATAAATCTGACAGGTAAACTATTCCTTGATCTCCCAAATCTCTTATGGTACCAGTCTTGATACCTAGCTCAAGGACCCATTTTGATGTTATTTTGGTATAGGATGTAAGATATTGGTCTATGGCCACTTTGTCCCATACTATTTTCCAGTTTTCCCAGCAGTTTTTCTGAAATACTGAATTTTTAATGAAGAAGTTGGACTCTTTGGGTTTATCAAAGAGTAAATTGCTATAGTCATTGACTACTGCATCTTTTGAACCTAACCTATACCACTGATCCACTACTTTGTTGCTTAGAAAGTACCAAGAAGTTTTGATGACTGCTGCTTTATAATACAGTTTAATATCTGGCATGGCTAGCATTCCATAGTTTTTTTGTTTCATTAATTCCAGTGATATTCTGCACCTTTTGTTCTTCTAGATGAATTTTGTTGCTATTTTATCCACTTCTGTAAAATAATTTTTGTTAGTTTTATTGGCATGGTACTGAATAAATAAATTAATTTACGTAAAATTGTGATTTTAATTTATATTGAAATCATTTTCTTTGATCTGCATTCAGATCTATCACTTCTTTTTCTGGATGCAGTTAGCATTTTCCTTCGTGAGTATTTTGTTCTTGTCTTAGATCATTGCGTTGCTGAGAAGAGCTTGGCCCATGTAACAACAATGGTACTTGCTGCTACTGTGGCTGTGTAAGGCCAATAACACCAACACACAGGAGGGCTGCTAGGACAGAATCTTTCATCTACTTTTCTAAGGGGAGTAATTTAAAAGGGTTTATAATCTCACTGTAATCAAACATACATCTATCACTCACTTAGTTCAGGGGAAAAATCAGTACCCTGAACTTCAGAACAAATCCAAACAGAAATTACATGCAGAAATAATAAACAGAGCAAAATAACACAAATCAACAGATAGGCTTCTATCTGTCTGACCATAGAAATATGTATTCAGTTACCGGAGAGAGAAGCACCAACATCTGTGTTTTCAAAGCCAGGGGGCTCATTAAAGGCTGCCCAGAGTCTCCACAACAATACCCTTCATATGAGTGAGCCCCAAACAAAATACTAACCTCAGAGTATACATATACATATACATATACGTATACGTATACGTATGCATATACATATACATATACATATACATATACATATACATATACATATACATATACATATACACATACATATACATATAAATATGTGTGTATATATGTGTATGTATATATATGTGTGTATGTATACGTGTGCATGTATGTATATATGTATATACACACACACGTTATGTGTGTGTGTGTGTGTGTGTGTGTGTGTGTGTGTGTGTATACAACAGGGTCAGGGTGCTTCACACCTATCGAGGGCTTCACAAGCCTGGAGAGCTTCATAACTCTTGTGACCTAATTAGCAAGAGGGTGTGGGCCTTCTTACAAACAATAGTAAGACTTAATCAAAGGCACTTGATTGCCTTGGTTCTGAGAAGCACTCCAAAAGAAAAAATATAATAAAAAGGCCCACTTTATTTTCCTTTACAGCCATTAATATTTGATCATCACACAATGTTTCTGATGTTGTGCACAATATTTTCCTAGTTCTGCTCATTTCACTTTAAATCAGTTTGTAGAAGTCTCTCCAGATTTTTTCTGAAATCTTCCTGTTCATCATTTCTTATTGCACAATAGTATTCCATTACATTCCCAATCCACAGATTGTTTAGCTATTGCCAAATTGGTGGCCATTTCCTCAATTTCAATATTTTCCAATATGTTAAGAGATGCTATAAATATTTTTGCATCTGTATATGCTTTTCCATTTTTAGAATCTCTGAAATACGGACATAGTAGTGGTATTACTGAATCAAAGGGGATGCACAGTTTGGCTCCCCTTTTGGCAGAGTTTCAAATTGACGTCCATAATGGGTTCTGAACTCCCCCAGCAATTCATTAGTGTCCCAACATTCCAAGTCCTCTCCAATATTTCTCATTTTCCCATTTTTGTCATATTAGTTCATCTGATAGGTGTGGAGTGGTACCTCAGAGTTCTTTTAAGGTCCAATTCTTTGAAGAAAAGTGATTCAGAGCACTTTGCATATGCCCATGGATAGCTTTGATTTCCTCATCTGAAAAGTGCTCGTTCAGATCCTCTGACCATTTATCAAGCAGGATATGGCATGGATTCTTATAAATATGACTCAGTTCTCCGAAAACTTATTTGAGAAATGAGTCCTTCATTAGAGACACTTGCTTTAAACATTATTTCCCAGCTTTCTGCTTCCCTTCTTATCTTAGTTGTGTTGGTTTTGTTTGTGCAAAACCTTTTTTAATTCAATATAATAAAACTCTCTCTTTTACATTTTGTAGTGCTCTCTATCTCTTATTGGGTAATGAATCTGTAATTCACTTAACCACTCCTTTTAAGAAATCTGAAGCTATATCACTCAGTACATATACATTTAATGTTGAAATTACTTCATTGTCTATCACAACTTTTAGCAAGATGCAGTTTCTTTCCTTATCTCTTTTAATTAGCTCTATTTTTGCTTTTGCTTTCTCTGAGATCAGGATGCTAGCTCTCCTTGTTTTTGTTTTTGTTTTTTTTACTTCAAATGAAGCAGAATAGGTTCTCCTCCAATCTCTTATCTTTACTCAGTTTGTGTTTCTCTTCTTCAAGTGTGTTTCTTATAAAGAGCACATTGTAGGATTTTCTTTTTTTAATCCACTGTTCTATATGCTTCCATTTCATTGGAGAGTTCATATGATTCACTTTAACAGTTATGACTATCAATTCTGTATTTCCTTCCATCTGATTTTTTTTCCTCCCATTTATCCTCTCTTTTGTCTCCCTTTCATACCCTTTCCCTCCTCAACAATATTTTGCTTTTATATACCAACTACTCTGGTCAACCCTATCTTCTGTCAGTCCCCCATCCCCATATATTTAATTTCCATCCTTCCTAATTCCCTGTCTGAGAGATTTCTTTATGCAATTTATGGCATATATATTTGTCTCTTTGGATGAATACTGATGAGAATTAAGTGCAAGTGATGCCCATCACCTGCTGACCTTCCACTGTAAGAGGTTTATTGTTCCTCTTCATGTGAAACAATTTATCCCATGCTACTTTTCCCTTACTTCTACACCCACTCTGTCATGGTACCCAATCTAATACGTATGATGGGGTACCTCAGAGGTTTTTTTTAATTTTCATTCCTCTAATGAATAGTGAGTTGGAGCATTTTTTTCTTATAACTATAGATAGCTTCAATTTCTTCCTCTGAAAACTGCCTATTCATATCCTTTGACCCATTTTCTATTTGTAGATGACTAGTATTCTTGGAAATCTGGCTCAGTTCTCTATACATTTTAGAAATGAGGATGGGGGCTAGAAAGCAGGGACTTGCGTGAGCTGCCCCACAAACCCAGGTCCCTCCAAAAACTTATAAAAATGGCTATGAAGAAATTCTAGAGTGGCAGAACCCATGTAATAGCAGAGGGAAGCAGGGCTAAAGCCCAGGCCAGCCTGGGTGGTTGCTGGGTAAGGTCTATACCATGGAACCGGGAGCAGAGCCTAGCATGGGCTGCCCTAGGACCAACCAGACTGAGAGTCAGGTGGAACAGGCTCTAGCACCCTGAATCAGTGAGCTGTGGCAGTTATCAGACTTCTCAACCCACGAAGACCAAAGACAACAGAGAAGGTTAGTGTGAAAAGCTGCTGGGACAGAGTGAAAGGAGTTCACAGTTTGGCCAACAACAAAGGGGCAGCAGAGGTGAAGCTCTGAGGACAGAATTACAGCTGCAGTTGCTTCCAGCCCCAGGCCCACCAAGTGGGAGGAATTAAGTAGCAGATCCCAGCGGGAATGCGGAGCCTGCTTAAGATCTGAGTCTGGTCCAGGTTGTTGTTTCTCGGGAGAGGAGGAGCACTAGTGTGGGAGAGCTAGCTGTGTTGTAATAGCTCTGAAAACAACAGCACAGCCCTTCAAGGTTGGGACAAAGTACTCTCTACTCTACAAGCAGTCATAGACTAACAAAATATCAAGGGTCAAGTAATTGGCTGGAAACATGGCCAGGCAGCAAAAACGGACTCAGATTCAGACTCTGACTTTGGAATCTTTCTTTGGTGACAAACAAGACCAAAACATATAGCCAGAAGAAGTCAACAAAGTCAAAGAGCCTACATCAAAAGCCTCCAAGAAAAACATGAACTGGTCTCAGGCAATGGAAGAGCTCAAAAAGGAGTTCAAAAAGCAAGTTAGAGAAGTAGAGAAAAAATTGGGAAGAGAAAGGAGAGTGATTCAAGAAAATCATTAAAAAGAAGTCAATGATTTGCTAAAGGAGACCCAAAAAATACTGAAGAAAATAACACCTTAAAAGTAGACTACATCAAATGGCAAAAGAGCTCCAAAAAACAAATGAGGATAAGAATGCCTTAAAAGGCAGAATTAGACAAATGGAAAAGGAGATCCAAAAGACCACTGAAGAAAATACTACCTTAAAAATTAGATTGGAGAAAGTGGAAGTTATTGACATTATGAGAAATTAAGATATTATAAAACAGAACCAAAGGAATGAAAAATTGGAATACAATGTGAAATATTTCATCGGAAAAACCACTGACTTGGAGAATAGATCCAGGAGAGATAATTTAAAAATTATTGGACTACCTGAAAGCCATGATCAAAAAAAGAGTCTAGATATCATCTTTCAAGAAATTATCAAGGAGAACTCTCCTGATATTCTAGAGCCTGAGAGTAAAACAGAAATTGAAAGAATCCACAGATAGCCTCCTCAAAAAGATCCCCAAAGGAAAAGTCCTAGGAATATTGTTGCAAAATCCCAGAGCTCGATTAGCCCTACTCCAGACTGTGCTGAAAGCCCAACAGCAAGAGATAGAAAGAAAAATTCCATTCAAAGTTACTGAAGGCACTATAAAAAATTTCGGAGTCTATTTGCCAAGACAAACCGAGGGCCTATATGAACATAACTATGAAACACTTTTCACGCGAATAAAATCAGATCTAAATAAATGGAGAAATATCACTTGCTCATGGTTAGGCCGAGCTAATATAATAAAAATGACAATTTTACCTAAATTAATCTATCTATTCAGTGCCATACCAATCGAACTACCAAAAATTTTTTTTTTACTGAGCTGGACAAAATAATAACAAAATTCATTTGGAAAAACAAGAGGTCTAGAGTATCTAGGATATTAATGAAAAGACATGCTAGAGATGGTGGCTTAGCCACACCAGATATTAAACTGTACTACACAGCAGCAGTCATCAAAACTGCCTGGTACTGGTTAAGAAACAGGGGTGTGGATCAGTGGATTAGGATAGGTACACAAGTAGGTGAAATCAACAAGTTTAGCAATCTACTCTTTGATAAACCCAAAGAGGTCAGCTTCTGGGCTAATAATTCACTATTTCACAAAAACTGTGGGGAAAATTGGAAAATGGTAGGGCAAAAACTGGGCATAGACTAATATCTTACACCATATACCAAAATAAAGTCAAAATGGGTTCGTGATTTAGGAGTAAAAGTTGATACTCTAAGTAATTTGGGAAAGCAAGGAATAGTTTACTTATCAGATCTGTGGAAAAGTAAAGAATTCATGACCCAACAAGAGATAGAGAGCATTACAAAATGCAAAATGGATAATTTTGATTATGTCAAATTGAAATGTTTTTGTACGAAAAAAGCCAATGCAACAAGAATTAGGAGGGAAGCAGAAAATTGGGAGAAAATCTTTGCAACTACTATCTCTGATAAAGGTCTCATCTCTAAAATATACAGGGAGCTGAGCCAAATATATAGGAATACAAGCCATTCCCCAATTGAGAAATGGTCAAAGGATATGAACAGACAGTTTTCAGAGGAAGAAATTAAAGCTATCTACAGGCATATGGAAAAATGCTCTGGATTACTACTGATTAGAGAAATGCAAATCAAAACAACTCTTAGATACCACATCTCTCCTGTCAGATTGGCTAAAATAACAAAACAGGAAAATGATAAATGCTGGAAAGGATGTGGGGAAATTGGAACATTGTTGCATTGCTGGTGGAGTTGTGAGCTGATCCAGCCATTTTGGAGAGCAGTTTGGAACTATGTCCAAAGGGCTATAGAAATGTTCATACCCTTTGACCCAGCAATACCACTTCTAGGGTTGTATCCCAAAGAAATCACACAAGCGGGAAAAGGACCCATATGTACAAGGATATTTATAGCAGCTCTCTTTGTGGTAGCCAAGAATTGGAAATCAAAGGGATGCCCATCAATTGGGGAATGGCTGAACAAGCTGTGGTATATGAAGGTGATGGAATACTATTGTGCCATAAGAAATGGGGATGATGCAGACTTCATAACAATCTGGAAAAACCTACACGACATAATGCTGAGTGAGTGGAGCAGAGCCAGGAGAATGTTGTGCACAGCCACAGATATATGGATTCCGTGAGGACCAACCCTGACATACTGTGCTTTTCTCAGCAACCTAAGGGGCAAGGACAACTCCAGGGGACTCACGATGGAGAATGCTATCTTCATCGAGACAAAGAACTGCGAAGTTTGAATACAGACTGAGGCACACTACATGCTCGCCTTTTTTGCTTCTCTTTTGTTTTTGTTTTTGGGTTTGTTTTTTGTGTTTTTTTTTTTGGTTCTGTTTCTTCTTTCTCATGATTCATTCCATTGGTCAAAATTCTTCTCCACGACTTGACTAGTGCATAAATTAATTCAATGCGAAGTTATACATGACACTTATATGAGACTCCATGCCGTCTTGGGGAGGGAGGGTGGAGGGAGGGGAGAAAAACTGGAACTCAAAACTATGTAGAACCATGTGTGGTAAACTAAAAATAAATAAAGAAATTTATAAAAAAAAATCCCAGAGCTCCCAGATCAAGGAGAAAATACTGCAAGCAGCCAGAAAGAAACAATTGAGTATTGTGGAAACAAAATAAAGATAACACAAGATCTTGTAGGTTCTACATTAAAGGATCGAAGTGCTTGGAATATGATATTCTGGAGGTCAATGGAGGTAGGATTAAAACCAAGAATCATCTACCCAGCAAAACTGAGTATCACGCTATAAGGTAAAATATAGATTTTCAATAAAATAGATGACTTTCAAGCTTTCTCAGTGAAAAGACCAGAGCTGAACAAAAAATTTGACTTTCAGACACAAGAATCAAGAGAATCATGAAAAGGTAAACAAGAAAGGAAATTCGTAATGGACTTACTAAATCTGAACTGTTTTGTTTACATCCCTACATGGAAAGATGATATGTATAATTCATAAGACCTCAGTATTGGGGTAGGTGAAGGGAATACACATACCTACATACATAGATACATACACACACACACACACACACACACATATATGTGTGTTTGTCTGTGTATACCTACATATATGTGTGTATGTATATATACATATACATATACCTCTGTGTATGTGTGTGTGTGTGTGTATATATATATATACATATGTATATACATATGTATATACATATATATATACATATATATATACATATGTATATATATATGGAGAAATGGCACAGGATGAGGTGAATATGAAGGAATTGTATCTAAAAAATAAGATCAAATAATTAAGGGATGAGAAAGGAATCTATTGAGAGAGGGAAGAAGGGAGAGATAGAATGGGGTAAATTATCTCTCATAAAAGTGGCAGAAAAAGTAGTTCTGTTGGGAGGGAAGAGGGAACAGGTGATGGGGACTGAGTCAATCTTACTGTCATCAAATTTGACCTGAAGAGGGAATAACATACATCCTTAATTGGGTATCTTAAACCACAGGAAAGAATGAGGAAGCAGACAAAAAGGTGGGTCAATAGAAGGGGAGCAGAGAGTGGGAGGAGGTAATGAAAAGCAAATACTTTGGAAAAGGGACAGGGGCAAGGGAGAAAATTGGATAAAGTGTATAGGATAGGAAGGAGCAAAATATAGTTATTTTTTCACAACATGCATATTGTGGAAGAGTTTTGCATAATGATACACATGTGGCCTATGTTGAATTGCTTGTCTTCTTAGGGAGGATGAGTTCTAAATCAAAGTTTTAAAAGCAGGTGTTCAAAAAAAGTTTTTGCCTGCAACTAGGAAATCAGATATACAGGCAATGAGGCATAAAAATCTATCTTGTCCTACAAGAATATAAGGGAAAAGGGGATGGGAGGAAATGGGGTGACAGAAGATGTGGTTGACTAGGGAATATATGCCATCTTGGAGTGGGTGGGAGGGTAGAAATGGGGAGAAAATTTATGATTGAAACTCATGAAAATTAGTGCTGAAAACTAAAAATATTAAATAAATAAATAATGATTAAAAAAAAGAACTGAAGCCTTTGTCAGAGACAGTAGTTATAAATTTTTCCCCCAGTTTTCTGCTTTCCTCTTAGTCTTGCTTTCATTGGCTTTGTTTGTGTAAAAAAAATTCAATTTAATGTAATCATAATTATCTGTTTTGAATCTCACACTGTTCTCCATAATTTGTTTGATCATAAACTCCTACATTCCCCAAAAATCTTATAGATAAAGTATTCCTTGCTCCCCTAATTTCTTCATAGTATTAGTCTTTGTACCTAAATCATGTACTCATTTTGATTTTATTTTGGTACACAGTGTCAGATGTAGGTCAAAGCCATGTTTGTGTCATGCAATTTTCCATTTTTCCTAGCAGTTTTTCTCAAATACTGAGTTCTTATACAAGAAGCTGGGGTGTTAGGACTTATTAAACAGTAGATTACTCTAATCATTGACTAATATGTTTTGTATACCTAATCTATTCTGCTGATCTACCCTCTCTATTTTTTAGCCAGTTCTAAGTACTTTTGATGATTGCTGCTTTGTAATACAATTTAAGATCAGGTGTGGATAGGCCAACTTCCCTAGCATGTCATTGCAAAAATTCCTTTGATTTTAGGGACATTTTGTTCTTTTGGATGAATTTTGATATTATTTTTCAAGTGTCATGAAACATTTTTAGTAGTTTGATTGGTACGGCACTGAATATGTAAATTATTTTAGGTAGAATTGTCATTTTTTTTATATTATTTCATCCTACCCATGAGCAATTGATATTTTTCCAATTATTTAAATCTGACTTTATTTGACTGAAAAGTGTTTTGTAATTGTGCTCATATATTTCCTGGGTTTATTTTTGGCAGGTAGACACCTAAATATTTCATAATACCTACATGAACTTTTAATATATTTTTTTCTTTTTATCTCTTCCTGTTGGGATTTGTTAACAATATATAGAAACGCTGATGATTTAGGTAGGTTTATTTTATACCCTGCAACTTTTCTTAAATTCTTTATTATTTCAAGCAGTTTTAAACTTGGTTCTCAAGGATTCTCTAAGTGTATCATCATATCACTTGCAAAGAGTAATCACCTTAGTTTGTTCTTTACTTGTTCTAATTCCTTCAATTACTTTTTCTTCTCTTGCTGCTAATGCTAACATTTCTAGTACCATATTGAATAACAGTGATGATAACGGACATCCTTGTTTCACCCCTGATCTTATTGGGCATGCATCTACTTTCTCCCCATTACATATAATGCTTACTTTACATTTTAGATAGATGCTACTTATCATTTTAAGGAAGGTTCCATTTCTCAACATGCTCTCTAGTATTTTAAACAGGAATGTTGTATTTCCTCAAAAGATTTTTGGCATCTATTGAGATAAAAACACAGTTTCTGTTAGTTATACTGTTGATAGGTTTTCTCATAGTTTAACCAATATTGAACCAGCCCTGCATTCCAGGTATAAATCCTACCTTCTCAGAGTGTAATATTCTTGAGGTAGGTTGCTGTTATTTTTTGCTAATATTTTAATTTTAATAAATTGCATATATATTTATTAGAGAAATTGGTCTATTGTTTTCTTCCTCTCTTTTGGTTCTACCCAATTTAGGTATCATAACCATCTTTATATCATGAAAACAATTTGGTAGGATACCACCAATTTTCCCAAATAGTCTATGAGGTATTGGAATTAACTGTTCTTTAAATATTTGATGGAATTTACATGTAAATCCATCTGACCCTGGAGATATTTTCTTTGACTTTGTTCAATTTGATTTGTTCAATTTATTATTCTGAGATGGGGTTAAGTATTGTAGTTCCTTTTTTGTTAATCTGGGCAGTTGTATCTTAGAACAAGGGGTAGAGTGTGTTGGTAACCAAAATGGGCTCCTTAGCACTTAGTCAACAAATCCCCTTGACTAGTTTGGATTTTTCCCCTGAACTGAATGCTGTTTGTATGTTGGATTGGAGTAAGCTTATCGGCCCCTTCACCTTGCTTCCCTTGCTTAAGCTGATTGAAAGAACCTGTGCTTTCCCAGTCAACCCCTTCACCTTGCTTAAGCAGATCGAAAGAACCTGTGCTTTCCCCGGCATACATTACACCTCCGCAGAAGCCGGATGGTTAAAAACAGCTTCTGTTGGAGCCAGAGGCTGCTACAGCTACAGCCACAACCAAAGCTGAAGCAGGAGCTGCCAGTAGCAGAGCTGACCTACGGGAGGAAGCTGAACAAGGACTTGAGGCCAGTGGGTAATCTTTTTACCATAGAGGGGAAGCATGCATATGATTTTGCTTTACCCCATCATGCTTCTCTCTGGCCTCCTGGTTACTCTTGTGAGGTGGACTTATTGGGCCTGGAAGCTTTTGATCAATAATATATCAAGATGGGAATGCTGATTCATGGGTTGGTTACTGTGGAGCCTAAATATATGCTTTGATTCTTCTGCCTCCTACTTTGAGAATTCCTTATATCCAGAGGTTCCGAACCTTTCAGACATATATATGATCCTCTTTGAAATTACAAACTCTGCCCTCCTAATACAGCAGTTTATATTTTTATAAATATTCATCCATTTTGCTAAGATTGTCAAATTTATGGGCACATGATTGGGGAAAACATTCCTAATTACTGTTTTAATTTCTTCTTCATTGGTTATGAATTCACCTTTTTCATTTTTGATACTGGTAATTTGGTTTTCTTCTTTCATTTTCTTTTAAATCATTTTAACCAAAGTTTAATAATTTATTTTTTTCATAAAACCAGTTCTTAATTTTATTTGTTAGTTTAACAGTTGTCTTAATCACAGTTTATTCAGCTCCTTTTTTGCTTTTCAGTATTTCTATTTTAATATTTAATTGAGGATTTTTAATTTGTTTTTTCTAACTTTTTCAGTTGCCTGCCCAATTCATCGATCCCCTCTTTCTCTGTTTTATTCATGTAAAAGTTCAGAGATATAAATCTTCCCCTAAAAACCACTTTGGCTGCATCCCTTGTGTTTTGATATGCTGTTTCCTTATTGTCATTCTCTTAAATGAATATATTTTAAATTATTATTTGTATTTTGTAATTAATTAATTATTTTTTCCTTTAGTTTATAACATTCAGTTCCTAAAGTTTTTGAGTTTCAACTTTTCTCCTCCTCACTCTCCTTCCCTCTCCCCACCCAAGACAGCTTGCAACATGATATAGGTTCTACATATGCCTTCACATTAAAAATATTTTCAAAATAGTCAAGTTGTGAAGCAGAACTATAACCAATGGGATGAATCAGGAGAAAGAAGAAAAAAAAGAAACAAAAACTAAGCAAAAAATGGAGGGAGAGAGAGAGGAGAAAGAGAGAGAGTGGTAGAGAGAGAGAGAGAGAGAGAGAGAGAGAGAGAGAGAGAGAGAGAGGATGCAAACAGCTTTCTTCAATTGGCATTCAGACTTTGTAATTCTTTCTTTGGATATGAATCACATTTTCCATCATGAATCTTTTGGAGTTGTCTTAGAACCTTCCTCAGAAGAGCCAAGTCTATAAAAGTTATTCATCCCAGATACTGTGTGTCTGTAATCATGTGTAATGTTCTCCTGGTTCTGATCCCCTCACTCGACAACAGTTATATAAGTCTTTCCAAGCTATCATGAAGTCTGTCTGCTCCTTATTTCTTATAGCATAATAGTACTCCATTACATTTATATACTAGAACTTGGTTAGCCATTCTCCTACCTATGGGCATCCCCTTGATTTCCAATTCTTTCCTGCAACAAAAAGAGCTGCAATAAATATTTTTGAATGCATGAGTCCCTTTCCAACTGATTTGATCTCTTTGGGATACAGCCTTAGAAGTGGTCAATGGATATGCACATTTTTATAGCCCTTTGGGCAAAGTTCCAAATTGCTCTCCAGAATGGTTGCAGCAGTTCAAGACTCCAGCAACAATGCATTAGAGGTCAATAGAAGTACCTCAGAAAACAGCTTCACAAAACCTTGAAGCTTGGGGTAGTGCTCCCTCCACCCTGGAATCAGAGCACTATATTAACAAAGAGTCGAAAGTCAGCTGATAGACTGGGAAAATGAGCAAGCAGCAGAAAGAAATTCTGACCAGAGAAAGTTAAAATAAGGAAGATCAAAAACACAGACTCGGAAGAAAATAGCAAAGTTAAAAATCTAAATCCAAAGCCTCCAAAAAAATACGAATTGGTCTCAGGCCATGGAAGATCCTAAAAAAGGATTTTGTAAATCAAGTAAATGAGATTAAAAAATGGCAAGAGAAATGATGGTAATGTAAGAGATTCATGAAAAAAAATGAGTCAACAGCTTGGTAAAGGAGACATGCAGAAAAACAGAAAAGATACAGAAGAAAATAACACCTTAAAATACAGACTATGGACTTCTAGGAGCCAAGTTGGTGGAGTTAATAGTAAATCTCTGTAACTCTCCTTTGTATCTGAAAAATAAAACAAAATCTAACAGAAAATAGTGCCCCAGGAAAAATCTTTGAACAGCAGAGCCAGCATAGAGGTTGCATGGAACAGTTTTGTGTTCCAGGAGATGAAGAGGTTCATTAAAAAAAAGTCGTAATCACTTGGGTAAAGGGAGAACACATTCTAGGAGAGGAACAATCCCAGAAAAACAGAAGGAAGCCCCACTTCAGGAATCCAGGAGGGGGATCCTGAGCCACAGGGTGGTGTAACATTCAAATACCAACACCAGAATCACCCTCATGTCTTAACATAGCCAGGGAAACCAGCAGATTCCAGTTCATTGAACCACAATTTGTTTCAGCACAGATGCAGGTGGACAAGCATCCATCCAACAGAGGCTTGACTACCCCATGCTCTGACAAAGTCTTAGGAGGGCAGGCATTCTTCAGCAATGCATCTCCATGTCTTCAGCCCAGGCAAGAGCAGGCAGGTGTCCTCCAGTGGCCTGATACCCATCTGCTTAAGTATAGACCCAGGGAAACACCTGGCCTCAGTATATGACAAAAAATTCACCACTAGGCCACCAGCTTAGCCAATAAGTTGCCCAATAAGTGACCAGACCCCTACAGCCTCGAGTTGCTGGTGCCTGTGTACCCAAAGCTAGTGATGAGGGGCTTGGCTCTCAGCCCAAGAAGCTAGAGACAGTGTCCCCAGTGCTTCTGCATGTGAGATCAAATGTCAAAGCCAGGAAATAGGCCAAAAAGATGAACAAGAAGTAACAATGACCGTTGAGAATTACTATGGTGAAAGGAAAAATCAAACTCAGAATAATTGTAAATATATCTGCACCAGAAACCTGAAAGGGGAATAACAATTGGTCCCAAGACCAAAAAGCCTTTTTGGAAGAGCTCAAGAAGGATTTTAAAGCAAATAAGAAAGGTAGAAGAAAAACTGGGGAAAGAAATGAGAGATATGCAAGAGAGTAAACAGTTTGGAAAAAGGACAAGAAACGATTGTAGAAAACAAGTCCTTTAAAAATACAATTTGCAAAATGGAAAAGGAGGTACAAAAGTTAGCTGTGATAATGATTTGTTGAAAAATTAGAATTGGGCAAGCAGAAGCTAATGACTATATGAGACATTAGGAATCAGTTAAACACAATCAAAAGAGTGAAAAAAAAACATACAATACTTCATTGCAAAAACAACTGACCTGGAAAATAGATCCAGGAGAGATAATTTAAGAATTAGTAGTCTACCTGAAAGGCATGACCAAGAAAAGAGTCTTGACAGTATCTTTCATGAAATCATCAAGAAGCAGCCAAAAAAGCTAATTAGATATTGAGTTGCGTTAAGAGAGGCATAGCTTCCAAGAATACAGAGGGATAGTGCTACTATAGTCTGCCCTTGTCAGACCTCCTCTGAAGTATCGTATACAATTCTAGGTACCACAGTTTAACTCAAATATTGATAAGCTAGTAAATATCCAGAAGAAAAAAAAACAGTACTGTAAAAGATCTCCCTTCCACATCACATCAGTCAGTTAATAATCATTTGTTGAATGTCAAAAAAATAAATCATCAAGGAAAACTTCCCTGAGGTCCTAGAAACAGAGGGTAAAAAATCTAGATGAAAAAAAATGTAAATAATATATTAATAAATAGATTACAGCCACTTTTATCTCAAGGATAATAAACTATGGCCAGGTAGGATTTATGTGAGGAACGCAGGGCTGGTTCAGTATTAGGAAAAATATCAGAATAACTGACCATATCAATAACAAAACTAACAGAAAATATAAGAGTACTTATATAGATACAAAAAATGTTTTTGTCAAAATACAATACCCAATCCTATTAAAAACACTAGGGAGCAGAGGAATAAATGGAGTCTTCCTTAAAATAATAGGTAGCAGCTATCTAAAATCATCAGCAAGCTTTATATGTAATGGAGATAAGCTAGAAGCATTTCCAATAAAAATGGGTAGAAACAAGGATGTGCACTATCACCACTGTTATTCAATATACTAGAAATGGTAGCATTAGCAATAAGAGAAGAAAAAAGAAATTGAAGGAATTGAAATAGGCAAAGAAGAAACAAAGCTGTTATTGTTTGCAGGTGATATGATGGTATATTTAGATAATCAACTAAAAAACTACTTAAAATAATCAAGGACTTAAGGAAGGTTGCAGGGTATAAGGTAAATCCACATAAATCATAGGCATTTCTATACATTACTAAGAAAGCCCAAAAACTTTAGAAAAATAAATGACTGTAGACACTAAAATATTTGGTAGTCTACCTGCCAAGACAAAGCCAAGAAGTATATGTAAACCATTAGAAAATACCTTTCACACTAATAAAATCAGATCTAAATAGCTGGAAATGTATCAGTTGTTCAAAGGTAGGCAAAACTAATATAATAAAAATAACTATTCTACCTAAATTAATATATTTGCTTAGTGTCATACCAAATTTACAATATACATACAAAATATTATTTTATAGAGTTACAAAAATAAAAAGAAAATTCATCTGGAGGAACAAATGCTAGAAAATGATAGAAATTAATGAAAAGTAATTCAAAGGAGGTAAGCTACCCATACCAGATATACAACTGTGTTATAAAGCAGCAGTAACAAAAAAGGGATAGTTACTGGCTGTCAGATTGTAACAACAGTGTTGCTAGCAGCTGTTGTAGGGGTGAACGACAAACAACAAAAATGCACAGAGAAGGATGCTAGCACGGGTTCTTTGATCTCCTTTTCTAAGGAAAGCAACTTTAAGGAATTAAGAATCCTACTTTAATTAAACATACATATAACATTCATGTAGTTCAGGGGGAAAAAGCCAGCACCCTGAACTTCACAGAAAATACAAACAGAAATTACAAGCATACATTTTATAAACAGACCAAACACACACAGAAATCAACAGACAGGCCTCTATCTGTCTGACCAGGAAATTGCATTTTTACCAGAGAGAGAGGCACCAACATCTGGGTTTTCAAAGCTGGGGGGAGGGAGCTGCTTCAATAGATACCCAGAGTCAAGTCACGAACACTCTTTAAATGATTATGCCCCCAAAGGCAAAATGCTAACCTCTAAGTTTATATACAGTTCTTCAGGGTAAATGGATGTCAAAACTATGTGACTGAAACACATGTGAACTAAGCCTTCTCTTCATGTAAACAGGTCATCAAACACTTCTGATTCACACAAAGATTCCTTAGTGCTGAGAAGCACTCCAAAAATGTCCACTTCACTTGCCATTACATTTGAAAAGGAGAACTCATCAAAGGTACTTGATTACCTCAGCATACCAAAAGAGAAAACGGTAAAAACTCCCACACTAATTACCATTAAAGAGATTTATGGATAAAGGAAGACTGTATGAGCAAACTAGAGATAAAGAACATTAAGAAATGCAAAAGTAGTACTTTTGATCACATAAAATTAAAAAAAAAGTTTTGCACAAACAAAGCCAATGCATCTAAGCTTAGAAGGGAAGCAGAAAATTGGGTAACAATTTGTACAGCCAGTGTTTCTAATGAAGGCTGCATTTCTAACTATACAGAAAACTCATTAAAATTTACTGTAATTCAAGTAATTCCCTATTTGATAAGTGGTGAAAGCATATGACCAGACAGTTTTTAGATGATGGAATTGAAGCTATCTATAGTCATAGGAAAAAAAAATGTTTTAAATTACTATTGAATAGAAAAAATGCAAATTAAACAACTCTGAGATACCACAACACACCTTTCAGATTGATTAACATGACAGAACAGGAAAATTATAAATTTTGGAAAGGATGCAGTAAAATTGGAACACTAATGCATCCTTGGTGGACTTGTGAACTGATCCAACCATTCTAGAGAACCATTTGGAACTATACACAAAGGGCTATCAAACTGGCCATGCCTTTTGATCTAGCAATGCTGCTACTGGGTAAGTATTCCAAAGACATCATAAAAACGGCAAAAGGACCCATGTGCACAAAAATATTTATAGCAGCTATTTTAGTAGTGCCGAAGATTTGGAAACTGAGGGGATGCCCATCAATTGGGGAATGACTGATCAAGCTGTGATATATGAATTTAAAGGAATATGATTATTCCATGTGAAATGGAAAGCAGTCAGCAGTCTTTGGAAAAACAAAAAACAAAAACAAAACTAGAAGACTTACATGAACTGATGCTGTATTAAGTGAGCAGAACCAGGAGAAGACTGTACATAGAAACAGTAACTTTGTGTAATTACTGAATTTGTCCTTCTTAGCTCTTAGCAAAACAAAGATCTAAGACAATTCCAAAAGGCTTTTGTTGCAAAACGCTATCCACATACAGAGAAAGAATTATGAATTTTGAATGCAGATCAACGAATGCTGTTTTCTCTCTTTTTTGTTTAAACTGTTCCTTTCTTTCCTGTGGTTTTCCTCTTTTGTTATGATTCTTCTTTTACATTATTACATGTGGAAATATGTTTAATATGATCATATATGTATAATCTATATCACACACCATGCCATCTTGGGGAGGTTTAAAGGGATGGAGAGGTGCAAATATGGAACTCAAAAGCTTATGAAACTGAATGTTCAAAACTAATAACTATTTTTTTCTTAAAATAAGATGTTTGGGATGGGGGAAAAAGTACTAACCACTTGAAAATCTGAATTGGTCAAATGGAATAAGAGGTGGAAAAAAATCATTGAATAAAAAAAAATCCTTAAAAATATAATTGATCAAATTGGAATGGTCACTGAAGAAAATAATTACTTTGAAATTAGAATTAAGCAAATGGAAAGAATTGACTTTATAAAAAATCAAGAACAATAAAACAAAAACAAAACAATGAAAAATGGAAGATAATGCAAAATATCTCATTGTAAAAATAACTTACCTGGAAAGTAGATTCAGGAGAGATAGTTTAAAGAGTACTGGTCTATCTGAAAGGCATGATGAAAACAAAACAAAAAAAAAAACTACCTAGACATCATCTTTCAAAAAATCAAGAAATACTGCCCTGATATTCTGGAACCTGAGGGTAAAATAGAAATTGAAAGAATCCACTGAATACTTCCTAGAAGAGATCCCACAAGGAAAACTGGCAGGAACATTATAGCCAAATTCCAGAGCTCTCAGATCAAAGAGAAAACATTGCAAGCAGCCAAACAGAAACAATGTCAATGTCATGGAACCCCAGTCAGGATTAAATAAGATTTAGCTGCTTCTACTTTATTTTTCAGGGGCAAATCTATCAGAGTTTTATTTTAGCAGTCTTTTTTAATTCCATTTTTGTTTTTTTAGTTTTCAGCATAGATTTTCACAAGATTTCGAGTTACAAATTTTCTCCCCATTTCTACCCTCCCCCAACTCCAACATGGCATATATTCTGATTGCCCCATTCCCCAGTCAGCCCTCCCTTCTGTCACTCCACTACCCCCAATGCCTTTTCCCCTTATTTTCTTGTAGGGCAAGATAGATTTGTATGCCCCATTTCCTGTATATCTTATTTCCCAGGTGCGTGCAAAATCAACTTCTGTTTTGATCATCTGCTTTGAAAACTTTGAGTTCCAAATTCTCTCCCCTCTTCCCTCCCCATCCACAATCCATAAAAAGGCAAGCAATTCAACATTGGCCACAAATGTATCATTATGTAAAATACTTCCACAATGCTCATGTTCTGAAACACTATATTTCCCTCCATCCTATCCTGTCCCCCTTTTTCCAATTTTCTCGCTTGACCCTGTTCTTTTCAAAAGTGCTTGCTTTGGATTACTTCTTCCCCCTATCTAACCTCCTTTCTATTGTTCCCCCCTTATTATCCTCTTCCTCCTACTTTCCTGTGGGGTAAGATACCCAACTGAGGGTATATGTTATTCCCTCCTCAAGTCAAATCAGATGATAGCAAGATTCACTCATTCCCCTTTACTATCCCCTCTTACCTTCCAGAGAACTACTTTTTCTTGCCACTTTTATGTGAGATAATTTACCCCATTCTATCTGTCCCTTTCTCCCCCCTCTCTCAATATATTCCTCTCTCATCCCTTAACTTGATTTTATTTTTTAGATCTTCATTTTCAACTCACCCAGTTCCCTCTGTGTGTGTGTGTATGTATACACACACACACATAATATACATGTATATATACATGCACACATACACATATATATATATGTATATGTGTGTGCGTGTGCGTGTATATGTATATATTCCCTTCAACTACCTGAATACTGAGAAAGGTTTCATGAATTACAAATATCATGTTTCCATGTAGTAATGTAAACAAAACAGTTCAACTTTAGTAGATCCCTTATGAATTCTCTTTCTTGTTTACCTTTTCATGCTTCTCTTCATTCTTGTGTTTGAATGTCAAATTTTCTATTCAGCTCTGGTCTTTCCACTGAGAAAGCTTGAAAGTCCTCTATTTTATTGAAAATCCATATTTTGCCTTGGAGCATTCTACTCAGTTTTCCTGGGTAGGTGATTCTTGGTTTTAATCCTAACTTCTCTGACCTCTGGAATAACTTATTCCAAGCCCTTTGATCCCATAATGTAGAAGTTGCTAGATCTTGTGTTATTCTGATTCTGTTTCCACAATGCTCAAATTGCTTCTTTCTGGCTGCTTGCAGTATTTTCTCCTTGAGCAGGAAACTCTGGAATTTGACAACCATATTCCTAGGAGTTTTTTTGGGGGGATCTATTTGAGGAGGCGATCTGTGGATTATTTCAATTTCTGTCTTACCTTCTGGCTCCAGAATATCACCATAGTTTTCCTTGATAATTTCTTGAAAGATGGTGTCTAGGCTTTTTTTTTTTTATCATGGCTTTCAGGTAGTCCAACAATTTTTAAATTACCTCTCCTGGATTTATTTTCCAGGTGAGTGGTTTTGCCAATGAGATATTTCACATTGTCTTCCTTATTTTTTTTCATTCCTTTTGTTGGGTTTTATAATATCTGGATTTCTCATAAAGTCACTAGCTTCCCCGTGCTCCAATCTAATTTTTAAGGTAGTATTATCTTCAATGGTCTTTTGGACCTCCTTTTCCATCTGGCTAATTCTTCATTTCAAGGTATTCGTCTCACCACTCGGTTTTTGGAGCTCTTTTGCCATTTGGGTTCGTCTATTTTTTAAGGTGTTATTTTCTTCAGTATTTTTTGGGTCTCTTTTAGCAAGTCATTGACTTGTTTTTCATGGTTTTCTTCATCATTCTCATTTCTCTTCCTATTTTTTCCTCTACTTCTCTTACTTGTTTTTTTCAAATCCTTTTTGAGCTCTTCCCTGGCTTGACACCAGGTCATATTTCTCTTGGAGGCTTTTGGTGTAGGCTCTGACTTAGGTGACTTCTTCTGGCTGCATGTTTTGATCTTTGACAGCAAAAAATATTCTAAAGTCTGAGTCTGAATCTGAGTCTGCTGTCACTGCCTGTTCATGTTCCCAGCCAACTACTTGCCCCTTGAACTTCTTGTCAGGGTATGACTGCCTGAAGATTAAAGAGTACTTTGTCCCAAGCTTTAAGAGCAGTGCTACTATTTTTATAGCTACTTCTGCACAGCAAGCTCTGCCACACCAGCGCTCCTCCCCCCCCAAGAACTGTCAACCAGGACCTCGAACCAGATCCAAGCGGAGCAAAGCAGTCTCTGCACTCCATCTATGATTCACTGTTCAATTCCTCCCACTTGCTGGGCCTGGGGCTGCAACCAACTGCAGCTGGAGCTCTGGGAGGAGCTGCAGATCTGCACCACCTCCACTGCCCCCAGGGCTGGGGCCAACTACACACTCTTCTCACTGTGATCTAGCAGTTGTTCCACTAATCTGCTCTGTTGTCTTTGGCATTTGTGGGTTGAGAAGCCTAGCAACTGCTGCAGCTCAATGATTCAGGGCCCTATGGCCTGTTCCACATGGCTCCTGCTCTGGTTGGTCCTGCCACCACCCACGTTGGGCTCCGCTCCCCTCTGCTGCCAGTTCTGTGTGCAATAGACCTTACCCAGCAAAAATCTAGGCTGTCCTGGGCTGGATCCCTGCTTCCCTCTGCTAGTTCATGGGTTCTGCAGTTCTAGAATTTGTTCATAGCCATTTCTTACAGGTGTTTGGAGGGACCTGGGAGAGAGCTTAAGCAAGTCCCTGCTTTCAGCCACCATCTTTGCTTTGCCGCAGCTTCTACTTTAAAGGACATCAGGACTTGTAATACGATATTCCAGAGATCAAAGGAACTAGAATTACAGTCAACAATCACCTACTCAGCAAAACTTAATATAATCCTTTAGAAGAAAAATGATATTCAGTGAAACAAGAGACTTTTAGGTATTACTCATGAAAAAAAAAAAACCTGAGCTGAATAGAAAGTCTGTCTTTCAAGTACAAGACTTAAGAAAGACATAAAAAGGTAAAAAGGAAAGAGAAAACATAAGGGACTTAATAAGGTTAAACTGTTTATATTCCTATATGTAAAATGTAAAGTGTAACTTATAAGAACTTTCTTATTATTAGGGCAGTTAGAAGGAGTATCTATAAAGAGACAGCACAGGTGTGAGTTGAGTAAAAATGGATATAATTTAAAAAAAAATCAGTGTGTGAGAGATGAATGTACAGGAAAATCTGTAAAAAGCAAGACAGAATGTGGTAACTTATCTTACATAAAAGAAAAAACAAAAACTTTAGAGAGGACTGAAAGAGTGGGGAGATGAGAGGGAGTGGGTGAACTTTACTCTCCTCAAAATTGACTCAAAGAGGAAATAACATGTACTCAATTATGTATCAAAATCTTTCTTACTCAAAGGAAAGTAGGAGGAGAAGGAATATCCTAAAGGGAACAGTGAAAGAAAGGAAGGCATATTGGGAGACATAATAGTAAGAAGTAAAATACATTTAAGGAGGCATAGAGTGAAAGGAGAGAGAGAGAACATATGGGGGTGAGAAATAGAATAAAGGGAAATGTAGTTAGCAATAGTAATTGTGAAAAAATTTAAGCAAGTTTCTCTGATAAAGACTTCATTTCTCAAACATATAGTGATATGAGTCAAAATTATAAAAAATAAGAGTCATTCCCCAATTGGCAAGTGATCAAGAAATATCAATAGATTTTAAATGAAATAATCAAAGCTATCTATGGCTATATGAACAAAAAAAACTAATTCAAAGATGGCAGCTGGAAAGCGGGGACTTGCATGAGTTCCCTCCCAAGTCCCTCCAAAAACCTATAAAAATGGCTCTGAACAAATACTAGAACTGCAGAACCCACAAAAAAGCATACGGAAGCAGGGCCAGCCCAGGACAGCCTGGATGGTCGCTGGGTGATGTATAGCGGAGGATAGTGGAGCCCAGCATGGGCAGTAGCAGAACCAACCAGATCAGGAGCCAGGGGGAACAAGCCCTAGTGCCCTTAATCAGTGAGTTGTGGCAGGTACCAGACTTCTCAACGCACAAACACCAAAGACAACAGAGAAGGGTAGTGGGAAAAGCTACTAGGGAGAGAGTGAAAGGAGTTCGCAGTTGGGCCACCACTCCAGGGGCACCAGGGGTGGGGCAGCTACAGAACTACAACTGCAGTTGCTTCCAGTTCCAGGCCAACCTGGTGGGAGGAATTAAGTGGCAGATCCCAGCTGAAGTGCAGAGCCTGCTTAAGATCTGAGTCAGGTACAGGTTGGTGGTTCTCTGAAAAAACAGCACATCCCCTCAAGCTTGGAACAAAGTACTCTTTACTCTACAAGCAGTCATACTCCAACAGAAAACTCAGGGGTCACGTTATCTGGCTGGGAACATAGTCAGGCAGTGAAAATGGACTCAGATTCAGTCTCAGACTTTGGAATCTTTCTTTGGTGACAAAGAAGAACAAGACACATAGCCAGAAGAAGTCAACAAAGTCAAGGAGTCTACATCAAAAGCCTCCAAGAAAAACATGAACTGGTCTCCTGCCGTGGAAGAGCTCAAAAAGGATTTGGAAAAGCAAGTTAGAGAAGTAGAGGAAAAATTGGGATGAGAAATGAGAATGATGCAAGAAAACCATGAAAAACAAGGCAATGACTTACTGAAGGAGACCCAAAAAATATACTGAAGAAAACAACACTTTAAAAAATAGACTACCTCAAATGGCAAAAGAGCTCCAAAAAGCCAGTGAGGAGAAGAATGCCTTGAAAGGCAGAATTAGCCAAATGGAAAAGGAGGTCCAAAGGACCACTGAAGAAAATAGTACCTTAAAAATGGGATTGGAGCAAGTGGAAGCTAGTGACTCTATGAGAAATCAAGATATTACAAAACAGAACCAAAGGAATGAAAAAATGGAAGACAACGTGAAATATCTCATTGGAAAAACCACTGACCTAAAAAATAGATCCAGGAGAGATAATTTAAACATGATTGGACTACCTGAAAGACATGATCAAAAAAAGAGCCTAGACATCACCTTTCAAGAAATTATCAAGGAGAACTGCCCTGATATTCTTGAGCCACAGGGCAAAATAGAAATTGAAAGAATCCACAGATTATCTCCTGCAAAAGATCCCAAAAAGAAAACTCCTAAGAATATTGACGCCAAATTCCAGAGCTCCCAGATCAAGGAGAAAATACTGCAAGCAACCAAAAAGAAACAATTTGAGTATTGTGCAAACACAATCAGAATGACACAAGGTCTAGCAGCTTCTAATCTAAGGGATCAAAGGACTTGGAATGCGATATTCCATAGGTCAATGGAGCTAGGATTAAAACCAAGAATCACCTACCCAGCAAAACTGAGTATCATACTCCAAGGCAAAATATGGATTTTCAATAAAATGGAGAACTTTCAAGTTTTCTCAGTGAAAAGTCCAGAGCTGAATAGAAAACTTGACTATCAAACATAAGAATCAAGAGAAGCATGTAAAGGTAAACACACTAGTTCACGGGTCGGGGGGAGTCAAAACAGAGGCTGGAAAACAGGAACTAGCGTGAGCTCCCCTCCAAGTCCCTCCAAAAACCTATTAAAAATGGCTCTGAACCAATTCTAGAGCTGCAGAACCCACCAAACAGCAGAGGGAAGCAGGGGTCTAGCCCAGGACATCCTGCACAGTTGCTCGGTGAGGTCTATCACGCACGGAGCTGGGAGTGGAACGCAGTGGAACAGAAGCCAACGTGGGTGGCTGCCAGACCAACCAGACCGGGAGCTGGGTGGAGCGGGCCCTAGCTCCTTGAATCAGTGAACTGCGGCAGTTACCAGACTTCTCAACCCACAAACAACAAAGACAAAAGAGAAGGTTAGTAGGAAAAGCTGCTGGAGACAGAGTGAAAGAAGGAGTTCGCAGTTCGTCCACTGCCCCAGGGGCAGCAGAGTTGGGGCAACTACAGAATTACAGCTGCAGTTGCTTCTGGCCCCAGGCCCACCTGGTGGGAGGAATTAAGTGGCAGATCAGAGAAGGAGTGCAGAGCCTGCTTAAGATCTGAGTCGAGTCTGGGTTGGTTGTTCTTGGGAAGGAGGAATGCTGGTATGGCAGACCTGGCTGTAATAGCTCTGAAAACAACAGCTCATCCCCTCAAGCTTGGAACATAGTACTCTTTACTCTGCAAGCAGTCACACCACGATGAAAAACTAAAGGGTCAAGTAAGATGGCTGGGAACATGGCCAGGCAGTGAAAACACACCCAGATTCAGTCTTAGACTTTGGAATCTTCCTTTGGTGACAAAGAAGACCAAAACATACATCCAGAAGAAGTCCACAAAGTCAAAGAGGCTACAACAAAAGCCTCCAAGAAAAACATGAACTGTTCTCAGGCCATGGAAGAGTTCAAAAAGGATTTGGAAAAGCAAGTTAGAGAACTACAGGAAAATTGGGAAGAGAAATGAGAAGGATGCGAGAAAACCATGAAAAACAAGTCAATGACTTGCTAAAGGAGCCCCCCAAAATACTGAAGAAAACAATACCTTAAAAAATAAACTAACTCAAATGGCAAAAGAGCTCCAAAAAGCCAATGAGGAAAAGAATGCCTTGAAAGGCAGAATTAGCCAAACGGAAAAGGAGGTCCAAAAGACAACTGAAGAAAATACTACCTTAAAAATTCGATTGAAGCAAGGGGAAGCTAGTTACTTTATGAGAAATCAAGACATTATAAAACAGAACCAAAGGAATGAAAAAGTGGAAGACAATGTGAAATATCTCATTAGAAAAACCACTAACCTGGAAAATAGATCCAGGAGAGATAATTTAAAAATTATTGGACTACCTGAAAGCCATGATCAAAAGAAGAGACTACATGTCATCTTTCAAGAAATGATCAAGGAGAACTGCCCTGATATTCTAGATCCACAGGGCAAAATAGAAATTGAAAGAATTCACAGATCACCTCCTCAAATAGATCCCCAAAAGAAATCTCCTAGGAATATTGTCACCAAATTCCAGAGCTCCCAGATCAAGGAGAAAATACTGCAAGCAGCCAGAAAGAACAATTTGAGTATTGTGGAAACACAATCAGAAGAGCCAAAGATCTAGCAGCTTCTACATTAAGAGATCAAAGGGCTTGAAATACGATATTCCAGAGTTCAGTGGAGCTAGACTTTAAACCAAGAATCACCTACCCAGCAAAATTGAGTATCATGCTCCAAGGCAAAATATGGATTTTCAATAAAATGGAGGACTTTCAAACTTTATCAGTGAAAAGACCAGAGCTGAACAGAAAATTTCACTTTCAAACATAAGAATCAAGAGAAGCATGAAAAAGTATTCATGAAAAAGAAATCACAAGGGACTTACTAAAATTGAACTGGTTTTTTTTACATTCCTAGAATGAAAGATGATGCGTATGCTTCATGAGAGCTCGGTATTAGGGTAGCTGAAGCGAATATGCATATATATATGTATATATACTGTGTATATATATGTGGATGTATATATATATATATATGTGTGTGTGTGTGTGTGTATGTATGTATATATGTATGTGTGTATATATATACATATATATATACATATATGTATATATGGAGAGATAGACGGGGGGCACAGCGTGAGTTGAATATGAAGAAAAGATATCTAAAAGAAATTAATTCAAATTAAGGCATGAGAGAGAAATATATTGTGAGAGGGAGAAAGGGAGAGATAGAATGGGGTAAATTATCTCATATAATAGTGGCAAGAAAAAACAGTACTGTAGGAAGGGAAGAGAAGGCAGATGAGGGGGAATGAGTGAATCTTGCTCTCATCAGATTTGACCTGAGGAGGGAATACCATACACACTCAATTTGGTATCTTACCCCACAGGAAAGAAGGAGGATGAAGACAAAAAAGGGAGAGCAAAGGGGGGAGGTGGTAATCAAAAACAAACACTTTCAAAAAGGGACAGGGTCAAGGGAGAAAATTCAATAAAGGGAGATAGGTTAGGAAGGAGGAAAACATAGTTAATCTTTCACAACATGAGTATTGTGGAAGGATTTTACACAATGATATGCATGTGGCCTGTGTTGAATTGCTTGACTTCTTATGGAGGGTGGGTTTGAAGGGAAGAGGGGAAAAAAATTTGAACTCAAAGTTTTAAAAACAGGTGTTGAAAAACAACAACAAAAAAAATTTTTGCATGCAACTGGAAAATAAGATACACAGGCAATGGGGCATAGAAATTTATCTTGCCCTACAGGAAATGAAGGGAATAGGGGATGGGAGGGGAGTGGGGTGACAGCAGGGAGGGTTGACTGGGGACAGGGCAACCAGAATATATGCCATCTTGGAGTGAGGTGAAGGGCAGAAATGGGGAGAAAATTTGTAGTTCAAACTCTTGTGAAAATCAATGCTGAAAAATAAATATATTAAATAAATTTAAAAAAAGAAAAAAAAAGAAAAGATACACATACCCACATATGTGTGTGTATGTATGTATATAAGTATGTGTGTGTGTGTACATGTATATATATATATATATATATATATACATAGACAGAGGCTACAGCGTGAGTTGAATATGAAAGGATGATATCTAAAGAAATAAAATCAAATTAAGCGATGAGAGAGGAATATATTGAGAGAGGGAGAAAGGGAGAGAGAGAATAGGGTAAATTATCTCGCATAAAAGTGGCAAGAAAAAGCAGTTCTGTAGGAAGGAAAGAGAAGGTAGGTGAGGGGGAATGAGTGAATCTTGGTCTCATCAGATTTGACCTGAGGAGGGAATACCATACACACTCAATTTGGTATCTTACCCCACAGGAAAGAAGGAGGATGAAGACAAAAAAGGGGGGATGATAGAAGGGAGGGCAAAGGGTGGAGGTGGTAATCAAAAACAAACACTTTCAAAAAGGGACAGGTCAAGGGAGAAAATTCAATAAGGGGTGATAGATTAGGAAGGAGCAAAATATAGTTAGTCTTTCACAACATGAGTATTGCGGAAGGGTTTTACATAATGATACGCATGTGGCCTATATTGAATTTTTTGCCTTCTTAGGGAGAGTGGGTGGGGAGGGAAGAAGTCAGAGAATTTGGAACTCAAAGTTTTAAAAGCAGATGCTCAAAAAAAGTTGTTTTTGAGTCCACATGGGAAATAAGATACACAGGCAATGTGGCATAGTAATTTATCTTGCTGTACAAGAAAAGAAGGAATAAGGGGATGGGAGGGGAGTGGTCTGACAGAAGGGATGGCTGACTGGGGAATGGATCAACAGAATATACACCATCTTGGAGTGTTGGGAGGGTAGAAATGGGGAGAAAATTCATAATTCAATCTTGTGAAAATTAATGCTGAAAACTAAATATATTAAACAAAATAAATTAATTAATTAAAAAAATAAGTATCTCACTATCTGTTTGAAAAATGAAAATTAAAACAATTCTGAGGTACTACCTCATACCCTTTAGATTGGCTTGGAGTGCAGAAAAGTAAAATTACAAATGTTTAAAAGGGTGTAGGGGACCTGACATATCAATTCACTGTTGGTGGAGTTGTGAACTGATTTAACCATTTTGCTGAGCAATTTGGAACTTTGCCCAAAGGGCTATAAAACCATTCCCTTTGACTTAGCAATAGCCCTACTATGTCTGTATCCCAGAAGAGATTAAAAGGAGAAAAATTATCTTTATGTGAAAACATGTATATTTGTAGCAGCTCTTTTGTGGTGGCAAAGAAGTGGAAATTGAGGGGATGCCAATGAATTAGTGAATTGCTGAAAACATTGTGTTATATGATTATGATGGAATACTATTGTGCCATAAGAAACGATGAGCGGGATGCTCTCAGAAAAACGTATAAAGACTTCAGTGTGCTGATGCAAAATGTAATAGACTTTGTACGGACTAACAGTTTTTTTTGAATGATCAGCTGTGAATAACAGCACTTCTCAGCAATGCAATGATCCAAGTCAATTCTGAAAGACTTATGATGAAAAATGCAATCCATCCCCAGAGAAAGAACTGATGTTTTCTGAATACATGTGGAAACATACTTGTTTTGCTTTCTTTATTTTTCTTAATTTGATGTTTCAGACTATGTTTTCTGTCACAACATGACTAATAGGGAAATATTTTTTGTGACTACACATATATAAACTCTATCTAATTCCTGGCCTTCTCCATGAGGGGTACAAGGAAGGGCGCAAATGTGGATCTCAAAGTTGTTGGGTTTTTTCACTTAATAGTATTTTATTTTTTTCCAATTACATGTAAAGATAATTTTCAACATTGATTTTATAAGATTTTGAGTTCTGAATTTTTTTTCTCTCTCCCTCTTTCTTCTCCCCCTTCCCTCCCTTCATTCTCCCCAAGATAGCAAGCAGTCTTATATAGACTATACATAGACAATCATAAACATTTTTAAACATCAATCATGTTTGGAAAGAAGAATCTGAACAAAAGTGATGAATGAAGAGAAAGAAAAGAAAACAGAAAAGAGAAAATAGTATGATTCAATCTGCATTCAGACTCCATAGCTCTTTTTCTGCATGTGGATAGCATTTTCCATCATGAGTCTTTTGAAGTTGTCTTAGATCATTGTATAGCTAAGAACTAATTCTGTCAAAGTTTATCACAGTACAATGTTGCTGTTACTGCATGCATTTTTCTCCTGGTTCTGCTCACTTCATTCAGCATCAATTCATGTAAGTCTTTCCAATTTTTTTTTTCTTAAATATGTCTGCTCATCATGTCTTATAGTACAATAACATTCTATTACATTCATATACCACGACTTGTTCACCCATTCCCCAATTGATGAACATCCTCTCAATTTCAAACTCTTGGCCACCACAAAAAGATCTGCTGTAAATATTTTTGCTGTGTGTGGGTAGAATTCAAAGTGGTAACAACAAAAATTGTAATTTTTTTTTACATGTAACTGGATAAAATAAAATATAAAAAATAACAAAAGAAAGATACAGACGATAGAAAGAATACAAATGAGGATGGATAGATATAGATATATAGATAATGGTATCAGTATAGATATATATAAATTTGGGTATATTCAAATATTCACAGAACCACTCTGTTTTTTAGCAACAAAAAAAACTGAAAACGAAGAAGATATCCAGCTATTGGGAAATGGTTTAATGAACTGTGAGATTTGAATTCAACTGATATATTACACCACAAGGATCAAAGCATAAGAGGAATTTAAAGGAAAATGCAAACGTTTATATTTATTACCTAATACAAAATAAATCATGTGGAACCAAAGCAACATTGTAAACAATGTCTATAAAAATGCTGTGTTATTTAACCTTAAAAGATAACATGACTGTCAAAGATAAATCAAATGCTATCATAAATATTGGTTCTGGATTCCTGATGTGGAAGCTAATCTCTTATGTCTTGGCATAAGAAAGGTGGAACGCAGGTGTGGAATGTTACATAATTTATTGGACACCATCCTCAATGATTTTGCTTATTTGTTCTGATGATTTTGCAGATATGGTGCTGATAGAATGCAATTGTAGTCTGGAAACTTCATCTGCATTAATAAAATATTAAAAATAAAAAAAATAAAAAGTACAAAACCCTATGTCTATGAATTGATTTGCCATGCTCCAAGAGATATTAGTCTATAATTAATTTTCTATATGTCATTAACACAACCATAATAAATTGACTAATCTTGTTTAATCAGATGAAAGCTGAAAGGAAATTTTAAACTGGCTAGTTCAATACTTTCTGGAGCCTCAGATAAGATTTAGGGTAGATTTGAGGCATTTATGGCTCATTGTGGAGATGCCTCTTCCCTCATGGAGCTGCTCAGTACTTGATCAATTTCCCATTTAGAGCAAGTTTCCCAGACAAGCTAACATTTTAGATTTAAGATTACTTCAAGGCCTCTGATCTGCTTGAAGTAAAGTGGGAGATTGGGAGTGAAAGAAAGAGGGATTTCCTGAGTCATGGGGAATGGACATTCAAAATCGAATTGAAAATACTTTTATTAAGTACCTACTATGTGCAAGGTATTCTGCTACGCTATGAAGAAACAAAATAGTCCTTTCCTTCTGGGAATTCACATTTCACAGGATTTATCTGAACTTTTGACAGAAAAGATGATTTTCAAATTAGAAACAAAGCCAATTCTGCCTAATAACTTTTAAAATTCATTTAGTTGATTCAGTATTTTTTTAAATAAATCAAGCTGGCTGCTTGGGTTCAGTTAGTCAAAAGGCCATGTGAGTGATATTTTTTCTCACAATGTCAGGGCTAAAAGGGATCTTGGAGCTCTCTTCATTCAATTCTCTAATTTTTAAAGAAGAAATCTAAATGGTTAATTGATTTAAGGTTATGGATTTAATTATTGGTGGAAGACAAATCACTACAAATTCTTCTACCAAGAAGTGCAGAGCTTTTCCCTTATGTCTACACAGGTCACTTTTATTCTATTATTTAGTCTATTTCATTTGAAACCCAAAACTGAAATGAAAACAAAAAAAAAAAATCATCAAGATTCTGCTCACATGCAAATGAAAATTGATCTTAAATCTTTGAAAAAAATCATTTGAATTTAACCTTTTTAATATTTTCATAATGTTTGAAGAAACATTTTCTTTTGTTATTTTCAAAATTATTTTTGAAAAATAAACATTTCTCCTCTTTCTTAATTTAAATATTCCAAGGTAGTGTTAAAATTTAAGACAGAATAGTAAGTAATAGACTATGATAGAAAAAATGAAAGATGACAAAATAACCTCACTAAAACGTAACTTAAATTACCACCAAATTCAGAGTAGTATGCTATAGAGAAATGCATGATTTTAGATCAGGAAATCAGATTTAGATCAGAAGACATGGGTTCAGCCCTAACAACCCTTCCTATATCTACTTGAGTGGCCTTGAATGAATCATTTATATTAACTTTTAGCTTTATCATGTGTAAAAAGGAGGCATTTGGGATAATTGACCTCTAAGATCCTTTGTAGCTCTAAATCTATGAATGCAAAAACTAGATAAAATCTTTACATGGATCTAGGTACAATCCATTGTAATACATCCAACAAAGGTATTTTGTGATCACATGAATGTAAATATGGCAGAGTGGTCTGGTAAAGAGCCAGCTTTGGATTCAGTAAGATTTAATTTCATATATCACTTCTTATATACACTGGCCAAAGAAGATATTTAACCTTTTCAGTGTTCCAGTCACCTAAAAATTATAAATTTCTGAAAGCTATCAGTTTAGGAAAAAGTTTCTCATCTGGCAGTTCCTTAAAGCAATGAAATCACTATCTCAGTCTTTGCACTTTTGAGGGAAACCACATGGCAAATTCGAGCATGAGTATATGCACAAATTTATACAATTTCACCTTTATATTTTCCTGGAAAAAATATTCTCTGCACTACCTGAACTCAGTATGAATGAAATAAGAATTATCCCACATCGATTTTTTAGCTCACTTAAAGCAACATTTGTTTTAATATTTCACCTAATTTATTAACCCTTTTGTCTTTGTATTTGATGACTAGAAGTTTATTTTTGGTCTTTACCTCTTATTACCTCGAAAAATATCACTTCCCACCTTGGTCATAGGGTTTTGATTTTTTCGAAGTTAGGCACACAGTCTTAATTTCTCCTTGGAAACAATTTTAGAATGAAAATCCCCATGAAGGATGGATAGCCACTGTTTCCCGAGCCAGCCAGAATGCAGTAGCTTATTACCAGGAGTAATAAACTTAAGGAGTTTCATTGTTCCTCCTGCCATAGGTCACAGGTTATTTCTGGGCAGTATAAGTAAGTGACAGGGAAGCAAAGGACAGAACCAAGTGATGGGACTTGGTGGAAAGTGGACAAGGAGACTTAAAATGACTAATTATTGCTGTTATCTCAGAATTTTAAACTACATTGCCACTGTTACAATGCCAATAAAATAAGTGGGTTTTGTTGTTGTTTTCTTTTCTTTCCTTTTTTTAAAAACATGAAGATAGAGGAAACTCATGAAATATTCTTTTTTATAAGCCCCCATTACATCAAGGAATAGTGCTCTAACAACAAGGCACCAAATAAAGCCCTTTATTGAATAGTAAAAGAAGGATGATATTGATATGTTTTTTTCTGGTCAAGAAATTTCTTCATAACAATCTTTGGTACCCAGTGCTCTAAAATGCTCATGACTTACTAATGGCTTTTTAATCTCATCATCTGTAATGTTAGAGTTTTTAAATCTATTTACTTCTATTCCCTGACTTGCATCAGAGACAAAAGTAGGCATTTACTGGCTTTGTGTTACATTTTTTTATTAGATTAAAATGTGCTCAGACTTTTGCATCGGCAGCTTAACTTAAAGGTTCTGAAGGGAAGGGGTGAGTAAGGTCACTGAATTAGTTGACTCAGGGAGGGCCACAAGGAAATTTTCTTCCTCTGCCTAAATATTAATGTTGTTTTGCAGAAGTGTACTTGCTCTCCAAATACTCCAGTGTGAATGTAGTCAGTTTCCTTATTGTTTTTCTAACATTTTAATTGATCAGATTTATTTAAAAAGTGCCTTCCAATATCTTATTTACATTACTATAATGTAATTCTTTGAGGACATAAATTGTTCTTGAGTTAATTTGAGATATCTATTATTCTTATATTTGTAGACTGTCTCCTTTCCTTAAGTGTACTAAAAGTAAGAGAGGCCTGGGAGTTAGAAGACCTGTGTTCTATTCCTGACCATTCTATTAAGTTACTGTGTGACCTTGGCCAAGTTGCGTGAAGTCTCAAACGTTCAAATTCCTCATTTGTAAAATGGGGAGCTAGACCACTTTTTCTCTAAGGTCCTTCTCAGGTCTAAAATTTAATGGCTTTAAATAGTGTGAAGCCACTGAATTTGCAACTTTATACTAATTGTGGTTCTTGGGAGTTGCCCACAGATTTCCTATAAAAATCCACTAACAGGATAGGAAATTGCATCTACACAATGAGAATCATGTGTGGTAAATATACTTGGATAAAAATATTTAGAATAATATTTTCGAGTTCCTATTGCTTGTTGGGTTGTGTAGCAAGGACGCTTAAAGTCACAGGCCCCTCTTCTGATGGAGCAAGTAGATTAGCTCAAAAACCAGCTCCAAAAGAGATGTTGCAAAACTTCTTTGCCAAAAAGAATCATTGCTGGAATAATTATCTATCCGCTTTGAGTTGGAAATTTTGAAAGACAACTAAGTTTTATACCTATGTCATGGCACATTTTGAGGGAATTCTCTATATTTTAGTTCCAACTTTCAATAAAATTGAAGAGAATCCAATTTTTGGAATCTTTTACAAAAATAAAAAAATTAGGAAAGTACTTTACAGATTATCTTTAGAAATCTGTATTTTTTTTCATTTTACTGATAATTTATAGAGGAGTTTAATTACAAATTATCTATATGTGTGCATGATATATCTTTGAGTGGTAGTTAAATATTAGGTAAAAGCTCTTTCACCGTACTGTAATATGCCTTCATTTTATGTGTATGGAAATTAATACTCAAAATACTTGCTAAAAGTCAGAGCTATAGTAGATTGAGCAATGAGGCAGACATAATCTCTTGTATTATCTGTCACATAACCAACAAGAAATAAGTAATTTTGAACTCAAGAGCACAGGAATCCGATGACGTGAATTTTGATCAAATTTTATAACTGATATAAAGCTTTAACAGAAAGAAGCAAACATGGTTCTGAAAAAACTTCTAGAACTTCAGAACCCACAAAATAGCAAAGGGAAGCAGGGATCCAGCCCAGGACAGCCTGGATGGTCACGGGATGAGGTCTATCGAGCATGGAATCGGGGTGGGGGGGGGGAGCAGAGCTCAGCATGGGAGGCAGTAGGACCAGCCAGATCAGGAGCCAGGCAGAACAGGACCTAGCACCCTGAATCAGTGAGCTGTAGCAGTCACCAGACTTCTCAACCCACAAATACCAAAGACAACAGAGAATGTTAGGGGTAAAAGCTTCGGGTGACAGAGTTCGAGGTTCTGCCACCGCCCCAGGGGAAGCGGGGAAGATGCAGCTACAGAGCTGCAGTTACTTCCGTCCCCAGGCCCACGTGGTGGGAGGAATTAAGTGGAGGATAAGAGTAGGAGTGAAGAGCCTGCTGAAGGTTTGCATCAAGTCCAGGTTGGTGGTTCTTGAGGAAGAAGGAGTGCTGGGGTGGCAGAGCTGGCTATATAGAAATAGCTCTGAAATCAATGGTGTATCCCCTCAAGCTTGGAACAAAGTACTCTTTGCTCTAAAAGCAGTCATACCCCGATGAAAAACTCAAGGATCAAGTAATTCGGCTGGGAACATGGCCAGGCAGCGAAAATGCACCCAGATTCAGTCTCAGACTTTGGAATCATTCTTTGGAGACAAAGAAGACCAAAACATATGGCCTGAAGAAGTCAACAAAGTGCAAGAGCCTACACCAAAAGCCTCCAAGAAAAACATGAACTGGTCTCAGGCCATGGAAGAGCTCCAAAAGGAATTGGAAAAGCAAGTTAGAGAACTAGAGGAAAAATTGGGACGAGAAATGAGAAGGATGCAAGAAAACCATGAAAAGCAAGTTAATGACTTGCCAAAGGAGACCCCCAAAAATACTGAAAAAATAGTGAAGAAAACAGCACGTTAAAAAACAGACTAACTCAAATGACAAAAGAGCTTCAAAAAGCCAATGAGGAGAAGAATACCTTGAAAGGCAGAATTAGCCAAATGGAAAAGGAGGTCCAAAAGACCACTGAAGAAAATGCTACCTTAAAATTGAGATTGGAGCAAGTGGAAGCTAGTGACTTTATGAGAAATCAAGATATTATAAAACAGCACCAAAGGAATGAAAAAAATGGAAGACAATGTGAAATATCTCATTGGAAAAACCACTGACCTAGAAAATAGATCCAGGAGAGAGAATTTAAAAATAATTGGACTACCTGAAAGCCATGATCAAAAAAAGACCTAGATATCATTTTTCAAGAAATTATCAAGGAGAATTGCCCTGATATTCTAGAGCCAGAGGGTAAAATAGAAATTGGAAAAATCCACAGATCGCCTCCTCAAATAGATCCCAAAAAGAAAAGTCCTAGGAACATTGTTGCCAAATTCCAGAGCTCCTAGATCAAGGAGAAAATACTGCAAGCAGCCAGAAAGAAACAATTTGAGTATTGTGGAAACACAATCAGAATAACTCAAGATCTAGTAGCTTCTACATTAAGAGATTGAAGGACTTGGAATAGGATATTCTGGAGGTCAATGGAGCTAGGATTAAAACCAAGAACCACCTACCCAGCAAAACTGAGTATCATGCTCCAAGAAAAACTATGGACTTTCAATAAAACAGTGGACTTTCAAGCTTTCTCAGTGAAAAGACCACAGCTGAATAGAAAATTTCGTTTTCAAACACAACAATCAAGAGAAGTATGAAAAGATAAACAAAAAAGAAAAATCATAAGGGACTTACTAAAGTTGAATTGTTTTGTTTACATTCCTACATAGAAAGATGATGTGTATGATTCATGAGACCTCAATATCATAGTAGCTGAAAGGAATATGCATATAAATATATACATATATACACACATAAATATATGTGTGTATACATATATATATATATACACATATGTGTGTGTCTATGTATGTATATACGTAGGTATACACACACACACACACACACACACACTACGGTCACAGGGTGAGTTGAATATGATGGGAGGATATCTCAAAAAATAAAATCAATTTAAGGGATAAGAGAGGAATATATTGAGAGAGGGAGAAAGGGAGAGATAGAATGGGGTAAATTATCTCACATAAAAGTGGCAAGAAAAGTGGTTCTGTAGGAAGGGAAGTGGGGGCAGGTGAGGGGGAATGAGTAAATCTTGCTCTCATTGGATTAGACCTGAGGAGGGAATACCATACACATTCAACTGGGTATCTTACCCCACAGGAGAGAAGGAGGAAGAAGATAAAAAGGGGGGATGATAGAAGTGAGGGCAGATGGGGGAGGAGGTAATCAAAAACAAACACTTTCAAAAAGGGACAAGTTCAAGGGAGAAAATTCAGTAAAGGGGGAGATGTTTGGAAGGAGCAAATCATAGCTAATCTTTCACAACATGAGTATTGTGGAAGGGTTTTACATAATGATATGCATGTGGCCTATGTTGAATTGCTTGCCTTCTTAGGGAGGGTGGGTGGGGGGGGAAGAGGGGAGAAAATTTGGAACTCAAAGTTTTAAAAACAGACATTCAAAAACAACAACAACAAAAAAGTTTTTGCATGCAACTAGGAAATAAGATACACAGGCAATGGGGCATGGAAATTTATCTTGCCCTACAATTGAAGAAGTGAAAGGGTGTTGGGAGGGGAGTGGGGTGACTGATGGGAGGGCTGACTGGGGAATGGGGCAAGCAGAATATATGCCATCTTGGAGTGGGGGGATGGTAGAAATGGGGAAAAAAATTGTAATTCAAACTTTTGTGAAAATCAATGCTGAAAACTAAATATATTAAATAAATTAAAAAACAAACAAACAAACAAATAAATAAATAAGTAAATAAAAGAAAATTAAAAACAGAAAGAAGCAGACACTAAAATGAGGCATAGTAGAGATATGTTTAAAATACAAGTATTTTAATTTTAATAGGTATATGTGTTGGCAAGCAAAATGTCCTTTGTTTTCTTTGAGTGACTCTGCATATTTCATTGAGCCTTGCTGGTTGCTGGGCCCCAGGACCAGAGCCCTATTAGGTGTGGAACCTATGTGGGTGGTCAGACTGGTGACTGGCATGGGCCCAGGATGAGGCTGGCTATGGGGAGGTGTTGACTCCAGAGCCATGCCCTATTGGGTGTTCACCTCATCTATGTGGTTGTGAGCCTCCCAGGTTCCTGGGGGGAGGAGCCAACTCAAAAATCAATCACTAGAGCCTGGGCTCTGGTCCATCAGATGACGCTTGATGATGTCAAAAGCTCTATAAGAGGAGAGAAGACAGCTTGAAGATCCCTTTTTCTTTGGGAGCATCAGTGGTGGTGAGTGTGACTCTGGGCCAGCCCTTGTTCCGAGCTCCCGGGCTGAACCTAGTTGTTGGTTACTATGAATTGTATTGGGTCTGTCTGTTGATGTTTGTAATTTGTTTGTATTTTGTTCTGACGTTCACGGTGCTTGCTTTTTCCCCTGAACAAATGAATGTTCTGAAGCTCAGTGTGCTGGTCTCTTCCCCTGAAGTAAGTGAATGAATTTGTATTTGGTCTGTGTGTTGATGCTTGTAATTTGTTTGTATTTTGTTCTGAAGTTCAGGGTGCTTGCTTTTTCCCCTGAGCTAACTGAATGCTGTCTGTATGCTGGATTAAAGTAAGCTTGTCAACCCCCTCACCTTGCTTTCCTTGGTTAAGCAGATCAAAAGAACCTGTGCTTTCCCAGCGTGCCGGCAGCTTTCTGTGTGCTGGCTGTGGGTGGATCTTACACCCCCACAGAAGCTGCTAGCCAGATTGTTAAAACAGTATATGAGCCTAGTACATATTTATCATGAAATGTTCCACCTGTTATATCCATGTACTGAGAAGTAATTCTTCATATTTAAAATGACGATCTTAAGTCATAGAAGATCCAATATCCTCAAAGAATCTTTTTATTGATTACAAAATAGTGAAATTCACAAAGTTGAGAAGTGGCAAAATTTACTTTAGAAAGATATTACAAAAGAGTTAAACAAAGAAAAAACCTTTCTCATTCAAAAGTTTTACTAATCATAATTGTCCTCAACATTTGGACTAACAGAGGTTTTACTCTGTTTGGGGAGGAAGAATGTTTCTTTCTTTTCATTTTGTTTGGCTTGCTTTCTGCTTGTCCTGAATTCAGATAATTTATTTAGAATGAATTCACTGCCTCACTTTTCATATGCAATAGTTTTGATGTCTTCACTAACATATGATTTCTTAAGGAATATAACTATATTTGTTCATTATACTTTTACACACTGGTCTACCAACATTACATAAAATAGAGGATTCTCTAGAATGGGCTTGTGATGAGAATGGACACCAGAAGAATCCCCAAGTGACCTTTTATGGTCTTTTAAAATAAGATGGTTATAAGCAGAGAATGGCTCAGAGTGCTATCTGGGGAAAAATAGAGACAGAGCTAAGCATAGAGTAGTATGGCACTTTGAACAAAATTTTTTACTTTGATCATGAGGGAGGGGTGAGAGAGAAAGAGAAAGAGAGAGAGAGAGAGAGAGAGAGAGAGAGAGAGAGAGAGACAGACAGAAAGACAGAGACAGACAAGAGACAGAGACAGAGACTAATTGGGGGATAGGGGAAAGCACATGAAACAGAGTGCAGCAGTAAGGCAGTTGTAAAGACCTATAATTATTAAGTGTGCAACAGTTGGATAAATGACAAGGCCCAAATGTCTTTGACTTATATCAGTAGGGGAGATGACAATGTGCAAGGGTCTAGAGGATTCACAGGCAAAACAGATGGTAAGACCTTCATGACTTTAGGATGCAATGTCAGGGAAAATGATAAGGCCTGATGGTCTTCTATCATCCAGGGCACTAACTGTATTTCACAGCTTTGTGTCATCTTGAAATATTCACAGCGTTCAAAAAAATTAAAACTTCTACAAAATAGGAAAAGGTCTTTCGCTCTTCTGTTTTAAACTTGAGCAAAATTTTGTTTGGCTCAAAATGTTCTTTGGCCTCCATTATAAAATGATGGTCTATAATAAGAGCCAATAGTTTCTCTTCACTATGAAAATAGTTGGAGAGTGTACTGAAGAAATCATAGACCATCATAGTAGTCCTACATGATAATTATCTTATGTGAATTCACTGAATGAGTCAAATTTTAATGAATTGCCATATTTCAAAGTCAAGAAATACCCCAGAAGTTATATTTTTCACACTTGTATCTCATTTATTCCCTCCTCAAGTCAAATCCGGTGAAAGCAAGATTCACTCAATTCACCTCACCTGCCCCCTCTTCCCTTCAAACAGAATTGCTTTATCTTCCCACTTTTATGTAACGTAATTTGTCCCATTCAATCTCTCCCTTTCTCCCTCTATCAATATATTCCTCTCTCATCCCTTAACGTTAATTTTTTTTAAATATCATCCCTTCATATTCAACTCAGCATGTTCCCTCTGTATATATATATATATGTATATATATATATATATATATATATATATATATATATATATATATATATATATATATATACAGAGAGTGGGGGGTATGTCATTCTTGGTTTTAATCATAGCTCCATTGACCTCCAGAATACCATATTCCAAGCCCTTCGATCCCTTAAGGTAGAAGCTGGAGATCTTGTGTTATCCTGATGGTGTTTCCACAATAATCAAATCATTTCTTTCTGGCTGCTTGCAGTATTTTATCCTAGATCTGGGAGCTCTGGAATTTGGCTACAATATTCCAAGGAGTTTTCTTTTTGGGATATTTTTCAGGAGGTGATCGGTGGATTCTTTCAATTTCTATTTTTCCCTCTGGCTCTAGAATATCAGGGCAGTTCTCTTTGATAATTTCTTGAAAGATGATATCTAAGCTCTTTGTTTGATCATGTCTTTCAGGTAGTAATATAATTTTTAAATTGTCTCTCCTGCATCTATTTTCCAGGTCAGTGGCATTTCCAATGAGATATGTCACATTGTCTTCCACTTTTTCATTCCTTTGGTTCTGTTTTATAGTATCTTGAGTTCTCATAAAGTCACTACCTTCCACTTGCCCCAATCTAACTTTTAATGTAGTATTTTCTTCAGTGGTCTTTTGGACCTGCTTTTCCATTTGGGCAATTCTGCCTTTCAAGGCATTCTTCTTTTTAAGGCTGTTTTGCCATTTGAGTTAGTCTATTTTTTAAGGTTTTGTTTTCGTCAGTTTTTTGGGGGTCTCCTTTAGCAAGTCATTGACTTGTTTTTCATGGTTTTCTTGCATCATTCTCATTTCTCTTCCGAATTTTTCCTCTACTTTTCTAATATGCTTTTCCAAATCCTTTTTTGAGCTCTTCCATGGCCTGAGACCAGTTCATTTTTTTCTTGGAGTCTTTTGATGTAGGCTTTTTTACTTTGTTGACTTCTTCTGGCTGCATGTTTTGGTGTTCTTTGTTACCAAAGAAAGATTCCAAAGTCTGAGTCAGTTTTTGCTGCCTGCTCATGTTCCCAGCCAACTACTTGACCCTTGAGTTTTTTGTCAGGGTATGACTGCTTGTAGAGTAGAGAGTACTGTGTTCTAAGCTTGAGGGAATGCACTGTTGTTATCAGAGCTCTTTCTATACATCCAGTTCTGCCACATCAGTGCTCCTTCTCCCCCAAGAACCGCAAACCCGTACTGGACTCAGATATTAAGCAAGCTCTGCACTCCAGCTAGGATAGGCCACTTAATTCCTCCCACCAGGTGGGCCTGAGGCTGGAAGCAACTACAGCTGTAACTCTGCAGCTGCCCTACCCCTGCTGCCCCTGGGGTGGTGGCCCGAACCGTGAACTCCTTTCACTGTGTCCCCTGCAGATTTTCCCACTAATCTTCTCTGTTGTCTTTGGTGTTTGTGGGTTGAGAAGTCTGGTAACTGACACAGCTCATTGATTCAGGGCACTAGGGCCTGTTCTGACCAGTTCCCAGTCTGGTTGGTCCAGGTACAGCCTACCACTGGGCTCTGCCCTGCTCTGCTCCCAGTTACCTGTGATAGACCTTACCCAGTGACCATCCAGGTTGTCCTGGGATGGAGCCCTACTTCCCCCTGCTATTTTGTGGATTCTGCAGTTCTAGAATTTGTTCAGAGCCATTTTTATAGGTTTTTGGAGGGACCTGGGGGGAGCCACTCAATCCCTGCTTTACAGCTGCCATCACCAATCTGATTTTTAAGCAGTATTTTCTTCAGTGGTCTTTTGGACCTCATTTTCCATTTGGCTAATTCCGCCTTTCAAGTTATTCTTCTACTCAGTTTTTTTTTGAGCTCTTTTGGCATTTGGGTTAGTCTATTCTTTAAGGTGTTATTTTCTTCAGTATTTTTGTGGGATGCTTTAGCAAGTCGTTGACTTGCTTTCATGTTTTTTTTTTCATCATTCTCATTTCTCTTCCCAATTTTTCCTCTATTTCTCTTACTTGCTTTTCTAAATCCATTTTGAGCCCTTACTTAGCCTTAGAACAATTCATATTTTTATTGGAGGCTTTTGACATAGGTTCTTTGACTTTGTTGAATTCTTCTGGCTGTATGTTTTGGTCTTCTTTGTCACCAAAGAAAGATTCCAAAGTCTGAATCTGAATCTGAGTCTGTTTGCACTGCTTGGCCATGTTCCCAGCCAACTACTTGACCCTTGAACTTTTTGTCAGGATATGACTGCTTGTAGAGTAGAGAGTACTTTGTCCCAAGCTTTAGGGTCCAAGCATTGTTGTTTTCAGAGCTACTTCTACTCCACCATCACTGCAAGCTCTGTCAGCTTACCCTCCCTCCATCCCCAGGAACTGCCAACCAGGACTGCAATCCAGATCCAAGCAGGGCACAGCAAAAGAACCTGCCTCTGTGCCCACAAACCATTCCTTGCACTCCCACTCTGATCCATGGCTTGATTCCTCTCGCCGTGTGAGCCAGGAACTTGGAAAGCAGCTGGGGCTGGAGCTCTGCAAGCTGCCTCAGGAGCTCCCTGCTGCTTGTACCACCATGGCTCTGCCACCACTGCATCACCTTCCCCAACCCCAGAGATGGATCCAAACCACTCTCACCTCAATCCCACTGTTTCCCATTAACCTGCTGTTTGGCATTTGTGGGTTGAGAAATCTGATAACCGCCACAGCTCAAAATTGCCCTAAGGCCTTTTTCAGCTGGTGAACTCCCAGTCTGGTCTGTCCTGGTGAGACCCACCACTGAGCTGCACTTTAGTCCCAGCACCATGCAGTAGACCCTTCCCAGAGACGATCCTGTCTCTCCTTGGTTGGAGACCTGTTTCCCTCTGCAATTTCTTGGGTTCTGAAGCTCTAGAATTTGTTCAGAAGCAATTTTACAGGTGTTCGGAGGGATTTGGGGGAGAGCTTAAGCAAGTCCCTGCTTTCCAGCCACCATCTTGGTTCCACCCTAAATAATATTTTAAAAGCATCAGTAACTTATCACTGGTATTACACACTTCCAAGACACTGCTACTTAAAACATCAAAGCATGATGCATTTTGTAAAACTGCTGAATTGACATTGCATTCAACTTGGATCTTACTGTTGTTTTTCAAAGTCCTTATCTTTTAACAAGTCAGGTCAAGGGCTGCAATGTTCCTCAAGGTGATTGCCATTTTATTCTTCAAGAAGTACAACAGTAATTACAAAGATCACTTCCCTTAGGATGTCCAGCCCCAACTAAGACACATGGAAGCACCCAAACTCTTACATTTATAAGATTTCTTCTAAGATTGGAAATGTCCATCTCAGGATCACCATTTGACAATATATGCACAAGAAAGAAACACAAAGGAAAAGATATAGCTAGATTTTGAGAAATCATCTTCAACTCATGTAGGTCAACATATGTATTCCATATGTAAGCAATTCATCTTTTTTGCTGGAATCGGAGAAGGCATTTCAGGAAGAGGGTCAAAATACTATGGAGGCTCCATTCCATGGGGAGATTCAGCAAATTGGAAGAGAGAGGTAGGACGGTTAGAGGAATATGAAGGGTGTGCTGAAACAGGTTCCAGGACTCTACTGTTAAATTATCATTGTGATTATGTACTTCTTAAAAATCACCAAACATTATAAATCAGGGCTAGAAATGTTGCATTACAAATTGTCTGGTCATAAGAAAATATTAATAATGCAGATCAAAATAAAAGTCATATCTCAAATGCTTTTTTTTTTCTTCCTTGGAGATCCAGTTTTTAAACATAACAGCAAACTCCGGGTAGTATTCCTTTTAAAGTATGTTGAATGCATAACTCTTCCTAGCTATGTCAGTCTTCTTACAAATAGTGATCTTCCTGTTCTACTATCCAAGGGAACAAAGAATTCTTCAACATCCTTGAGTGCTAAGCCTTTGAGTACTGAGCTAGAATAAATGACCATATTGAAGAACTCAGATTGAAGGCTGAGGACTCTAATGAAATTGCCTGTAATTGACAAGCAACAATTCCTTCTAGCTCATGAAGCTCAAAGTAGATTAAAAACCATGTGTTTCTTCAACTTTACCTGAATCACCACACTAAATGTTCTCCACATTTTACCCTCCACCAAAATAGAGAGTTGGTCATTTCAACTCACTCCAACCTTGCCCCAAACATTTGCCTTAGACTGATTTCAATTAAACCAACGGAAAATGGCTATTAATATCACATAAACACATCACAAAATACCACATAAATCAATCAATTCCACATTATATTTATTGTGGTAAAATCACTTAGGTTTCTATCAGGGCATAAATGAACAATACAAAAATAGAACTCATTATTGTAACCAGGCATTGTTGAATCTTGTATTTACAAATGATATCTGAATGCTAAGAATTTTCCCTTTGGTGCTTGCTTTTATTCTGCATTCCCAAGGCATTGCTACTAGCTAAATTCTCTCACCAATATCTTGACTGTAGGGGAATTGCTCACATTTAAATGATACATTGAGTTGTGCAAGGTATTTTTGAGATCAGATGAGATATTTGTAAAATATGCTTAGCGTAGTACCCAGCACATAGTAGGTGATTCCAAAGTCTGAGTCTGAATCTTAGTCCATTTTAGCTGCCTGGCCATGTTCCCAGCCAACTATATATATATATATATATATATATATACATATATATATATATATATATATATATATACACATACACACACACACACACATATATATATATATATGTGTGTGTGTGTGTGTGTGTGTGTGTGTGTGTGTGTGTGTATTTGTGGCCCTTGCCCTTGCCCTCTCCCATGCCTGGGAGGTAAAAGTGTATGTTTATCCTTCTTTTACACATGAGAAACCTGAGTTTCAGAGAAATAAAATGACTTACATACAACTAATAAATGTCACAGCTATGGGACTGGAAACTAATTGATCATTAGTTTTGATTGATCATTACTATATGTTGAGCTGAGTGAGTCTTAATAAGTTCACCAATCTATTCCATTGGGCATAATCCATCTACTGTGCATTGCTTGAGTATTTTCAGTGTGTGAGTTTGGGTTCCTTAAGCATGTGAATTCAGTTGCCTATGACCACACACTTCCTTGAAATTGCCTACCATTGGATTTTACAGGGGATGTTAATAAAAGATATTTCTCTAACTGATGAAAAACTGATGTTAGTAGCACCAACCATTCAGGAGTGAAATGCACCTGCATAATCACTATGCAATTTCTATAAAAGAGCTACTCTGATTGTCATACATATCATTGTCTCCTGAAGAGCCCCAGATGCCATATATTGGCATAAAAAATTGCTACATGTTAAAAAAAAACTTTCTGACATAATTTTTCTCTATAAAAAGAACTTTTTGCAATCATAATCTTTTAAGCACTCACAGTCTAAGGGAGGGAAAAATGCAAACTATTCTGAACAAATAGCATAAAAGCAAAATAAATTGGAGGTAATCTCAGAGGGGAGGAACTAATAGTAATAAGGAGAATTGAGAAAGGCCTCCTGTAGAAGATGGTCTTCAGATGAGATTTGGAGGAATCCAGGCAAGTGAAGAGGCAGATATAAGGAGGGAGAGAGTTCAATGCCAGTGAGTCAGATGATAAAGTGTCAATGGAGCTAGAAAAAGCAAGGATGCTAGAACCATTAGTTTAAAGAGTATGGGGGTGGGGGAGTAAGTTATAAGAAATCTACAGTGTATGTGGGGGGATGGAGCAAGATGGTGGAGTACAGACTGGGCCCCATCTGAAGTCTCTCAACTGACCCCTATAAACAACTATAAAATAATCCCTCAAATCAAATTTTGGAGTGGAGTGTCAGCCAAAAAATCAATGGAAGATGTATTTTCAGCCTAAGACAATTGAGGAGGTCTGTAGGAGAAGTCTGTTGCATTGGAGTGGCTGAAAGGTCAGAGTGTGGCAGCATCAGCTTCAAAAGTTCTTATCCCAGGCACAATAAGGGCGCTAAACAACTTGTCAGAAGGAGATTACGTGGACTCTTTACTGGCACTGATTAACATGTCTAGCACTTGTGGCCTCAGGGGAGATAGGTAAAGCCTCCAGCACAAACTAGGAGAACAGTGACCACATGTTTCCCAGCATAACATCACCTTGAGAGTACAGAAAACTTGCAGTCTCCAATAACTAACTCTAAAATTAGCACCCTGATAAGGCTTAAAGATTGGCACAATGCCTCCCCAACACCAAGTGAGTAAAGCTTAATATTAACATAATGTTCAAACTGAAGAAAAATGCTTGGAAAATGAGCAAACAACAACAACAGAAAGAACTTAACATTAAGAAGCTACTCCGGTGGAAGGGAAGACCAAGGCATAAACTGAGAAGAATTAAATAGGAAATGTGAATTGGATCCCAGACCAGTGTGAGTTCCTGGAAGCATTAAAGTAAGAGATGATTGGTAGAAGAAAAATTGGGAAAAAAGAATGAGAGTGGTGCAAGAAAATTTTACCAAGAGAATTAACTGCATAGTAAAAGAGATGTAAAAAGTACTAAAAAATTAAAACAAAGAATTGGCCTAATGCTATAAAAGGCACAAAAATCCAAAGAAGAAAAGAATTCCTTCAAAAGTAGAATACGGCAAATCAAAAAGGAGGTTAGAAAAATTACTGAAGAAAAGAACTCTTAAAAAGGAGATTTTGTCAAATGGAAAAGGGGGTACAAAAACTCACCAAAGAAAACAATTCCTGAAAAATTAGAAATGAGAATTCAAGAAAAAATAAAACTAAGTCAAAACTATGAAAAAGTTGAAGAAAATTTCAAATGTCTCTTTGGAAAAACAACTCACTTGGACAATAGATTGAATAGATATAATTTAAGAATTATTTGGAGAGGATTCAAGGAAGATGGCAGAGTAGGTCAGAGAATCCCCTGCTCTCCAGATTTCCCCCACAAAAAAGACAAAATAGTGCCTCAAGGTGAATATAGAATATTAAAAATAAACAAGAGTTTGGGCAGAACAGTTGTCTTCCTGGAACAACCAAGAGAAGATCCAAAGAAAAATCCCAGTACCAACGTTTGGTCCCTGTGAATTCTCAACACTTGCAGACTAGTTCTGCTGAAGTAGCAAGGGAAAAGCCCTGTGACTAGCTGGGTTGGGAGGCAGCCTCAGTCCCAGACACAGGAATTTTCATCTCTGGCACAATGTGGGGACTCATTGTCTGAGCAAGGGAAGATTGTGGAAACAACTGCTGATAAGGAACATCAGGCCCAGCTGTGCTGCCAAGACAGGCCCCCCCTAGGTGAGAAGGACCCAGCACACAGCTGTTGAGTGCAGAAGCAAGGGGGTAGGGATGCTGCAGGCTATGGATACTTACAGGATGATGGAGTTCTCTTTCCAGATTCCAGGCTGGAGGGGAGAACTACTGAAGGAGGATCTGAGGCCTGTGGCACCATCCACCATGCCCTAGGATTAGAGTTGATTACAATAATAAGCTGATACAAATGATTTAAAAAATGTGCAGGCAAAGTAGAAAGAACACACCTACAGAAAGTTGCTATGAGAATAGAGCAGACCACGGTTCATCTTCAAGAAAGATACTGAAGCAAAAAAATCCTCTCCTGCCCCAAAGAGTAATGTCAAATGGTCACCTGCCAAAAGAGAATTCATAGAGGAACTTTAAAAGGACTTTGAAAATAAAACGAGAGAGAGTGAGGGAAAAAAATATTAAAAAATAAGAATGACCTAAGAAAAATAAGATTATGAAAAGAAATTCAAGAACCTGGAAAAGGAGATCCAAAACCTTAAGAAAGAAAATACTCCCAGAAAACTGGAATTTGTCAAGGGAAAGCCAGCAACATTATAAAAGACCAAGAAAAAAAATAAAGCAAAATATAAAGAATGAAAAACATAGAAGACAATATGAAACATCTCATACAAAAAACAACTTTAAAAAAAGAAAAACAACTGATCTGGAGAACAGGTCAAGAATCAAAAACATAAGAATAATCAGATTACCTGAAAGTTACAAAAAAGGGAAAAAAAAGTAATCTTGACATAATAATATAAGGGAAAATAAAAGAAATTTGCCTGGAAGCATTAGAACAAGAAGGGATAGCAGAAATAAAAAAAAAATCCCTTGATCACCACTGGAACAAGATCCTACAAGAAATCTTGCAGTAATATCATTGTCAAATTGTGCAACATCCAGCTCAAAGAGAAAATAATACGAGCACCAAGAAAAAATAGATTTTAAATATGTCAGAGCCACAATTAGAATCACAAAGACCTAGCATCAGTGACAGTAACAGGTCACAAGTCTTGAAACAGTACACATTGAAACTCAAAAGAACTAGGCTTGTGGCCAAAAATAACATTTAGCATAATCCTAAATAGGATAATATTTACCATAATCCTAAATAGGAAAAAATGTATATTTAATGAATTGTCACACTTTCAGAATTTTGTTGCAAAAAATAACCTTAACTTAATAGAAAATTTGACAGACAAGATCCAAGACAAATATGACATACACATCAAAGAATAATTACAATGGACTCAGTAAGATTAGACTGCTTACTTTTTTCTATGAGGAAAGATAAACTCCATGTCTAAGATCGTTATTAGTAACTGGTAGTTTGAAAGAAAGATTGAGGTAGAGCTGAGCATGATGTAACTCTAAAAAGTAAAACCATTTAGGAACAGTGGGAAAGATTAATTATCTTATTCAAAAGAACTGTAGAATTTTCTTGAAATAGAAATGTATTCCTCTATATTTTGAATCTTCTCTTACTTTTGCTGTGCACATGGCAATGCTTTTGTTTCTTAATTTTGTATTTAAGTTTAGAATGTTACTTTTTTTCTTTTCTTATTGAATATATATGTTTGATTATTTAAATTTAAAATGAATTAATAAAAAGAAAGAAAAAAAGAATTATTGGATTACCAGAAAACCATGATCAAAATAAAAAAAGGACCCAGATATAAAGTTCAAGAAATTATCAAGGAAAACTACTCTAATATCCTACAAGCAGAGGGTAAAATATAAATTTAAAGAATCAAATAATTGGGTCCTGAAAGAGTTCCAAATATGAAAAATCCAAGGAATATTATAACCAAATTCTAGATCTCCCAGGTCAAAGAGAAACTATTTCACATAGCCATAAGTAAAAGAAAATACAATGAAAATATAATGAAGTAGCTGTCAAGAACACTGAAAATTAGCAGGTTCCACATTAAAGGAGGTGAGGGCTTGGAATACAATACTACAGAGGACAAAGGAGCTAGCAGTACAACCAAGAATAATGTATGCAGCAAAACTGCCTATAATATTTTAGGGGAAAAATAGATATTTCACAAAACAGAGGATTTCCAGGCATTTGTAATGATAAGACTAGAGCTCAGTGGAAACTTACATTCAAACAGAGGACTCAAGAGAAGCATTAAAAGGTAATCATAAAAGAGTAATCCTAAGGGACTTAATGGAGTTAAGCAGTTTACATTTTTATATGCATTTAACTCCTAAGAACTTGATCATTATTAGGGCACTTAGCAGGAATCTGCAAAGAAAGAGGGAGCACCAATGAGCTGATTAAGTTAGGATAATCTCAAAAGAAAAAAAAAACATGTAGGGATGAGAAAGAAGGATGCCATTGGTGAAGGGGGAGGAGGGAGGTAGCACTGGGCAAATTTTCATATATGAAGGAGTTACACAAGAACATGGTTTTTGTATCAAAGAGGAAAATGTGTGTGTGTATGTGTGTGCATGTTTGTGTATATGTAAATTTATCTATTTATGTATGTTGCATAAAGTATATATGCATGTATGTATGCATATGTATATGTATTTATATATGTTGCATAAAGTATATATGCATGTATGCATACACACATGTGTAAATATGCATTGTGTATATATGCACATAATACACACATATACACACATCTATAAATATCTGTGTATATGTATGCATGTGTGCATATATGTGCATGTATGTATGCATGTGTGTATGCTTATATGTACATGAATGTATGTGTAAGTGTATGTGTATGTGTATATATTATTATATGTGTATGCATATATATGTATATGCATTCATATATACATATATATGCCTGGTATATGTGCATGTATGTATGTGTCCACGTGCAGATGCATGTATGGGTGTATGTATATGTGTATTGTATAAGGCTGTGTGTGTGTGTACACACACACACATATATGTATCTGTATATGTATGTATATGTGTGCATATACACACATATGTATACATGTGTATATGTGCGTGTGGATATGGATGTATGAATACATGAATATGCATATGTATATGTATGTGCATATATGTATGTATCGGTGGGTGCATGTGGATACATGAATGTATCTCTGTATGTGTGTGTATATGCATGTATGTATGTATGTATGTATGTATGCATATGCATATCCGTGCACATGTGTATGTGTCTATATGTGTGTATGTATACACACACACATCCATCCATCCACACTTAGTTATGTAGAAAATGCTACCTTACCTAATAAGGTGGTAGGAAAGGAAGAGGGTAAGAGATATGAAGAAAGATAATAAGGGGCAGTTTGAATTGAGGAGGAAGTGGTCAGAAGCAAGATAAACTTTTGAGGATGGAGAGCATAAAAAGAGAAAGAGAAGGATAAACAGGAAAGCGAAATGAAGTAAATACACAGTTACTTATGAGAACTATGACTATCAGTGGAATGAATTCAGAGATAGAATGGAACCAATAGTAGAAAGGATTGGAAACAAGACTCCAACAATATTTTGGGTACAAGAGATACAGCTGGCATAGAAAGACACAGTTGAAGTTAAAGACTAAAGCAAAGTCTATTATGTTTCATCTGAATTGATAATGGGAGTCATGGGGGCAGAGCCAAGATGGCAGCTAGAAAGCAAGGACATGCTTAAGCACCCCTCCCCAAGGTCCCTGCAAACACCTGTAAAAAATCACTTTGAAAAAATTCTAGAACTGCAGAACCCATGAAATAGAGGTGGTGCAGCTCTGAGGTTGCTTCCAGAGCTATAGCAGCAGTTGCTTTCAGCACCAAGCCAATCTGGTGGGAGGAATTAAGTGGCAGATTAGATCAGGAGTGCAAAGTCTGCTTTTCCCTGCCTGGATCTGGGCTACAATCCTAGTTGATATTTCTTGGGGGAAAAGGAGCATAGGTGTGGCAGAGCTTGCTTTGTAGAAGTAGCTCTGAAAACAGCAGCACAGTCCATCAAGCTTGAAACAAAGTACTCTGTACTCTACAAACACTCATACCCCAACAAATAACTCAAGGGCCAAGTAGCTGGAAGGGAACATGAACAGGCAGTGAAAACTGTCCCAGATTCAGACTCAGACTTTGGAATCTTTCTTTGGCGACAAAGAATACCAAAACATACAGCCACAAGTAGTCAACAAAATCAAAGAGCCTACATCAGAAGTCTCCAAGAAAAAAAGGAATTGGTCTCAGAACATGGAGGAGGTCAAAAAGGATGGAAAAGCAAGTAGGAGAAGTAGAGGAAAAAAGGGAAGAGAAATGTGAGTGATGTGAGAAAACCATGAAAAACAAGTCAATGACTTGCTAAAGGAGACCCAAAAAATACTGAAGAAAATAACACCTTAAAAAATAGACTAACCCAAATGGGAAAAGAGCTCCAAAAAGCCAATGAGGAGAAGAATGTCTGGAAAGGCAGAATTAGCCAAATTAAAAAGGAGGTCCAAAAGACCACTGAAGAAAATACTACCTTAAAAATTAGATTGGATGTATTCGGGGCAGAGCCAAGATGGCGGCTGGAAAGCAGAGACTAGAGTGAGCTCCCCATCGAGTCCTTCCAAAAACCTATATAAAAAAAGGCTCTGGACCAATTCCAGAACTACAGAACCCACAAAACAGCAGAGGGAAGCAGGGTTCCAGCCCAGGACGGCCTGGGTGGTCTGTGGGTGAGGTCTATCCCATACGGAGCTGGGAGCTGGGAGCTGGGAGGTGGAAGTGGAGTGAAGCAGAGCCCAGTGTGAGCGGCGCGGACCAACCAGACCAGAAGCTGGGCAGAGCGGGCCCTAGCACCCTGAATCAGTGAGCTGTGGCAGTTACCAGACTTCTCAACCCACAAACACCAAAGTCAGCGGAGAAGGTTGTTGGAAAAGCTGGAGGAGTGGAAGGAGTTCGAGGTTTGGCCACTGCCCCCGGGGCAGCAGAGGTGGGGCAACTACAGTGGCAGTTGCTTCCGGCCCCAGGCCCACCTGGTGGGAGGAATTAAGTGGCGGATCAGAGAAGGAGTACACAGCCTGCGGAAAATCTAAGCCCAGTCCGGGTTGGGGATTCTTGGAGAAGGAGGATTACTGGTGTGGCAGAGTTAGGGCATTCCCCCCAAACGTGGAACATAGAACTCTTTAGTCTACAAGCAGTCATACCCCGCTGAAAAACTCAAGGGTCAAATTAGTTGGTTGGGAATATGGCCAGGCAGCGAAAACACAGCCAGATTCAGTTTCAGACTTTGGATTCTTTCTTTGGTGACAAAGAAGAGCAAAACATACAGCCCAAAGAAGTCAACAAAATGCAAAAGCCTACACCAAAAGCCTCCAAGAAAAACATGAACTGGTCCCTGGCCATGGAAGAGCACAAAAAGGATTTGGAAGAGGAAGTTAAAGAATTAGAGGAAAAATTGGGAAGAGAAATGAGAAGGATGCAAGGAAACCATGAAAAACAAGTCAATGACTTGCTAAAGGAGACCCAAAAAAATACTGAAAAATACATTGAAGAAAACAACACCTTAAAAAATAGACTAACTCAAATGGCAAAAGAGCTCCAAAAAGCCAATGAGGAGAAGAATGCCTTGAAAGGCAGAATTAGCCAAATGGAAAAGGAGGTTCAACGGACCACTGAAGAAAATACTACCTTAAAAATTCGATTGAAGGAAGTGGAAGCTAGTGACTTTATGAGAAATCAGGATATTATAAAACAGAACCAAAGGAATGAAAAAATGGAAGACAATGTGAAATATCTCCTTGTAAAAACCACTGACCTGGAAAATAGATGCAGGAGAGACAATTTAAAAATTATTGGACTACCTGAAAGCCATGATCAAAAAAAGAGCCTAGACATCATCTTTCAAGAAATTATCGAGGACAACTGCCCTGATATTCTAGAGCCACAGGGCAAAAGAGAAATTGAAAGAATCCACAGAACAATTCCTCAAATAGATCCCAAAAAGAAATCTCCTAGGAATATGGTCGCCAAATTCCAGAGCTCCCAAATCAAGGAGAAAATACTGCAAGCATGCAGAAAGAAAAAAATTTGAGTATTGTGGAAACACAATCAGAATAACCAAAGATCTGGCAGCTTCTACATTAAGAGATCGAAGGACTTGGAATAAGATATTCTGGTGGTGAATGGAGCTAGGATTAAAACCTAGAATCACCTACCCAGCAAAACTGAGTATCATGCTCCAAGGCAAAATATGGATTTTCATAAAATAGAAGACTTTCAAGCTTCCTCAGTGAAAATACCTGAGCTTAATAGAAAATTTGACTTTCAAACACAAGAATCAAGAGAAGCATTAAAAGGTAATCAAGAAAAACAACAAGAAAAAGAAATTGCAAGGGACATACTAAAGTTAAACTGTATTGTTTACATTCCTACATGGAAAGATGATGTGTATGATTCATGAGACCTCAGTATTAGGGTAGCTGAAGGGAATATGCATATATATATATATATATATATATATATATATATATATATATATACACATATATATACACACACACATATATGTGTGTGTGTATACATATATACACATATATATGTTTATGTGTGTATATATATATGTGAATGTGTATGTATGTATAGATCTTTGTGTGTGTGTGTGTGTATATATATATATATATATATATATATATATATATATATAGAGAGAGAGAGAGAGAGAGAGAGAGAGAGAGACAGAGAGATAGAGAGGATACAGGGTGAGTTGAAGATGAAGGGAAAATATCTAAAAGAAATAAAATCAAATTAAGGGATGAGACAGGAATATATTGAGAGAGGGAGATAGGGAGAGAGAGAATGGGGTGGATTATCTCATATAAAGGTGGCAAGAGGGAGCAGTCCTGTGGGAAGAGGGGAGAGGGCTGGTGAGGGGAGAATGGGTGAATCTTGCTGTCTTCAAATTTGGCCTGAGGCGGGAATACCATACACACTCAATTGGTTATCTTACCCCACAGGAAAGAAGATGGAATAAGATAAAATAGGTGGGGGGGGGATGATGGAGGGGAGGGCAGATGGGGTGAAGGTAATCAAAAACAAACACTTTTCAAAGGGGACAGGGTCAAGTGAGAAAATTCAGTAAAGGGGGATGGGTTGGGAAGGAGCAAGATATAGTTAGTCTTTCACAACATGAGTTTTGTTTAAGGGTTATACACAATGATACACATGTGGCCCATGGTGAATTGCTTGACTTCTTAGGGAGGGTGGGTGGGAAGGGAAGAGGGGAGAGAATTTGGAACTCAAAGTTTTAAAAACAGATGTTCAAAAACAACAAAAAATATTTTTGCATGCACCTAGAAAATAAGATACCCAAGCAACGGGTCATAGAAATTTATCTTGCCCTACAAGAAAGGAAGGGAAAAGGGGATGGGAGAGGAGTGGGGTGACAGCAGGGAGGGCTGACTGGGGAATAAAGCAACCAGAAAATACATCATCTTGGAGTGGGGGGGAGGGTAGAAATGGGGAGAAAAATTTTAATTCAAACTCTTGTTAAAATCAATGGTGAAAACTAAATATGCTAAATAAATAAATTTTTAAAAAAATTTAAAAAAATTAGATTGGAGCAAGTGGAAGCTAGTTACTTTATGAGAAATCAAGGTATTATAAAACAGAACCAAAGGAATGAAAAAGTGGAAGACAATGTAAAATATCTCATTGGAAAAACCACTGACCTGGAAAAAAATCCATGAGAGATAATTTAAAATTTCTTGGATTACCTGAATGCCATGGTAAAAGAAAGAGCCTAGATATCATCTTTCAAGAAATTATCAAGAAGAACTGCCCTTATATTCTAGAGCCAGAAGGTAAAATAGAAATTGAAAGAATCCATTGATCACTTCCTGAAAAAGATCCTAAAAAGAAAACTCCTAGGAATATTGTTGCCAAATTCCAGAGCTCCCGGATCAAGGAGAAAATAATGCAAGTAGGCAGAAAGAAACACAAGATAACACAAAATCTAGCAGCTTCTACATTATGAGATTAAAGGGCTTGTCATATGATATTCCAGAGGTCAAATCAGCCTTGATTAAAACCAAGAAACTCCTACCTAGCAAAACTGAGCATCAGGCTCCAAGGGAAAATACAGAATATTCAGTAAATAGAAGACTTTCAAGCTTTCTCAGTGAACAGACCAGAGCTGAAGAGAAATTTTGACTTTCAAACACAAGAATCAAGAGAAGTATGAAAAGATTAAAAAAAAAAAACAGAGAGAGAGTAATCACAAAGGGCTTACTAAAGTTGAACTGTTTTGTTTACTTTCCTACATTTTAAAATGATGTGTTTGAGTCATGAAACCTCAGTATTAGGGTAACTGAAAGGAATATGCATATATGTGTGTGTGTGTGTGTGTGTGTGTATGTATACATATATATACACACACACACATATATGTGTGTGTGTGTGCCTGTGTGTATGTATGTATGTATGTCTGTATACATATATATGTACACAAACATATACATATATATGCATACATATACATATATATGCATATACATACATGTACATATATATATTATATATAGACAGAAGGCACAAGGTAAGTTGAATATGAAGGGATGATATCTAAAAAACTAAAATCACATTAAGGGATGAGAGAGGAATGTATTGAGAGAGGGAGAAAGGGAGAGATAGAATAGCCTAAATTATCTTACCTAAAAGTGGCAAGAAAAAGCAGTTCTTTTGGAAAGGAAGGGGAGGAAGGTGAGGGGGAATGAGTGAATCTTGCTATCATAGGATTTGACTTGAGGAGGGAGTAACATACACACTCAATTGGGTATCATACCCCACAGGAAAGGGGATAAAAATGGGGGAAGACAGAAGGGAGGGCAGATGGAGGGAGGAGGTAATCAAAAGCAAACACTTTCAAAAAGCATCAGTGTCAAGGGATAAAATTGAATAAAGGGGAAATGGATAGGAGGGAGCAAAATAAACTTAGTCTTTCACAACATGTGTATTGTGGAAGGGTTTTACATAATGATACATGTGTGACCTGTGTTAAATTGCTTGCCTTCTTAGGGAGGGTGGGTGGAGAGGGAAGAAGGGAGAGAATTTGAACTCAAAGTTTTTAAAGGAAATGTTCAAAATAAAGGTGTTTTGCATGCAACTGGGAAATAAGATATGCAGGCAATGGGACATTGAAATCTCTTCTGCCCTAGAAGAAAGCAAAGGAAAAGCAGTTGGTGGGGGTGAGTAGGGTGACAGTAGGGAGGACTGACTGGGGAACATAGCATTCAGAATATATGCCTTCTTGGAGTGGAGGAGGGAGGGTCAAAATGGGGAGAAAATTTGTAATCCAAAATCTTGTGGAAATCAATGCTGAAAACTAAAATATAAAATAAATTAAAAAATGAAAATGGGAGACACAACAATCATAATCTCAGACAAAGTAAAAGCAAAAAATAGACCTAATTGAAGGATACAAACAGGAAAACTATATTTTTGCTAACAGGTATAATAGAAATGAAGTAAAAAAATACAATAAGTTCCTCTGACAAAGGCCTCATTTCTCAAATATATAGTGAAATGAGTCAAATTTATAAAAACAAGAGCCATTCATTTAGTTATCAAAGGCTATCCATAGTCATATAAAAATTCTCAAACTAATTAGAGAAAGGGAAAGTGACACAACTCTGAAGTACCACCTCACACCTATAAAAATGAGAAATGCTGGAGAAAGATGAGGAAAAATATGCACATTAGTAAGTTGTTGGTGGAGCAGTGACCTAGTCCAACCATTTTGGAGAACAATCTGGAACTATGCACAAGGAGTTATAAAATTGTTCATACCCTTTGATCCAGCAACACCACTACAAGGTTTATGCCCCCAAAGAGATCAAAGGGGAAGTTCAAGGATATATATGTACCAAAATATTCTTATGACAGCTTTTGTGTGTGTGTCTGTGTGGTTCCAATAAAATGAATGCTTGGGGGATCCTTACCAATTGGGTAATGGCTGAAGAAATTGTGATATATTGTTGTAATGGAGTAGTATATATATATATATATATATATGTATGTATATATATATGAAATTATGTATATATATGTATATATATTTCATATATATGTATATATATAAGAAATTATGAGAGCTGTGATTTCAGAAAAATAAAAATAAGAAATACATGAACTGATGCAAAGTGAAGTGAGAACTGGAAGATCCTTGTGTGGAGTAACAACAACGTTTTTTTTTTAAATTTTATCATTATCAATTGTAAAAAAAAAAAAACAAAAAACTTGGCCATTCTGATTAATACAGTGAGCCAAGATAATTACAAAGGACTCATGATGAAAAAAAATGTTATCCGCCTTCAGAGGGCAACAACTGATGAGTAAGTGCAACTCAAACTATATTTTTTTCAGTTTTTGTTTTTGTTTTGGGGGCATATGGCTAATGTGAAAATATCTTTTTCATGATGTCACATGCATAGTTGATATCCATTTAGTTCTCCTTCTCTGTAGACTGGGCACAGGTGGGAGAGAGGGTGCTCAAAATTTAGCAAGAAAATAATGTTGAAAACAAATAATAAATAATTTTTCAAAAAAGATTGGGGTAGGAAAGTAGTAACAAAACTACATAATAAACTGAATGTTGGATCAACACTGCAAACAAAAAAGCCCCAAAGTTAACCAATCATTTCTTTTTTTCTCCACCTCATTTAAAATTGTCCCTACTCTTACATTTTTAATTTATAGTAAACCATTTTTTGTAACTTAATATTAGAAATATATAACTTGATATCATGGAGACTACTAAAAAAAAAAAAGATCTAGGGGATTGTCATACCAAAACCAAAATAGTCTGAGCTCTCATTGAGCTAAAACTCTAATTGGGAGAGACAAAATATCAGCCTATGTAGTCTATCAGAGTTCAGACATGAAGCAGAAAGAAAGTACAGGAAATTTTCAGAGTTCAGTAGTTGGGCATATTGGATGGTTCAGGGATCTTTAGGGTTCATTGCCTGGTTAGTTGACAGTGATGGAGTGATGGGAGATGGGAATGGGATTTTTGTATAAAGGACAGAACAACCTCATGACATTTAAATCTTAAGATACAGCAAAAGGGTTGATGATTATGCCTGGCTGTCCGCAGTCTTTCCAAAGGATTACAGTTCGTACCCTCCAACCTGAGGAGCTAGGAGTGATTTTGAATGTCTGGGTACACTTGGCATTCTAGATTCTTATTATATGGTTTGGGATGGTGATTTTTGAGTTCATGTCCAGCCTGGAGTTGGGAAGGACAGCAGAGCATTGATAGGAAGTTTGGAGGCTGAAGGGTTTTGATGGAGGGCATTTATGCCTAGAGCTCCATAGGACGTTTTGGGGAAGAGGAGGAAAGAGGAGGGTGGAAGATGATCCCATAGCAACTACTCCTCCCTGGCTATGGTGATGACATTGGGATAGATTGAGTAAGGGACTGTTAATAGGAAGGAGTAAGGAGGAAGAGATCTCATCTCCCTATTAGAAATATAAACTCCTTGTAGACAAGGACTATGTTATATTGGTTTGCATCTTTGTATTTCTAAAACTTATCATAATACCTTATATTTAAGAGGCAATTTTGCTATATTCAAACTAACATTTCTTTTCCTAATTAATGAAAGTGGAGGCTAGCTGTCTCAGTAATTCCTACAAAATCTGTTGAACTTAATGATCATTCACCAGATAAGTTCACTTTGGAATGAGTTAGCATGAATTCCTTTTTCTTATGAATAGTTTTATCTGTCATAGTTAAAGTGTTCAAAGAAAAAAAACATGTTTTTATATTACTATTATTAGTGACTGTTTTCAGATATGTCCCTGTCATTTTAAATAATTGTTGGTAGGTTGAGCTCCACCTCTATCCTTTCATCAACGTCAGGGAGATTTTTTAAATCACTTGTACAACTAGGGCTAGAAATAAGATGTTTTAGACTTCATTGTTTTAATGAGTTGGTGTCCTGATCTTTACAACAGGAATGTTTTTAAACTTGAGAAGGCTTTTTAAAATGGCTTACAACAGAGCTCTATTTTGTTTCACTAGACAAAAGTCCCACTGTTTAAGTTATGTGGCCTTGCAATTCTCTGGAAGAGTTACAAGATAACTTGCATGTATTCTTGTATGTTCTTCAATAAATTCTTCATTGAAAGCTAAGGGCAGGTAGGTTGAAGCACTCCTGAAAATGATTTACCATGCCCTAGGTCCCTTTTTCATAGATGAAAGAATTTGAAGCAGACACTTTGCTCACATGTGAAATAAAGCAATGTTTTAAAATGCATTTTTAAAAGACTAAGGGAAAACACCCATGTAAGAAAGTTAGTGACTAGACAGGAGTAGCTAGGATTTCAGAGTGCTAAACATGACTGATGAAAGGCCAAATAGTTCCACAGATTGCAATAAGATGAATTAGTCATATCAATGAAAACCTGGTAAATATTTGATGACCACATGTCATTTATGGTTTTGTATCATTTTGTCTTATTTTCTCCCTCAAATAGATGCCAATACATGGAGTAAGGGGGCATTCTGAGTCTAGTGCTGGATTTGTGTGTGTGTGTGTGTGTGTGTGTGTGTGTGTGTGTGTGTCTATATGAAACATGATAAGTGAACTTTCAGACAGAGGTGGAGAGATAAGTTGGACTTGAAATGTCATATGGGTACATTGTAAAATAAGAAAGGTATTGGATGAATAAGCTTTTTTCAAGATTCCTGAAAAGTATGGCAATCTTTCTCATCCTGTTCAACCCAGTATCATTTTGCCTGTAAATCTTTATTCCCTTATATCTAGGGGAAAAAAATGAAATGGATTTATATTGGCTATACCAGGCCATGACATTATTTAGGAATTTAGAGTGGATGGATTGACCAATTTATCCATAAATTATATGTATTTATTGCATTCTGTAGAAAAAGAACATTAGTTGAAGACAAATGAAATGAAGCATAAGGCACTGTCAGCTTACATCAAATAAGGCCATTTGAAAATGATCCATTTTACTTAATATAATCATCATTATAGTTTATATATAATATATGTACATAAATATTGCTTTATAGTTTGCAAATAGTTTTTCATATATAATTTTATTTGTCCCTCACAAAAAAACATGCTATCTCCATTTAATACATAAGCTAATTAACTTTGAGAGGGGTTATTTGCCCAGAATTACACTTTATCCACTACATGACCTAGTATTACTCCAATTTATCACATTTATTTATCCAGAAATATAGAGAGTAGGATCACAGGTATCTATGTCATGAGGTTTCTCCCCTCAGGCTATGCAAAAATAGCAAAGTGTTTCTGAAGTACAGTATTGAGTAGTAACATTTCCTTTGCATTGGGAGGCAGCCCCATTGATGTATAGTTTGGAATTTGGGGATGCACATCATTTAAAGGAAACATTATCCTCCATCTTGATCATCTCCTGGTGCAAAAGAAATAATTTGTTATTGTTGGTGAAAAGTAAAGCTTCATTTTGCTATTTAGTTTAATAAATTATAATAAATAAATTTAGAAATGAAAATTCTTTCAAATTGGTGCAATAGGAATATAGGAATGGGTAGCAAGGTAAGGAAAACTTTGGAGAATTTGTTCACTTTGGTTACTGGTCTTATGCTGTCTTACCCAAATGTATAAGATGCCACAAGGAAGCTTTAACAAAAAATAAAAGTAATGAGTCTGCCAGACATGTGCCAGGCTGACAAAAAACTGCAGGGTTCAAAATACCTCTTGCAGCCTCAAAACTCCTCTGATTTGCTCCTTGTTAAATATTCCTTTCTAGTGCCCCAAATCAGATATATCAGGAGGAATATTTTGGCCTGGGTGTAGGGTGTATAGAATGGGGGTGGGGGATAAAACAGGATAGTGGAGATGGAGATGGGTCAAAAAAATAATACAACCATAGAGAAAGTTACACTAGGAGGTAAGAAATTTCTAAGATTTGGAGTACATGAAGGATAATTACAAGAAATAAGCTAAAATGCTGATTGCAACAAGATTGGGGGGGGGGGGCGACCTGAAATGTTAGCATGAGTAATATATTGTAGAAACAATAGGAAGCAAAATAAGATTTTTGAGGAGGAATGACATTGTTAGTTAATAAAAGGTAGTAAAGATAGCAGAGAAACCAGGAAGCTGCCCGTGCTCAACCCAGTTATAGAAACAACAATTAATCAGGCCTCTAAATGGATTCTGGAGCAACTGAAATACAAAAATATGGAGTGAAACATTTTTTTCCCAGCTTAAGATCACTTAGAAGGACTTCAGGAAAAGTCTGTCTCAGTTGAGTAAAAGGGGAACACAGTCCAGCACAGAAGGTTCCAGGCAAGCCAGCAGGAGGCTGTTAGCCACAACATAGATCAGGAACCAAGGCCCCTTTGTTCTGGTTCAGCAAGCCAGTGGCACAAAAGGCCACCTGTGAGGCCTCAAGCCCCAGCACGGAGGGCAAATTGCCAGCTGTGGAAGCAAGGTAACAGCAGGAGCAACTAAACTGGGCTACTCCACCACAATTAAGCAAGCCACCAACACCTGAGGGCCCAGAGCACAAAGTTAGTGACCAGGTCATGGGTCTCAGAACAAGAAATTTGGAACAATGCAACCTGTGCCACAAGAGTAGAGTTCAATTTGAAACCCACAAAATAGGCCAAAAAATGACCAAGAAATTAAAATAACCTTGACCAGAAAAAGCTGCTTAAGTAACATGAAGATGGAACTCAGAAGAGGACAACACTGTCAAAATGTGTGTATGTGAAACCTCAAAGGGGTATATGAATTGATTTCAAACCCAAAAAGCCTTCTTGGCAAGCTCAGAAAGAATTTTAAAAGCCAAATAAGAGAGGTAGAAAAAAAATTGGGCAAAGAAAAAGAAGTAAGTAACAGGGAGTCAATAGCTTGGAACAGGATGGACAAAAATTGACTGAAGAAAACCATTCCTTAAGATATAAAATTGGACAAATGAAGGGAGGGGTGGGGAACCTGAAGAAAACAACTAATTAAAAACTAGAACTGACCAAATGGAAAAGGAAGTAGAAATGGCAACTAAAGAAAATGATTCCTTAAAAATTAGAATTGAGCAAATGTAAACTAATGACTGTAAGAGACATCAAGAATCAAACATTAAAAACAAAAGAATGAAGAAATAGAAGAAATTTAAAATACTTCATTGGAAAAACAGTTGACCTGGAAAAGAGATCCAGAAAAGATAATTAAAGCATTATTGGACTACATGAAAGCCATGATCAAAAAAGAGCCTAGACAGAAACTTTCAAGAAATTATTGAGGAAAACTGTCCTGATATCCTAGAAAAAGAAGGCCAAATAGTCACTGAAAGAATTCACTGATCACCTCCTAAAACACATTCCAAAATGAAAACTCCAAGGGATATTATAACCAAATTCCAACATTACCAGGTCAAGGAAAAATGTTGCTAGAAGGCAGAAAGAAAGAATTCAAATATCATGGAGTCACAGCTAGGATTACAAAGGGTTTAGTAGCTTCTACACTAAAGGACTGGAGGACTTGGAATGTGATATCCCAGAAAGCAAAGGAGCTTGGACGGAAAAAAAGAATCAACTTCCCTGGAAAATTGAGCCTAATCTTTCAGGACATTAAATGAAATAGGAGAGTTTCAAAATTTCATGATGAGAAGAGAATAGGTGAACTAAAAATTTGATCTTGAAATACAAGAGTCAGGAGAAGAACAAAAAGGAAAACAGGAAAGAAAAAAAAAAAAAACAACCACACGTTATTCAATAAGGTTAAACTGTTTACATCCCAGCAAGGGGAGATGATATTTCTAACTCTTGGGAACTCTATCTTTACTAGGGCTAGTACAAGTGGTATACATAGAGGATGTGCATATAAGTTGACAATAATGGGATGATATAAAAATAATTAAATAATTAAGAAGAGAAAAAAAGATTATATTGGGAGAAGAAGAAAGGGGGCAGGCAGAATAGTATAAATTAAATAACAGGAAGAGGTGCAAAAGACCTATTACATCAGAGGGAAAGAAGGGAGGGTTATGAGCATTGTTTGAACCTTACTGTCTTTGGATTTGGCTCCAGGGCCATATGGATTTACAAATGAATTCTGCCAAACATTTAAAGAAGAATTAATCCAAATGCTATAAAAAACTATTTGATAAATAGACACAGAAGGAGTCCTACCAAATTCCTTTGATGATAAAACTATGGTGCTGATACTAAACAGGGAATAGGCAGAACAAAGAAAGAAAATTATAGACTGATGCAAAATTTTTAAATAAAATATTAACAAAAATTATAGCAATTTATGTTGAGTATAAAGTATTATGACCAAGTAAGATTTATACTGCAAATGCAGAATAATTCAATATTATGAAACTATCAGTATAACTGACCACATCAACAACAACAAAACTAATAGAAATCAAATGATTATCTCTATGTATGCAGGAAAAGCTTTTGACAAAATACAGCACTCATTCCTATTAAAGATACTAGGGAGCATAGAAATAAATGTTTTCCCTAAAATGATAAGTAGCATCTATTTAAAGTCATCATCAAGCTTTATATGTAATGAGGATAAGCTAGAAGCTTTTCCAATAAGATCAGGGGTGAATTAGGATATCCATTATCACCACTGTTATTCAATATTGTACTAGAAATGTTTGCTTCAGCAAAAAAAGAAGAAGAAGAAAAAATTTAAGTAATTAGAATAGGCAATGAGGACAAAAAAAATCTATCTCTCTTGGCAGATGATGTGGTATACTTAGAGAATCCTTGAGAATCAAGTAAATAAAAGGCTGTTGAAATAGCTGACAACTTTAGCAATGTTGCAGGATATAAAATAAAGCCATGTAAATCAATGGCATTTTTATATGATACTAACAAAGCCCAAGAACAAATGAGAAAAAGAGAAATTCCATTTAAAATAAAAGCAGACAATAAAGATATTTGTGAGTCTACCCACCAAAACAAACACAGGAAATAAATGATCACAATTGTCAAACAGTTTTCACACAAATAAAGTCAGATATAAAAAACAGGAAAAATATCAATTCCTCATGGGTAGGCTGAGCTAATACAATTAAAATGAAAATCTAACTAAACTAATTTACTGATTTAGTGTCATATCAATCAAACTACCAAAATTATTCTACAGAGCTAGGAAAAAAGAACAACATTCATGTGGAAGAAGAAAAGGTCAAGAATGCTCAGGGAAATTCTGAAAAAAAAAATGCAAAACTGCAAAGCCAGGATGGCAAAGTAAAGGCAGTGACTTGTCTAAGCTCTCCTTGTACCCTTCCAAATACCTTTAACAATGATTAAGCAAATTCTAGATCAGCAGAACCAAAAAAGCTGGAATTTTCCAGGCCAAGATAGCTTAAAAGGTCAGCAGGAAATGTCTATCCTACCTGGTTGAGAGTGGAATGGAGCCCACAGACTGGGCTGCAGCAAACCAGGAGCAGGCCTTGTGAGTGACTGAATCAGCAGTGACAGCAGCAGCAGCTGTTTCCAGAGCTCTCAGCCCAAAGTGTGTGTCAAATAACTGCTTAAGCTATTATCTTAATATTTCAGGGGTCTTTTTTGCAAGTACTGAGGCAGGACTCTGTTGCTTTGCCCATATTCACATCTGAGTCCCAGTTCTGGGTTACGGTCCTATGGCAAGTGAGAAGCATAAGCATAACAGAGCTTGCAGCCACAGTTGAGTGGGTCCTTCCTCAAAGTTCCAAGAGAGAAAAAAGTGCTTGTCATGGCTCATAGACCAGCGCACAAGCCAGAAAAGAAATAGACACCTCTCTTAAGTTCATATCACCTTGGAAAGAACTGAAAACTTACAGGTCCCTAGAAGTACCCCTGAAAAGAGCTACACAAATTCCCTGAAGCTTGGGACAGTGCACCCTCAACCCTGGAAGCAGAGCACTCCCCCCTTTTTTACCAAATAATTAAAGGTCCACTAATAGGCTGGCAAAATGAGAAAATAATTTAAAAAAAGAAAAAGGACCTGTTTGGAGGAGCAGAGCCAAGGGAGTGGAGTCAAAGCAGGGACTCACTTGAGCTCTCTCCCAAACACCTCCAAACCCCTGTGAAAATAATTATAAAGAATGTCTAGAGCAGCAGAATCCACAAAAAAGACAGACTAAAACAAATTTCCACCACAAAGCAACCTGGAAGTTTGACAGTAAAGATCTGTGGCACCAGTCTGAGAGAAGAGCACAGCCCAAGGTGGGCCACGCTGGCACAGATGGGGTTGGAGAAGGCCTCAGGGTCCTGAATAACTGGAAGCTACATTTTCCAGATTTCTGAACCCACAAATTCCAAAGACATCTTTTGAAGTTCAGTAGGAAAGGTCTGTTGGACCTGGGTGAGAGAGGGGCAGAGTCCAGGCCCCAGCCCCGGGGGCATAGGTGGAAGTAGTGGCAGCCCCAGTGGCAGAGGCTGCTTCCAGCACTCACAGGCCACAGAGTGGCTGAAATAAGTGGGGTTGCAGGGATCTCTTGGCTGGCACTGTAGCAGGATTCTCTTGCTTTGACCCTGCCTGGATCTGGGTTGCAGTCCTAGGTTGCAGTCCTGGGATGAAGAGGATCCTGTGGTGTTGTTTGTGGACACAGGGGAGGTGGAATCCTCCTCACAGTTCCAAAGCAGAAAAGAATACTTGTGGATACTCACACACCAGAGCATAGGCCAGGAGAGGAGTAATCACCTCTCCTTTCACCATACAAACTTGGAAGAATTGAAAATTTACAGGTTCCTACAAATTTCTCTGCAAACAGATGCAAAAAACCTGCAGCTCATGATGGTATAACCTCCACACTGGAGGCAGAGACCTACCTCAAGAGAGAGCTCAAAAATCAAGTAATTGACTCAGAAAATGAGCAAACAGCAGAAAAAGATTCAAACTACAGAATATTACTTTGTAACAAGGAAGAACAAAATGTACAACCAGATGAAGACAACAAAGTCAAAGCTCAGCCTCAGGCCATGGAAGAGCTAAAAAAGGATTTGGAAAATCAAGTAAGAGATGTAGAGGAAAAATTTGGAAAAAATGAAAGTGATGCAAGAAAACCATGAAAAAACAGTCAACAGCTTGCTGAAGGAGACCCAAAAAATGCTGAAGAAAATAACATCTTTAAAAATACACTAATGCAAATGGCAGAAAGAGGTCCAAAAAGGCAATGAGGAGAAAAATGTCTTAAAAAGTAGAATTGAAGATGGCAGCTGGAAAGCTCTCCCACAGGTCCCTCCAAACACCTATAAAAATGGCTCTGAAAAAAGTTCTAGAGATGCAGAACCCACAAAATAGCAGAGGGAAGCAGGGCTCCAGTCCAGGACAGCCAGAATGGTTGCTGGGAAGGGTCTATTGCATGGGAGATGGGAGCAGAATGGAGCAGAATGGAGCAGAGCTCAGCACAGGTCGTGCCAGAACCAAGCAGACCAGGAGTTGGGTGGAACAGACCATAGGTCCCTGAATCATTGAGCTGTGGCAGTTACCAGACTTCTGAAACAACAAATGCCAAAGACAATGGAGGTTAGTGGGAAAAGCTTCTGGGACAGAGTGAAAGGAGTTTGAGGTTGGCCACCACCTGGGGGTGGCGTTGCAGCTCAGAGGCAGTTTTCAGAGCTACAGCTGCAATTGCTTGCAGTCCCAGGCTCACCTGGCAGGAGGAATTAAGCAGCAGATTAGAGCAGGAGAGTAAAGCCTGCTTTTCCCTGCCTGGGTCTGAGCTACAATCCTGTTGGTAGTTATTGGGGGAGAAGGAGTGCAGGTGTGGCATAGCTTGCTGTGTAGAAGTAGGTCTGAAAACAGCAGTGCAGCCCCTTAAGTGTGGGACAAAGCACTCTCTACTCTACAAGCAGTCGTACCCTAACAAAAAGCTCAAGGATCAAGTAGTTGACTGGAGAAATGAACAGGCAGAGAAAAGGGTCTAAGATTCAGACTCAGACTTTGGAATCTTTTTTGTTGACAAAGAAGAGCAAAACATAAAACCAAAAGAAGTCAAAGTCAAAATGCCTACATGAAAAGCTTCCAAGAAAAATGTGAATTGGTCTTAGGCCATGGAAGAGATCAAAAGGGATTTGGAAAAGCAAGTAAGAATAGTAGAGGAAAAATTGGGAAGAGAAATGAGAGTGATGTGAGAAAACCATGAAAAACAAGTCAATGACTTGCTAAAGGAGACCCAAAAATACTGAACAAAATAACACCTTAAAAATAGACTAACACAAATGGCAAAAGAGCTCCAAAAAGCCAATGAGGAGAAGAATGCCTGGAAAGTCATAATTAACCAAATGGAAAAGGAGGTCCAAAAGACCACTGATGAAAATACTACCTTAAAAATTAGATTTTAGCAAGTAGAAGTTAGTGACTTCATGAGAAATCAAGAGATAAAACAGAACCAAAGAATGAAAAAAATGGAAGACAATGTAAAATATCTCATTGGAAAAACCACTGACCAGGAAAATAGATACAGGAGAAATAATTTTAAAATTATTGGACTACCTGAAAGCCATGGTCACAAAAGAACCTAGACATTATCTTTCAAGAAATTACAAGGAAAACTGCCCTGATATTCTAGAGCAAGGGTGTAAAATAGAAATTGAAAGAATCCACCGATTACCTCCTCAAAAAGATCCCAAAAAGAAAACTCCTAGGAATATTGTCACCAAATTCCAGAGTTCCCAGATCAAGGAGAAAATATTGCAAGCAGCCAGAAGCAAACAATTCGAGTATTGTGGAAACACCATCAGAATAATACAAGATCTAGCAGCTTCTACTTTAAAGGATCAAAGGACTTGGAATATGATATTCCGGAGGTCAATGGAGCTAGGATTAAAACCAGGAATCACCTACCCAGAAAAACTGTTCCAAAGCAAAATATAGATTTTCAATAAAATGGAGTACTTTCAAGTTTTCTCAGTGAAAATACCAGAGCTAAATAGAAAATTTGATTTTCAAACACTAGAATCAAGAGAAGCATGAAAACATAAATGAGAAAAAAAATCATAAGGGATTTGCTAAAGTTGAACTGTTCTGTTTACAATCCTACATTGAAATTCAATGTGTGTAACTCATGAGACCTCAGTATTAGGGGAACTGAAGGGAATATAGATAGATAGATAGATAGATAGATAGACAGACATATACATAGAGATAGATATAGATATAGATATAGATATAGATATAGATATAGATATAGATATAGATATAGATATAGATATGGATATAGATACATCTACATCTATATCCTCATATACTCAGAGGAGACAGGGTGAGTTGAATATGAAGGGATGATATCTAAAAAAAAATTCCATCAACTTAAGGGATGAGACAGGAATATACTGAGAGAGGCAGAAAGGGAGAGATAGAATGGGGTAAATTATCTCACATAAAAGAGGAAAGAAAAAGCAGTTCATTGGAAGAGAAGAGGGGGAAGGTGTGGGGGAATGGGTGAATCTTGCTCTCATCGGATTTGACTTGAGAAGGGAATTACATACACAGTCAGTTGGGTATCTTACCCTATGGGAAGGGGGACTAAAAAGGGGGGAATGATAGAAGGGATGGCAGATAGGGGGAGGAGGTAATCAAAAGCAAACACTTTCAGAAAAGGACAGGGTCAAGGAAGAAAATTGAATAAAGGTGGACAGGATAGGAGGGAGCAAAATATAGTTAGTATTTCATGATATGAGTATTGTTGAAGGGTTTTGCATAATGATACATGTATGACCCGTCTTGAATTGCTTGCCTTCATAGGGAGGGTGGGTGGGGAGGGAAGAGGGGAGAGAATTTTGAACTCGAAGTTTTAAAAGCAGATATTGAAAAAAAGTTGTTTTTGCCTGCAGCTGGGAAATTAGGTATACAGGCAATGGGGCATAGAAATCTATCTTGCCCAAAAGAAAGTAAGGGAAAAGGGAATGGACCAGGGGGTGGGGGGGGGGGAGAGGTGTGGTGACTGAAGGTAGGGCTCACTGGGGAATTTGGCAATCAGAATATATGCCTTCTTGGAGTAGGAGGAAGGTATACACGGGGAGAAAATTTTCAGTTCAAACTCTTGTGGAAATCAATGCTGAAAACTAATAATATTAAATGAATAATAAAATATTTCCATAAATAGTTAAAAAAGAATCATAATTGTCCAAATGGAAAATGAAGTCCAAAAGCTCACTGAATAAAATCATTCTTTAAAAATTAGAATGGATCAAATGGAAGGTAATGCCTTTTATGAGAAATCAAGAAATTATAAAACAGAGCCAACAGAATGAAAAATAGGAGACAATGTGATTTACTCATTGGAGAAACAACTGACCTGAAAAATAGATGCCGGAGATATTTAAAAATTATTGGATTACCTAAAAACCATGATAAAAAAAGAGCCTAGACATCATCTTTCAAGAATTTATCTAGGAAATTTGCCATGATATTATAGAACCAGAGAGTAAAATAGAAATGGAAAGAATCCACCAATTACTTCTTAAAAAAGATCCCAAAAGGAAAACACCTAAAAATATTATAGCCAAATTCTGGAGTTCCCTGGTCAAGGAGAAAATATTGCAAGCAGCCAGAAAGAAACAATTTCAATATTATGGAAACACAATCAGGATAACTCAAGATTTTGCACCTTCTAACTTAAGGGATCAAAGGGCTTGGAATATGATATTCTGGAGATCAAAGGAGCTAGGATTCAAACCAAGAATCACCCACCCAGCAAAACAGAGTATAATATGTCAGGGAGAAAAATGGTAACTCAGTGAAATAGAGGACTTTCACACATTCATTCTTCATGAAAAGACAAGAGCTTAAAAGAAAATATACCATTCACATACAAGAATAAAGAGAAACTTGAAAAGGTAAACAGGAAAGAGAAATCATAAGAATCTGATCAAAGTTTAACTGTTTACATTCCTACATGTATAGATGACGTGTGTAACTCATGAGACCTTTCTAATATTAGGGTAGTTAAATAGAATATGTGTATGTGTATGTGTATATATGTATATGTATGTGTGTATGTGTATATATATATATGTATATATATACATATATATACATATATATACACATATATACATACACCTACATATATGTGTGTATGTATATATGCGTATGTATATATACATATATGTGTGTTTGTATGTATATATACATATATGTGTGTATGTATGTCTATGTATATGTATATGGATGTATGTGTGTGTCTATGTGTCTGTATGAGCATTTTGTGTATATGTGTATGTATGAGTATTTGCATGTGTTTATGCACACATGCACACATACGTGCACACATATGTACATGCGTATGTGTATACATATACACACATATATTCACATATGTATGTGTGCGACGTGTATGTGTGTGTACATGTGCATGCATTTGCATGCGTATGTGTATTTGTATGTGTATATGTATATGTAAAGCCAGTCAGTAAGTGAAAGATCTTTCTTGACTATTGAATGGGCTTCAAGTGGTGCTTCATATGGGGCCAACAAAGAGAGGTCTGATTAGAGACAGGCCCACATCTTTTCACTAATTAGATGTGAGGTGCCTGGCTATTTAGCAAACTTAGTTTGCTAGATGGAGAGAGGCAGGAGGACTCAGGGCCTGAAAGGGAGTTTTTAAGACCAGAGCCAATGGTATGTGCCTGAGTTGTAGTCAATCAGATGACATTCTATTCAATCAGATGACATCCAGGACTGTATAAAAAGAGAGCAAAACTTGGAGCAGAGGAGAAACTGAGGACTGAGAGCAGAACTGGACACAAAAGAGCTGGAAGCAGCAGAGCAGAGAGCAGTAAGATTCAGAAGCAGAGGGCCAGCATCCAGTGTCTTCAGAGCAGAGACTGCTGAACACAAGAGGGAGTCACAGAGATCAAGGAACTTGGAGTCATCAGAGCTACAGGAGAGAGTGCTGAACAGAGAGTTAGGATTTTTGAATGATCGTCTTATAGGAAGACATTAGCCCTGAGGAGAATCACAAGTATGGCTTGGTTTCCTGCTATAATACTTTGGTATAAACCCCTTGTTAGCATAGTGAGGTGAGCTTATCGGTTTTGGAATATTATTGCCACACTATCAAATTGGGGGCATTGATCCTTAAACCTGATCCTTTAGGATCTAAGTAAATGTTATACGTCCTCTGCCTTCTACCTAGAGAATTTCTTATCCTTTGTGGTTCCTAACCATTTAGGCATGCCCATGGTCCCCTCAGACATCATGAATTTTGCCTTATTGATATTATATGCGTATGTGTGTATATATGTGTATCTTTATATAGACACACAAATACATACATACATATATACACACATATATATATACACATATATAGTATGTCTATATGTACATATGTGTATATATACACACACATATGTATCATAAGTTTACACACACACACATATATCTCAGTGGAATAGGGAGGGAGAATATTTGCTGCTCAATTATTAAAGTGAATGTTGAAATTACTCTTTTCAGCAAATGGAAAAAAATGAAATACTATTAAGGGGAAATTGATAGATGAGACAGATAGATAGATACATAGAAGATAATAAAAGATTGATTTCCTATGGTTCCTTGGAACTGATAAAACTGCTTTGACTACTTACCTTTAGTTGGAATATCCTAATTGGTTAATGAATGAGCACTGGATTTGACTGTCTGAGCCTGGTTTTTAATTTAGGTTGTAATATTAATAGTATGTTCTTAGATAAGTGGCTTCACTTGTTTAGATCCATTTCCTCACCTATAAAATGCAGTGAATGGACTCCATTTTCTCTAGAGTCTTTCAAAGTTCTAAATATCTAGAAGAAGAAGAAGAAGAAGAAGAAGAAGAAGAAGAAGAAGAAGAAGAAGAAGAAGAAGAAGAAGAAGGAGATGAAATATAACCTATAAGTACCTACCTGATATTGCTGTCAGTTCCTTTAACTCATACTCCAAGGTAAAAAAAAAATCATTGGGGTGCCAGAGAGTTCCATGAGAGCAATATTAGAAATGATCAATTTGTAGAAAAATCAAACAAAAAAAATTAAACCATCAAGAAATTGAAGAGATGAATACAATTTTAGAAAAGTTAGATATGGTAAACCTCTAGAGAAAATTAAATGGGAATAGAAAGAAATATACATTTCTCTGTGGAACATGGCACCTTCAAAAATTACAATGTATTAGAGTATAAAAATCTCACAACCTAATATAGAAAAGCAAAAATATTAAATGCATAGTTTTCAGATAATAATGCAATAAAAATCATATTCAATAAAAGCCATGGACACATAGATAAAAAGTTAATTAGAAACTAAGCAGTCTAATCCTAAAGAATGAGAAAGAGCAAATCTTAGAAAGAATCAATAATTTCATTAAAGATAATGACAATGAGATAAAATACCAAAATTTATGGAATGTGTCCAAAGCAGTACTTAGGGGAAAATGTAATTCTCCAAATAATTGAATCAATAAAAAATAAAGATCAGATGAGTAAATTGGGCATGCAACTACTAAAAATAAAAACCATGAAAAAGAACATGTTAAAAATCTTAAATTAAACCAAGTTGAAAATCCTAAAAGCAATGATTAATAAAATTGAAACTAAGAATATCACTACACAAACAAAACTTAGAGCTGTTTATATGGAAAAAAAATTAACCCTTGGTTAATTTGATTAAAAACAAAGAAGAAAAACACATTAAGAGCATAAAAAATGAAAAAGGCTAATTCATCCTTAATGAAGAGCAAATTAAAAGAATTATTTAGAGCTATTTTCTCCAATTTCACTCCTATAAATCTGACAAACTAAGTGAAATGGATGAATATTTACAAAAATATAAATTACCTGCATACACAGAAAAGGAAATGGACTAATTAAATAATCCTATCCTAGAAAAAGGAAATTGAACAAGCCATACTTGAGCTTCATAAGGAAAAAAAAATCCACGATAATCAGGTTGATTCACACATGAATTCTCCCAAACACTTAAGTAACAATTAATTCCATACTATATAATGGTTTCGAAAAATAAGCAAAGAATCATTCCTACCAAATTCATTTTATTATGATTGTGATATCTAAACTAGAAAGAACAGTAATAGAGAAATAAAACTATAGAACAATTTCCATAATGAATATTCATACAAACAATTGTAATGTATCACAAAGATTATACAGTATGACCAGGTGAAATTTATATCAAGAATGCCAGACTGGTTCAATATTAGGAAAAATGTTAGCATAATTAACCATATCCACAACAAAACCAAAAAAGTATATGATTTTCTCAATAGATGCAGAAAAAGCTTCTGATAAAATTCAACATTCATTCCTATTAAACAGACTAGAAGGCATAGGAATAAATGAAACTTTTCATAAAACGATAAATAATTTCTGTAATAAATCATCATCGAGCATCATCTGTAATGGGGATAAGCTAGAGGCCTTTCTTAAGATCAAGAGTGAGACAAGAATGCCCATTATCACCACTATTACTCAATACTGTACTAAAAGACAAATGAGAATCACATCAATAAGACATGGAAAAGAAATTGAAGCAATTGGAATAGGTAATGAGGACACCAAACTGTCACTCTTTCCAAATGACAATGATGGTATACTGAAAGAATCCCTGAGAATCAACTATAGAACTAGTTGAATAATTTGGTTTCACTTTCTTTTTCATTCTATTTTGTCTGTGTTTACTTTCAGAACATGACTAATCTGGAAATACGTTTTCCATGTCTTCACATAAATAATCTGCATCAAATTACTTATCTCCTCAATGAGGAGGGAGAGTAGGGAGAGAGGGAAACAATTTGCAAATTAAAATTTTTTAAAAATCAAAAATTAAAATTTTATATACAAGAGAAAATATATTGAAAAAATAAATGATTGGTTAACTAAGCAAGTTACAGCTTGCAAGATCCAGGGGTGTGTTCCTGCAAGTTGATAGGGGTCTAGATTGTTTAATTTTCTTTGTGAACATTTACACCTCCAAAAATAGCAAACAGTAGAAATCACGGTTTGGTTTAATGGTTTTTGTGATTAAAAGACTTTAAAAATGATAGAGAAAATGGTAATAAAAAAGACAGCACTTAAGTCAGTGAGCTAGGTCACGGACATATTTAGATAGATAAATAAAATGATTTTGAGGACCTGTTATTATACTTTTATTAGCACTTTCTTTGCAAGGTTACACAAAGTTTCATTCAATAAAACACTGGTCAGGGTAACTATAATTAAACTATGCCTGTTGTCTCTTTACCTGGGAACTTGTTAACCAACTCATTTAAAAACATAAAAAAAATCCAATCTTTTTCTTCTATTCCTCTTCTCCTAGACTTTCAGTGAAGCAACAATTCACTGCTCAGTCCTTTTGCTAGAATCATGTTAGACTGGCAAGTAGAAGTTGAAAGCTCCTTTCCATTTGATGTCAGATCTGACAGCACTTTGGGGACTGCAAGACATTTTTAAGGTTTTACTTTTTGGTCAGAGGTTCTTGTTTGACAGTTTTCTCTCACCCTTGTCTGTTAAAACATATGAAAGTTGCTCAGTAGAATCCAAGTTGTAGTTCAAAGGAGGATTGGCCTGATTTCAAGTCAAGTTTGTTTTTTAAAAGCTATATTTGGCATTCATTGATTGGTAGGATTGAGCCTCTTGCACTGCATAAAATTTCTGGAGTGCTGGAACAGTACAGCAGCCAGGTGTGCTGGGAGCCCAGATGTGCTGTTGCCTTTAGCATTTGGCCACCCTTAATTGACTACTAAACTTTGCAAACAGGCATACTTCAAAGGGAACAGATTGATTTTCTGCTTCATAACAGTCACTGGGCATTGCAGCCCCTCAGAAGCAAGAGGTTTCTTTTAAGTTTCTCTTTCCACTTAAGTCAAATCAAGACATTTCAGGAGGCCTCAATTAAATGAGGTGTTATGCCAATACTAAGGCCCATGTATTTAAGAGGACTGGAAGTAGAGAGGATAAGATACATACCATACTGTTAGAAGGAGGCTTGAAGGCAAGTCGACTCAAATTATGTTTATAGCAATATAATATTGTGGTTTATTTAGTTCAAATTATGTATTTTTTCTGCAATAAACCAAAGAAGTTCATTCTTTAGGAAATGAAACTAACATCTCAGTATGACACCACTGTCATTTTTGTAATCGACAAATTAATTACATAGATTTTAGTATTATGTGAAGGGGAGGGAGCAATACTGATTTCAATGTAAGGGGACATAAGATGATTTAACCAGTTATTAATATCACATTTAATGTTATCAATGATATCCCAGGTTCTCCAAAGGATTCTTTGCTCACATATACCAGATGTTAGCCTGGACCATAACTCTAAGAGAGTCATTTGCTTCTTTTCACTTATTGATACTATTCAAGAGATTTATTCTATAGAAACCTTCAAAATAAATTTGAGCTATTGATCATGTCTACATTTTCCCCAAAGTGGGTAGCAGCCACCCCACTTTATCCATATGTGTTGGTAAGCAAAATGGGCTCCTTAACACTTAGTTCAGCAAGTGCCCTTGAATAGTTTGGCTTTTGTTCCCTTTGAGTAATTTAGTGTATTTCATTAAGCCTTGCTAGGTGCTAAGCCCCAGGCCCAAACCCCTCTTAGGTGTAAAACCTTAGTGGGTGTGGACTGGCAACTAAGGTGGGGCCCAAGGTGGGGCTAACTCCAGGGAGGGCCCAGTTTATATGTCTGGGAGAGCAGAGGCTCTTACATGGGTTTAACTCGCCTCTTTCTGATGATTCTAGGTCACTTGGGTGAGTCGCATGTGTGACTCATCCCTGACGCTGAAAAAGATATAAAAAAAGGGATTGGCCTCCTCTTCCTTGGAGCTCCTCCCTACAGCAGTGGTGGGGTGTGACTCTGGGCCAGCCCATGTTCCAAGCTCCTGGGCTGAACCTGTCATTCCCTACCCCCTCCTTTTCAGTTTCTCTATCTTGCCCCAGCTCACTCTACTGTTTCTGTCCCCATCTCCACAGAAATGATCCTGCCTCAGCAGTCCCACTGTTTGTGTCCCCATCTCCATGGAAATCTAATTGTGTTCTTTCCCTTTAAATACTCTTTCTCTTCCTTTACTCAGGGCTGTTTGATTTGAGGAATTACTCCGAACACTCGCCCGCTTCAATAAATCCACATCTAAATTTATATCCAGCTCTCGCTGGCTTTTTTTCGGCACAACATTTCTGGAGGCCCCAGAGAGATTTGGGGGTGGTCTGTGGCACCCCTGAGACCTGGGCCAGGTAGGGTCTCATCCATAGTGGGTGTTTCCTCCTCCCAATTTCTAGGGGGGCTGGCCTCTGAAGACATTCCACATGTTTCAGAGCCCCTGGAGCTCGAGAGGGAGGAGAACTAACCCATCCCCCAATGGCGACCTGCACTCTATTCGGACTTTTGTGGATCCAGAAAAAAAAAGGAAAAAAAACCTCTAGGGGAAAACAATCTCTGAGACATTCCAGAGCCCCAGAGGGTAAGTTGAGTCAGGTTTCTGTTTTCTGGTTTTTGGTGGGAATTTCCTTCTGGTTCTGGTGGAGATTTGGGGCCAGACATGGCTTTAGCTGTCTGTAAGGCTGGGAGACAGACCTAAGTAGTCTGAAGAGGCCCACCTTCTGAAAAAAGTACCAATCTCCCAGGCATGTTGGAGACAGTCTAGCCTCTGCCTGTTCTGGTTTCTGGTATATGTCCCAGGGTGTCTTTCTGTTTTGTGTTTGCATGTTTTTTTGTCTGTCTGTCTGTGCCTGTATGTGTGTGTGTCCATGAGTGAGAGTAGCCTGTCATCTGCTGCAGCAGCAGTGGGCAGCAAACTCCCCCCTTGCCCCTCCCTACCACACTGGCATTCCTGAGGTGGGAGCAGAGTGGGCTATGTATCTGTAGTCTGGTTAAAGTTTAACACTGTAAGGCGAATGCCCATAAGTTAAAGTCAAGTTGTGGGGGGAGACTGATTTATGTAGAAGATGAGAGAAAACAGGGTATGTGAGAAAAGAAAGCCTGAGAAGTGTTAGGACCGAGTTCTCAGGGCTCTGGCATAGCCTGCACTCAAAAAAGGCAGAGTGATCTGAGTAGAATGGCTTAAAGGTAACTGCTCAGGAGAAAAACTTAAAGGTACATGGGAAAAGTTCCTGTGAACTTCTCTGCACTAAAAAACGTTTCAAGATAAGGAAGAGTTAACTCCTCCCTAAGATCAAAAGGGAAACAGCTAGAGAGGTATTTTAACTCTTTTTCTGCCTACATAAAGCAGAAAAAGTTTTTGTGTAATGGCACCCAACCAGAAAAGAAGTGAAAAGTGAAGATGCGTCATTCCTAATTAAATGCTTAAGATAAATTAGAGTTCATTTTACTGCTTGTCACTAAAGTTTATGGGAAAAGGAAAAGAGAGACTGTGATAACAGTGGAAGATTAGTAAATTAAAAATCCTGAGCAAGCAGCTTAGAGTAAAAGGCTTGATAGCCTGAGTTAAAAATCCAATAGATGAAGTTATAGAGAGACTGAAAGGATTATGTCCACCCAGCCTTTGGTCTAGATCTGTGAGTAGGTTCTATTAAATTTAACATGAATTGGTCCATTATGTCACTTTAAACTGACCTGGTTATAACAGGTGATTCCAAATTGTAATAGTATTCTTAATTGTAAAAATTATTTAGTATATTGATTGGCAAAAACAAACCTTCAAGTTAAACAGAATTGGTTTATATGTAAATTTTCTCAGAAGTGAAGTTTATGTCAGTGGTGATAAGATGAAGGTGAAAATACATCCAGCCAGATTGGTAATTAATTAATTATGATTTTAAAGATTTAAATACATGACATCTGTTTATGATATTGTTGTATTTGTAAGATTTTGTTACATTTTTTGGTAACAAATTAAGTTCATGTTGCTAGGTAACCACTTGGGATTCATCTGTGTTGTTAGAGAAACAATTTCTCTAAGTGTTGTTAGATTGACAATTGTACTGTTAAAATAATAAATGGATTAGGAAACTGTTAAGTCATTTCATATGACCATGTGTTTTAAAGAAGTTTATTCTAAGAAGTTATGAACCTCCAGTTTTTGTAACAGCAGTACTGGGTTCCCTATTTGTACAATACGTTGGGAAAAGCCTGGAAGTGGAAGTTTTACTGAAAGAAAAGAGAACAGTGGAGTCAGAAACTAGCTGACCTCTGAACCTGGTTTTTAAAGTCAGTAGGACTAATCCTTAACAATTGGTTTTTAGGATAGTCTTTTAAAAATTAAAATTTGATTGTTAGGTCCAGTTAAATAATCTTAAAAAAGAAAGGGTATTTGTCTTAAACTGCTATTATTGTCAAGTGGTGATACCTGAAGACCATGATGAATCAGCCTCCCTGGACCTAGCCCCGACCTCCCCTCCTGTTGCTTCACCCCTCCCCACCTGACCTTATTGTGCTGAGTTCCTCCTTTCATGAGCTGACCAAGTCAGCTTCTGCCAGCCCCCACCTGGACCGCCTTTTTTCCCTGGTCCCTGGGGTTTGGGCCAAATCTAACCCTCCTGGCTCCTAGCCACAGGCTCTCCGGTTTCTATTCATCAGTATCCCATGTTTTCTGAAGCCCACAGGGGCATAGTTCTCTGCTTTTCTCTCCTCCAGTGGCCCTCCCCCAGGACCCAAAACTGCTTTTCTAGCCTCCAGACAGATTCATTGTCTTTCCTTAGTAGCTCTCCATATTTTCCACCTCAAGGAGGCTGGCATCCTTGTCCCGTGCTAGTCCCCCTGGAACACCCCTCTGCTTCCTGTTAAAAAGCCTGGCACTTCTGACTTTCCGCCAGTGCAAGATCTGCAGGAGGTCAATAAGCCATCCTTACACCCTCCTCGGCCTCTTGCTACCCACCCACACTGTGTACACTGTCTTGGACCTTAAGGACGTTTTCTTCTCCATTCCTTTGGCTCCTGCAAGCCAGCCCCTTTTTTTCTTTTACCTGAGTCAACCCTTCTTCGGGCTTCTCTGGCCAGCTGACCTGAAGAAGGTTGCCTTAGGGTTTCAAAAATTCCCGCACCCTCTTTTATGAAGCCCTCCACCTGAATCTCTTGCCTTTCCGGGAATCTAACCCTTCTTGCTCCCTCATTCAGTATGTTAATGATCTCTTGTTAGCTACATCCACTGAGGAAGGTTGCTTTCAAGCCACTCACTCTCTCATGTCTCTTTTAAATTCCCTGGGCAACCACGCAGATCTGTTGCACCTCTGTTTCCCACCTTGGGCACTGCTTTGAGGCTGGAAATCTCTCTCTCTCTCTCTCTCTCTCTCTCTCTCTCTCTCTCTCTCTCTCTCTCTCTCTCTCTTAAGCTCGCATCCAGGCAGTCCTAAACATTCCTGTTCCTACTACCAAGAAGCAGGTCTGTGAACTGCTGGATCCTTGGGTTTACTGACCTTGCTAAACCCCTTTACTCTTCTACTGCTCGGTCTGGCCCTCTAGTCTGGACCCCGGCGGAACAAAACTCCCTTGACCCCCAAAAAGGGCCCTCCCTCTGCCCCTGCATTTGCTCTCCCTGACATCACTAAGCCCTTTCATCTTTTTGTGGCAGATTAGCCCCTGCCCTACCCTTTCTAAGTCTTCTTAGGAAGGCGTGTGCCTTCCTGATTCCGACGATTTTTCTGCCTATTTACAAAAAACGGACCCCCCTCACGTCTTCCGGTAGGACAGTCGGAGGCAGGGGGAGAGATCCTCGCCCTCCTGGACTCTGTTTGGCTCCCCTCTCAAGTTTCTCTTGTCCACTGCCTAGGGCCATCAACTTGGCTACTCCCCTGAAGCAATTGGCAACCGCGCAGCCAATGCGGCTGCCTCGGCAGCACCCCTCTCGGAAGCCGCCCCACTTCTTCTTGTTTCAGACCCCCTTCTCTCTGCCACCCTTCCTCTTCCCCATTCACTCTCGGATGTTTCCTTCGCGGCCAAAAGAAAAAAGGGGGGAAGAAGGAGTCCGGGTGGTGAGTTTTGGGAGACGGCCAAACTTTTGTTCCTGAGGTCTTGGGGAGGGATTGGGTGGGAAGACTCCATCAGATCACACCCCTGGGGGGGAAAGCTACTTTGGGACAGATATTACATCTCCCACTTAGACAACATCCTTACCAGCACAGTCACCAAATGCGGTCCTGCGCCCAAGTGAATGCAAAACAGACAGAGACAGCTCCACCGGGGGTGGGGCTGCGGGGGGCGCAACCAGTGAAACATTGGGAAATGGATTTTGCTGAAGTCAAACCACTAGCAGCAGGTTTTAAATGTCGTTTGGTCTTTACAGAAGAAGGAGACAGCCCCGATGGTTGTAAAGAAACTCTTGAATGAATTGATCCCCCATTTCAGCCTTTCCCCTAGCATTGGCTCAGATAATGGCCCTAGCTTTGTTGCTAAAGTATCTTGAGGTGTGCCCATGGCCGCAGAGCTCTGGTCAGGTTGAATGAGCAAACCGCACCCTTAAAGAGTTTCTATCTAAACTTGTCCTGGAAACCCAGGAGAACTGGGTCACTCTACTCCCTCTGACCTTGCTCTGCAGCTGATGCACCCCTAATAAACTAGATTTGACACCTCTGAAATTCTTTTTGGGTGGCCCTCTCCTATTAACGCTTCCCTCATTAAGTTCCTACAGGGTCTGCAACATACCCAGTCTCAGTTTCATAAATCTGTCCGGGAAGCCCTGCCTACTCCAATTTCTGACCACCTCTGCTGCTTCCAGCCTGGGGACTCTGTCCTAATCCGAAAACATACAGCCTTTGGTCTCCAGCCAAAGTGGAAGGATCCTTCAATGTCACCCTGACCACATCATCTGAAATTCAAGGTTAACTCCATTCCTGTCTGGCTCCACCACAGCCATATGAAAGCAGCTACATCCGCACAATGGAAGGCAGAGCCCCTCCACGACCCCCTAAAGCTAAGACTGTTCTGATCTCCTTAATCTTCCTATTAACCCCTTCCGTGGTCCCTGGCAATCCTCATGCCCCCAACCTAAGCTCTACTTGGGTAATTACTACAGGTAACAAACAGTCCCCGACTTTCCAAAGTCACGAAGAGGTACATCTCCCACTCAATACCCTTTTTGAGCGCCCACCAGCAGACGCAGGCTACCTACTCTGTTCTACTTCAGGATGCTCAACCACATGTGCCTGCCCCAGTATCACCGGCCTACAACCACCCCTCAACTGACCTTAGTGACTCCCTGTGTGTCCCACCGGGCAGCATTAGGGGATCGAATCAACCCTCAAACCTGTTACTCCATATCCATATAATCAAGTCTGACCCCTGGCACCCCAAACTCGATCTTATTGTCCTAAACCCTTTGGACCCAGCCTGGAGAGGCCCAGTCTCTTAGGTACTGGGACTCATTATTATCCCTTGGGTGACCATGGGGTTTCCGCATGTGGGAAAGACGGTGACCCTAACTGTAACCAAGAAGCCTTTACCAGGTCCCCATCCCATTGGCCCAATAGGGGACCTGGCCATCCTTGCCCCAACACCTATTACTCAGGAACCCCCATACCTATCAGGTTTCCTTGTTTGCCCTTTTATCAACTGTTCATAAGACACTTAACAGCTCTAACCACATACTGGGCAAAAATTGTTGGATCTGTGTTAAGCCCCAGCCTCCTTATTATGTAGTGGTGGCACTAAATGCCTCCATCACCCCTACCTCCAACATGGAAAACTGTGATTGGAACCAACCACGGTTCACCCTTGGGGATATACAGGGAACAGGCCTTTGCCTTACATCATCTAACACTACTTTATCCAGTTCTCAGTATGGCTCCATTTGCAAACAAACTCA